>NC_081575.1:30622908-30681821 GCF_022355385.1 Mustela nigripes
TGGCTCAGTGGGTTAAAGCCGCTGCCTTCGGCTCAGGTCATGGTCCCAGGGTCCTGGGATGGAGCCCCACATGGGGCTCTCTGCTCAGCAGGGAGCCTGCTTCCTCCTCTCTCTCTCTGCCTGCCTCTCTGCCTACTTGTGATCTCTGTCAAATAAATAAATACATAAATAAATAAATAAATAAATAAATAAATAATCTTTAAAGGCAAGCTCATCCTGAACTCAATGTAAATGCGTCCCCTAAAGGTGAAAGCCAATATCCTGGCCTTTGCCTTCTTTCCTTAGAAATCAAGGGAAAGGGCGGAAACTGAGCTCAGTCCCTCATCTGTGAAGCAGAGTTGCTGGACTAAACCGGAGGTCAGCAAACTGCAGTGGAAGGCTGGACCCAGCAGGCCACCTGTTTTTGTAAATAAAGTTTTCTTGGCACGCCTCTTTGTTTCTGTGTGGTCTGCGGCTGCGTTCATGCTACAACGGCAGAGGTGAGTTGCCCTAAGAGCAAAGGGCTGGGTAAGTTAAGAGTATTTACTCTCTGGTTCTTTCCAGGGAAAGTGTGCCACCCCTGCACTAGATTTTTCCCAAGCTCCTTTTCTGCTCGGATGTTTTCTGGTTCGAGAAGCCTAGGAAAGGCAAGGCAAAGCAGAAAAACAGAAATGAGAGCAACAGCGACTATTCGGCTGCCTCGGACTGTACAGTTAGAGATGGACTGAGCAGGTCAGGAGCATCCCAGTCTTGGAGAGCACAGGCAGGGATGAGCTGAGAGACACTGCTTCAAATACCTAAATTATTCTAAATAAATGAGTTAACCCTCATACTCCTAGTAGAATGGATAAAATTTAAAAAAAAAAATCCTGAGAATCCCAAGGGCCGACACAGCCGCAGAGTAACCGACGCTTTCCTGCAGTGCTGGTGGAAATGCAAACTAGCACGGCCGCCATGGTCCTTACAAAATGAAGCGGACACCGACTTTGTGACCCAGCAGGCCCACCCCCAAGTATCCACCCAAGAGAAGTGGAAACCTATGTCTACACAAGACCCCCCACATGAAGGTGTACAGTAGCTTTCTTCATAAAAGCCCCAAACTGGAAACAAGCCCACCGTCCTTGAACAAGCGAATGGTTAAATAAACTGTGGCGCAGCCGTAACATGGCGTGTTGCTTGGCAACGAAAAGGAATGAGCCATGGATACACACATCAACACCTACGGCTCTTAAATGCACTGTGCTGGGTGAAATAAGCCAGACTCCAAAATCTATGTGTTTGGTGATTCCATTCGTAAGACATTCTGGAAAAGGCAAAACTTTTGGGATAGGAACAGATGAGTGGTGGCAAGGGTATGGTGACGATGAAAATGTTCTCGATCGTGACTGGCGTGAGTAGCAGCGACAAAACTGCACACGTGTGCTACAAGTGCAGCAGCACAGAATAACTGTGCACTTAAAAAAGATGAAATTGTATTTTACATAAATCAAATCAACAAACCTGGCTTTTGAAAATGTGAAATGCACAGGATCTAATAAAAAACAGTCTGAAAAAATTACATAACCTTGAAATAATGGCTTATTCAATAAATGGCACTAAGACAACTGGCTAAGCATTTGAAAAATAAAGTTAAACCCTACTTGACGGCCCACATGGATCAATTCCCTATGGATGAAAGACCTAAATGTAAAAAACAAAATCAAGTAAGAACTAGAAAAATACACTGGGCAACAAGTACATCAGTCTGAGACAGGAAAAGGCTTCCTACACACAAAAAATACAGAAGATTTGAATGCATAAAAAAGAAAAACAACATTAATCACCCTAAATACTACACAGAGGCAAATAGACAACAAGCCAAAGGATTAATAGCTACTAGATAAAAAGAGCTTTATGGGAGTACCTTGGTGGCTCAGTGGGTTAAGTGTCTGCCTTCGGCTCAGGTCATGGTCCCGGGGTCCTGGGATTGAGAGCAGTGTCCTAACCCTAACCCTACTCCCTCTGCCCCTCAGCACTCCCCATGCATGGGCTCTTTCTCTCTCTCTCCCAAATAAATAAATAAATAAATTTTTAAAAGAGCTTTAGGGGTGCCTGAGTGGCTCAGTCATTAAGCATCTGCCTTCAGCTCAGGTCATGATCCCAGGACCCTGGGATTAAGCCCTGCATCAGGCTCCCTGCTCAGCGGGAAGCCTGCATCTCCCTCTCCCACTCCCCCTACTTGTGCTCCCTCTCTTGCACTCTCGCTCTCTCTCTCTGTCAAATAAATAAATAAATAAATAAATAAATAAATATCTTTAATAAAAAGAGCTTTACAAACTACCAAATTTTCAAAACATGAATATGGCAGGGAAAAAGAAATGGACAATGAACAAGAACTTCACAAAAGAATTCAAGCCCATGAACATATAAAACAATACAAAAGTTGATTCATAAAATGAAAACAAGATGCTCTTTTCTATTCTGTGAATTGGAAAGAATTTAAAAAAAAAAGATACACTCAGGCTGGCAAAAGCATGACAGAAGCACTGTTCAGCCATACAACCTACTTATAATCTATGCTTCTTGTGAAAAACTTAAAAAATTCCTTCCTTAATATGAAGGAATCATACTCTGTCTGTAACCGGGGTGTTTAACAGCATATATTACAGATTCTTACATACCAGTAAAATTGAGCTACCTCATTTTCTTTACCCTCTGCATAATACGTCATTGCATGAATGCACCATAATTTATTGAATCGGTATCCTTAATAGATATTTAGCCTGTACATCCTTTCTGGATGACAATTCGTCACTATTAACCAAAGAATTTAAAAAGTATTAATCTCTTCTGATCCAGCAATCTTACCTGTAACAATATATCCCCCCCAAAGAACAGAATACATATATACATATATGTATAGCTATGACATGATGCCTATAAGGATGACATTTAGAACTCATCTAAATGCCCCAACATTAGGGACTTGGTTGAGTATGTTATGATATATTCACACAATGGCAAATGCTATATAGCCACTAAAAAGCATATTATAGGACCAGGGTTGATGAACGTTTTCTGTCAATGGCCAGATAATATTTTCAGCTTTGATTCTCTGTCCCAAAAACTCACTCTGCTGTCTCAGCATGGAAAGAGCCATAGGTAACATGTAAATGAACAGGTGTGGCTGTCTGCCAATAAAACTTTTACGGATGCTGACATTTGAATTTCAAATAATTTTCATGTGCTAAGACAAAATATTCTTCTTTAGATCTTTTCAACAATTTAAACATAAAAAACCATTCTTAGCTTGTAGGCTGTAGACAAGCAAGCAGCAGACAAGATCTAGCCCATGGTCTGTAGTTTACAAAGAAATCCTAGGGGGAAGGTAGTGGTTGGCAGCATAGTTTTGTTTTTGTTTTTAAAGATTTTATTTGTTTGACAGGGTTAGAAAGAGAGAGCAAGTATAAGCAGGGGGAGCAGCAGGCAGAGGGAGAGGGAAAAGCAGACTCCTCACTGAGCAGAGAGCCGGATGCAGGCCTCAATCCCAAGGCCCAGGGATCATGACCTGAGCCCAACACTTAACCAACTGAGCCACCCAGGCACGCCAGCAGCACAGTTTTTAAACGTCCCCAAATGCTACCACAGAAAACACAAATAGGAAAGGTAACCAGGGTAAGCAGGAAAGCAACTGCCCAGTCCACAGACACAATCTACGACAGAACCAGATCGAAATGATTCCCCCGTGAGCCCTGAAATACGAATGGGTGGCCAAAGTAGAGACAGCCACAGAGCACAATGGAATCAGTTATGGAGGAGGTATGGAGAAAGAGCTGGCAGGACATCTGATAGATCTGAGAACTCTAAAATAACTCAAACCCCAGCAAGCTAATTTATGTACAACAACTAAGACGGGCAGGGGTTTGCCCTTTCAAATAGCGACAGTGCAAGGAGTCCGTGCTGGAGCCTGGGAGCAGCCTGGGCCCCATGAACTTACAAAGCCATTCAAAGCTCTCTTCCAGGGCCAAGCTCCACTCTGAGGAGCAACTGAAGCACAATGACGCCATGCTGACCCAGAGACCGGGTGGCTCAGTCAGTTAACTGCCCGACTCTTGACTTTGGCTCAGGTCATGATCTCAGGGTCCTGTGATCCAGCTCCGAGATGGGCTCCGCGCTCAGAGGGGAACCTGCTTGAGATTCTCTCACTCTCTCTCCCTCTGCCCTTCCCTCTGCTCACATGCACACACACACATTCTCTAAAATAAATAAATTTTTTAAAAATCTTTAAAAAATGAAGGTGGATAAAAATTATTCAAGAGGATGTGACAAACACAGAAGACAGGCAAAGAAAACAAGGGAACAGAATAACTGAAGTCCATATATTTTTACTGAAATTAAAAAAAAATCTAAGACTACATACTGAAAGGGTACACCACCTACCTCAGAAATCAAGCCTAGAAGACCAACAACATAAAGACATATTCTGGTAAAATTATTGGACTTGGAAGAAAAAAAAGCTTTTGACAATCAGACAGAAAGACCAAGTGTTTGTCTTTAAAGTACGCTCTATGCTCAACATGGGGCCGCCCAAACTCTCGATCTTGAGATCAGGAGTCGCACACTCCACTGACCGAGCCAGCCAGGTGCCCCAAGACCAAGTGTTTTAACACAGAAAATTATATTGTCAGCAGACTTTGACAACATTTTATGCCAGAAGAAAATAGATGCCACATTTAAGATACCCAAGGCAAGAACATGTGAGCCATGGATTTTATATCTAGCTAAAATGACTTTCAATTATTAATGCAGCAGACTCCATCAACGTGTAAATAATTCAGGAAATGTTGGTCCCATGAATCCTCCCTGAGAAAACATTTAGAGCTTCAAACAACCAAAATGACTGGAGACACATGAACATGAAGACAGGCAGTAAGCATCAAATACATGCACCCACCCAGAATTATGACCCCAGGAGGGCTCTGACAGAGACACTATGGTACGCAATAGTTACCTACACTGACAGTGCGGACACTGGATAGCTTCAAAAATGAAGAGGGAACAGGGAAAACATACGGGAAAATGGCCTTTTCCAATAATCATCAAAACTAATTTTATAATTTGTCAGAAGTTCAGAAATTCCTTCAGTTCTTCCTGTTTCTTTCTCATCCGTTACATTCAAATAAAATTAAATATGAGCATTTTATTAAAACATATCCTATGACTGGCTCAGAGTCCAGACGGGAGGATCAGGACGCCTGGGTTCAGGTGCCACGTCTGACTCTCGTCCGGTCAGTGTGAATCCTAGCTCTGGTGTTGTGAGCGCGCTATACCTACTCCCCCGTGGGACCTCACCTTCTTCATTTGTGTGCTGGAGGTAAGACCGACAGCGAGGTGAGGACAAATTAAGGAAGGAAGTGCTTAGAAGAGTGTCTGATACACAACAAAAATTCCCGAAGTACAAACTATGATTACTGTTGTCATTGTAACTCCATTTGTCATTAAAAGTCCCATTTCTTGGGGTGCCTGGGTGGCTCAGTGGGTTAAAGCCTCTGCCTTCGGGTCCGGTCATGATCTCAGGGTTCTGGGATCAAGTCCCACATCGGGCTCTCTGCTCAGCAGGGGGCCTACTTCCTCCTCTCTCTCTGCCTGCCTCTCTGCCTACTTGCAAACTCTGTCAAATAATTTTTTTAAAAAAGCCCTATTTCTCTATGTTGCTCACATAACCTTAGAGATGGTTATGTCCGGGTGACAGGACAAAGAGCGGCTTTATTTTTCTCTTTTGGTGATCCGTATTTCTCATTTCTCTATAATAAATCCTTGTTGCTTTTAAAAGAAAAATACTGTAATTTTTAAAAAAGTATGCGGAACATTACACCTTCATTGGTTTCTAGTTGTTAGACCCAATGGTTAGCTGGGTTGGACAGGAAAAAAAAAATCCATTTTAATAAGGTGAGCCCTGAAGCAGAAATGGCTTCCAAGAGATATTACTTTTTTCCAATTGTCTTTTTTCATTTCTAAAACTCAGATTACTCTCATTTTCACTCCTCATCAGCATTGTGGCCTTTCCTGAGGACTGCCTCTATGAATATGTCTGTGTAAGAAAAGGGAACAAATGCTCTGACCTATTATTCAATTTCGTGAATTCTATGCCAGTATATTTTTCAAATTACTTACAGAAAGAAAAATAAATCCACAAAATTACCCATCTGTAATTCAATTCTCACACTGCCAATTTTTAAAAACAAGGTAATCAGCAATAGAATAATGGCCAAAGATGAAAAACATCATAGGTAGAAAAAAACAGCATTTGGGAGGCTAACATGACTGGCTCTTCGTTGTTGGTCATCCAATCCTAGAAGAGCAGCAGGCAATACAGGTTCTTCTAGTTTAAAGAAATAAATTTCGTGGTGTCACGGAACACTAAATGTTCATTTAAGAATACTTTCAAGGTCTGGTTAGTTCCCACGGTGAATTTTCCATAAAAGTGAAGTGGGTTTTGTGCCCCAGGCCCTGGGTGAAACAGCGGCCTCTTGTAGGAATCAACGGATTACGTGCCCCGGTTTTCTTCAGATCAATATCCCCAGTAGAAAGATGAAAGACATGAATTGGAGATCGTCATGCCTTAAATATCACTGCAGCGAGGGTGCTTGGGTGGCTCAGTGGTTAAGCCTCTGCCTTTGGCTCAGGTCATGATCTCAGGGTCCTGGGATCAAGCCCTGCATGGGGCTTTCTGCTCAGCAGGGAGCCTGCTTCCCCTCTTTCTCTGCCTGCCTCTCTGCCTACTTGTGATCTCTCTCTCTCTGTGTCAAATAAATAAAATCGTTAAAAAAAAAAAAGCAATGCAGCAAAAAAAAGAACCAGTTGAGGGGCACCTGGCTGGCTCAGTCGGTAGCACGTGTGACTCTTGGGGGTTGTGAGTTCGAGCCCCACATTGGGGGTAGAGTTTACTCAATTAAAAAAAAAAAAAGAACCAGCTAAAATGTGGTATGAAGGGGAGGAAGGTAGTACCATTTAACATGGCTATGGCTCCAACCCCACCCTTTAAAAATTAAGAAGTAAAGGCAAAGAACTAAACAGGTTACCTGCTTTCCTAGCAGAGAGAGAATTTCAGAATAATCGAAGAGCCAAGTTACTGACTCAAAGCCAAGTTACTGACTCAAAGCCCTGCTTTGGAGAAAAGGGGCAGCTTACAAATGTAGATTAGGTGACAGAGGAGAAAAATCGTCACTTCAGAAAGCCTGCTGAAACTACTGATTCACTCCAGGAGACCAACCGGCACAGAGAGCATGAGCTACAGAGCTGAGCTAAGGGTGCTGTCTTCAGGTGGTGAGGGGGGTTAAAGTGTCAAGGGGCAGGAGGGGACACCTTGTCACCACCCTACACTCAGCGCTCCATCTTCGCATCACTAATGGTGCCACGACTGGATCCGACCCATCTCCCCGCAGTTGGGGGATGGCTGGAAAAACTGCAATAGTGTTATACGATATTAAGGGGTATGAATCACTTTTAAAAGGATGGCCACACTATTTTGCTCATGCAGGAAAGCGGTCCTCATTTTTCTTTTCTTTTTCTCGTGTTCCTAGTTTTTAAAGACACATAGAGAAGTGAGGGGGGAAAAAAAAAAAAAAGAAGAAAGAAACAATTCAGCAGTATCTAGAAGTTGACTCCCAGCTAACAAGCTGCTTCCCAATCAGGAATGCGAAACTGGCACAGTGTGGAAAACAGAACTGGTTTCCAAGAAGCGGGGGAAGAACAGATAATGTTTTATGGATGAAACAGAAATGCAGATGTGGAGAAGCAAACGCCCCCCTCCACAGCCCCCTGCCCCCCAGACGTGGCCCGCAGCCCAGTTAGTCACGAAGGAAAGGCAAGCAGCAAAGCCACAGGAAGAAATGCTGTTGGCCACGGGGTTACTATAGCGATGAGCAAAACACTGTCAAAACACTAGGAACCTTAAGGAAAACTATACAGAGGATTTCATTTCTTCATGGCCACACCTAAATGAGGTTTTTGGATTTTTTTGTTTTGGTTTGGTTTGTTTTTTGTTTTGTTTTGTTTTGTTTTTGTTTTTTTTTTGTTTTTTTTTTTTTTTTTTTTCCAAAAACCCCTCTGGGGTTGGGTAGTGGAGAAGGAGTATTAGGAAAGGGCAAGGAATATTCCTCGGGATTAGGAGCCCGTAATTCTGGGCTACTATGGCCCCTGGTTCAGGTTCTGCCATGACCTCTCTTGGTAACAGTCCCTGAGAAATGTCTCTAGGGCCCCCACCGTCCCCATCTCTAAAAATGAGGGGTTAGAACTAGCATCTTAGTGTCTTAACAGTTCACGGTTAAAGATAGATAACTCAGTGCATGAAACGTCCACCTCACTGAAGGACCCCCAGGGCATGTTCATTCTATAATTCGATAATTCTAGAAGTAAAAGGCTCATCGTTCTGCTGCATATGCAGCTCCACTGGGTGAGGATTGCTGTCGTGTAGAAAAAAGATTACTCATTTGCTTAAAGAGAAAACATGAAAATTTGTTCTATTACCCTTCCCCCCTGTCTGGCATTTTCATTATACTTTCAGTTTTAAAGTCTGATTTTATTTAATGGTCTGCAACCACCACAAACAAAAACATCTTATGCTTTTAGCAGTCCATCTTGTCAGTGTATCTGCCTCGCTAAATTATAGAATTCTCTGACTCATCGGGACAACATATTATCCTCTAGACAGCAAATTGAAAAAAAAGCAATTTTCCCATCTCTGAGAAAGATAATTGATCTGATTTTGCTGTCAATGTTACCATCATTCACTCTATCACTCAGGCTCGAAACCTTGAGATTATTTTTACTCTCTGTACCTTTCCTTGCCCACAGAGTCCCCAGGCTGTAATGAGTTGCCTTTAATAATGTCTCTTGCGTTGATCCCCTCTGCTGCCACCGAAGTTTAAGTCCCTACTCCCTCTCAAACCCAGATGACCGAAATAGTCTCTTTCCCCTTAATGACTTGGTGTAGGGTTCCTTTTCATTATGAAAGTAATACGTGCTCATTATAGGCAATTTGGAAATTTCAGAAAGGTAGAAAATAACCCAATTATTGGTGTGGCCTTTCTGCCCAGAGATGATCACTTTGATCCCTCTCCTTCCACTCGTGGTTCTACATGTATATTCATGAGTTTTTATCCAAATTAGGATCCAGTGTAGTCTGTGGGATGTTTCTTACTCTTCTATCGCGATTATTTTGCTGTGACATTAAATGCTTTGAAAACTTTTTTTTTTTTTAACTAATTCTCTATTGTGGATGATTCACTGGCTTCTAAGTTTTTCATGTTAGAGACAAATGCTGCATTGCCTGTCTCTGTGCCATTGTTGGGTTACTTCCTCAAAACAGACTCTTCAAAGTGTAACGATCAGATCAAAGATTCTTGTGACATTTTTCCAAGCTGCCCCCAAGAAGGAAGAAACACCGCTCTGTAGAAGAGGCGCCCGCTCCCTCCGCACTTGCTAACGTTGGCCACGATCACTTTTCAGACAGACTTACTAGGCTGGACATTTCTAACTCCTCCATGCTCTGGCTGCATGTCCTGCAAATACTCATGGGTCCAGACACGTTTTCCTGGGCGCTGGGCATTTGCATCACGGCACTTTAACTCGTCTTCGTTCTGCTGAGAGGGCCAGTGAGCGCAAATGCCTCAGGCGCCTGGCAGGTCAGCTCAACTGTGAAACCAGTGGGAACTAGGAACGGTATCGGAAAAAGTGGAGGAGTGTATGGCCGGCTGAAGCTTCCAGACTGAAACCCTTGAAATACACCACGCCGGCCAAACAAAAGCCTGGATGTGGCAAGCTAGGGACTAGCTTCCCAGTTTGCTACCGTGCCTCCGCCTCTAATCCGCTCCCTTCACACTGCTGTCAGGCTGCTATTCCTTACGCTTTCCCACAGAAGCAGAAGGCCAGCCGTAATGCGACTCCAGACCTTTCCCTCAGAAGGCCCCCATCCCCATCCTCTCCCCTTCTGTCAAGAACAACTCTCCGAAGGTAGTGAGCTTCTTGAGGACACTCTCTTGTATAAGAAGTGATGCAGCAGAGTGGAAAAAGAGAGAGAAGTCAAATCCTCCCTCACTACCTACTAGCTGTGTGACTGTAGGAAAGTTAGCTAACCTCCCTGAGGCTTCATTTCCTCATCTGCGAAAAAAAAAATGGTCCTAACAGCACCTTTGCTGAAGGGCGGTTATGGGGACACAACAAGGAACAGAGGCCAAGCTCCTGATATGCTGTGACCACAGAGCAGACTTTCAGGGACCTGTTAGAGGTGTCCGAGGACCGGCACAGCTCCAGCCCCCCGCAGCTTGCGCACTGGCTGGGGAGATGGAGAGAGCGACGGGGTGATCCTAAGGAAAGTAGTCGCCCCAGTGTTTTTCAAAGTGGGCTCTGCAAATGACCTTGCCAGAATAGGAATCCTCTGCGGGCTCCTGTCAAATAGGCAGACTTAAGAAGCGGAGCCCACCCCGGACCTGTGCAGTCAGACTTTCTGGAGGTGGGGCCCGGGAGGCTCTGTTCTCGCAAATGCTCCAGTTGGTCTTGATACCACTGAAGGCGAAGAGCCAACGGCTGCCATACTGCCCCTCGGTGACAGCGTACCATCTCCTCATCAGGCACATGACTTTGGGACCCACCTGCCTGGTGGGGCCCCATCCCCCGGGGTCTGGCAGCGTGACCATGACTCGGTGAAAAAGTGATTCAGACGCAACCTCCCCGGAAAGCACATGGGCCTCCCTTCCTTCTCTCCCCTGCTGTATGTCATCGCTGCTACTGTGAATCACTTGTGATGACAAGTGTTTGGGGAGGGGCTCCTGGCTGGTTCAGTCAGCACAGCATGGGAGTCTCCATCTCGAGGTCTTGAGTTCAAGCCCCATGTTGGGCGTAGAGCTTACTTTTTAAAAAGAAAAAAAAAAAAAAAAAGAACTGTTGGCGGATTAACAATAAATGGAAAGTGCCAATGCTCATGGTCATCACCGAGGCTGGCTGGGCGCTCACGAGTGCCTGCAAGCTAAGCGGCCTTTATGCATTCAAGTAACCGGACCCACACGCAAACACGAGGCAGGAGCTATCGTTACCTCTACCTTACAGCTGAGAATACCAAGGCCCAGAGAGGGTGAGGAAGTTACCTCAGGTCAGACAGACGGTAAATGAGATTTGAATCCAGACAATCGGACTCCAGAGCCCAGACCATTATGTGCTAGTGGCTACGCTACTTCACTCAATTAATCGGCCCATGCCTCATATTACTCATTTAAAATCGATGTAAGAATAGTGATATTTATCCCAGTTAGTGTCTTCATGATTTTATTTGGGTGAATGTGCTTCTCAGAGAAACCTGACACTCTTGGGTTCCCCTGGGGTCTTGGGTTTTCCAGCCACAAATTCCAGCATGAGTCTGCAGCTAACTAACCGTAACAGCTCAGGTGGGTTTGCCTCGTCTTTGGAGGCCAGCTTTCCAGGCAACAGCATGAACCAAGATCAGATTCCGCGCTTCACCCCATCTTTCTATTTCCCCAAGGATCCAAGAGGCAGAAGCCCTGCCTACTAGACTGCTTTCATCAGGGAGGCTCCACTCCTTGAATGTTTGGATTAAACAAATTCCCTGCTCCGGGGACAAAATGAAGCCCAGCGACAGGAGATGCGCAGTGTTCTGAGGACTTCTCAAATGGTATGCTTAGTCTGAGATACCACATTTTTTAATTAATTATTTTTCATTCTAAGTAGGATCCACACCAAACGTGGGGCTCAAACTCACAACCCTGAGATCAAGAGTCACACGCTCTACTGACTGGGCCAGCTGGGAACCCCTGGGGTACAACATGGTAAATTGCCTCTTCCTTGATCTCCAGATAAAATGGAGATTAAAATAACCAATTTTAGGGGCTCCTGGGTGTCTCAGTCAAGTAAGCGTCTGCCTTTGGCTCAGGTCACGATCCCAGGGTCCTGGGATTGAGCCCCACATTGGGCTCCCTGCTCAGCAGAAGCCGACTTCTCCCTCTCCTTCTGCCACTCCCTCTGCTTGTGCTCTCTCTCTGAATAAATAAATAAAATCTTTGAAAAAAATAACCAGTTTTGAAACAAGTTCCGACATATGCTACAACATGGATGAACCTTGAAAATATTATGCTAAGTGAAAGAAGCCAGACACAAAAAGGACAAATGTTGTGGGATTTCACTTACACAAGGTACCCAGAATAGGCAGATTCATAGAGACAGAAAGTAGAAAAGAAGTTACCAGGGGCTGGGGAGAATGGGGACTTACTGTTTAATAGGCACAGTTTCTATCTGGGATGATGAAAAAGTTCTGGAAATCATAATGATGGTTGCTTGACACTGTGAGTGTACCTAATGCCATTGAACTGTACATTTAAAAATGGTAAAAATGGCAAATTTTATGTTTTGTACATTTTACCAAACTCTTTACAAATCCCACAGCCTCCCAACAAAACCCAATTTCGAACTTCATGGAATCAGGGCTTACCAGGGTATCATCGTTCTGGTCTCCAAACATTTCTTTAAAAATCTTGCCAGGATCAGGAATTGGAGGGAATATAATGATCTTGAGCCTTTAAGAAAACAGAAGACATTCTGTGGTCAAATCTTCCAACCCCACTTAAAGAAAGCCACATTAAAGGAAGACTTGGAATAAAACATGGTACAGAAGTCATCTATAATGATGACGCAGCCGTGAAGAAATTTCCACAAGAAGCTGAGAAACCGATGTCCTGAGATCACCCAGGATGGGTAGACCAAAGGGGGGCCATGAGGGTAAGCAGATTGCTCATACCCTACCATTGTTAAACCTTTTTTTCCAACTTTATAGAGATATATACTCAACAAATAAAAATTGTATTGGAGATGAATGACATGATGCTTTGATTCATGAAATGAGGACTACAATCAAGTGAAGTAACACGTGTCCATCACCTCACACAGTTATGACTGTGCATGTGTGCATGTGTGCATACATGTATGCATGCAGGTATGTGTGCTCTCCTCCATTATTTAAATAATGGCGCTTTACTCATCATCGACCTGATTGGGGCTCACTGCTTATAATTTCGAAAAAAATAATATTCTGAGAACAGGGTACATTCTTCTTTAATTTTTCTTCCTTCTTCTCCCCCTATGCATCTTTGCACCTCATAGTACTCGTTGGTGGGCCTACTTCACCTCCTGGGCCTGAAACACTGGTGTAGCCCAGGGCTCCGTCCTTCGCCCTCCATCCCAGCCGCTGTGCGAGTGCCCTCCTACAGTCTTAGGGCTTCGGGTCTGTTACATGTCGAGGGCTCCCAAAAATCTATCTCCAGCCCAGACCTCTCCCTTGTACTCCAGGTTCATCACACCGCTACCCATTCAACATCTCTACCTGGGTATCTACTCGGCATCTCGAACTTCCGTTCAGACCCGAAGCCCTCACCTTTGCCCTAGAGCCAGCGCTCCTCACAGTGTTCTCTGTCTCAGCAAACGGCTCCGGTGTTCACTCAAGCTGCTGAAGCCCAGAAGCCTGAGCGTTCCTCGAACCCTCAGTCCCCCCTATACCTCCACGGATGGATGAGCAGCTGCCAGCAAATGCCCTCAGTTCGACCTTCCAAATACAGCCTGCCTCTGGCCACAGCTTAGTACCTCCGCTGCTCACCTCCTAGGTTAGGCCGCCCGTCCCTTGCCTACCGCACACCGCAACATCACCTCACCGGCCCAGCTGCCACCATCCGTGGCCAAGCCAATTCTTCGTTCAGCAACTGCGCTGACCTTTTATGACAGTAAAATCAGGTCGTGTCCCTTCCCTGCTTAAAACTCTCCAACGGTGTCCCCATCACGCTTAGGAAAAGAAAAATGTCAACCCCCTGCCACGGCCTACGGGAGCTGGCTGCGTCCACCTCTCCAGCCTCTCTCGCATCGCTCTCTTCCGGCAGGCGCAGAGAACCTTCCCTCAGACATGACCTGCTGATGCTCTCTTTCCCACAGCTTTAAGCAGCAACCTGTTCTGCATTAATACTAGCTGAGTCGCTTAATGAGTAACGTTTTCCATTTCTAAAACTTTGTTCCAAGGGCTACCAACTATCTGTGGCTATAGGAGGCATTTGAAAGAGGAGAATGAACATGGGGCCTACCGATCATTCTAGACGCACACAAAGGGAGCAGCTCCTGAGTGAGGCTGGGGGAAATGAACCCAATTTTCCCCACCAGAAAACGGGCACGATAAGCCTTCTTTGCCATGCCATGCTACGAAAAGCAATTTATACCCTAAGTGCTCCTGATAGCCGAGGCAAACACCCAATACCCTCCCACAGAGTTATAACTGGAGCCCCAGGCCAGGAGAAACTGCCAGCTGACCACGGCAGCTGCCTCACCTTTTGAGATAAAGCAGAAGGACAATGATGGCTCCCGCAACGATGACCGGAGTGGCAAGCAACATGCTTATGTAGAACGTGGGGTCAGTATTCTCACCTGGCAAATGGAAAGCAAACATGAAACGTGAGAGAGATCAACCCCTTTTAGAAAAAAAACACCAAGCAACAGTTGGATCAAAAGAGTGAGATCACAGCTCTTTCTGTACTCCACCCAACCAATTTTCCCCAAATCTTCAATCATCTTGTCTTCTGTTCCCTTCATCATAAACAACACAGTCCTGCTCTAGTGCCTAAAACACCACGGATGAATAAACACCTTGAGAGTTATCCAAAACTCTCTAGTTTCTCTCTAGTGTCAGACACTACATTTAACTAGTTTCAGACACTACGCACAATGTTACATTGGTCAAAAACATCATCTCATTAACAGTGACCACCTTTTCTTATTGGTTCCTTAACTACTATTAGAACATGTAAATCAATCCTAACCGCCACTCCTTCTTAACTGAGCGTCTACTATATATGTGATACCACCCCAAGGGCTTGTACATATTTGTATCTATGCCATACAGATACATAATGGTATCTCCCACTTCTACAGATGAGAAGGACAAGGCTCAGTGAGGTTCAGTGGCTCGTCCAGAAAAGTTTTGGAAGTGATGCTGTCAAGCCTCAAATCCAACACTGTCTGAAAAGTTCCAGAGCTTTTCATGAACAGCCTTGCTATACCTCACTCACAGAATGCCATGTCTATTTATATGCTCGTCCTTCCCACCAGGGCATGACCACCTAGAAAGCAACATCAGAGCCTAAAGTCACTGTGTTAGTCTCTAAGGTGACCCCAAATGATCACAGCCTCCTGATACTTATAGCCTTATGTAATCTCCTCCCCTTGAGGGTGGGCTGGACTGACTGACTGGACTGTAAAGAACTGAAGAGCAGTGTTGATGTCATTTCCAAGATTAGTTACAAAAGACTGTGATTTCCACATGGGTGTTCCCTCACGCACTCTTGCTTGGGTCACTTACTTGAGCAAGCTAGCTGCCAGTTCATGTGGCAGCCCTGTGGGGAGGCCCCAGGGACAAAAAACCGAAGGAGGCCTCTGCATTAGCTTCCTAGGGCCACTGGAGCAAATCACCACACGCCAGCTAGCCTAAAACAGATGTGTCTTGTCTCACGGTGCCAGAGGCTAGAAGTCCAAAATCAAGGTATCTGCAGGGACATGCTGCCTCTGGAGGCTCTAGAGAAGAACCCCTCCTTGCTTCTTCTTAGCTTCTGCTAGCTCCCTGGAATGGTTGGTGTTCCTTGGCTGCAACTGCATCACCCGACCCTCTGCCTTCCTCCTCATGGGGCCTTTTTCCCCGTCGGTGTTTCTGGGTATCGTGCCTTCTTATGAGGATACGTCATCAGATTTAGGGCCTACTCGGAGACAGTGGGGCCTCATCTTAACTTGCTTACATCTGCAAAAACCCTACTTCCCAATGAAGTCATGTTCATAGGTACAGGAGCTGGGACCCAAATGTACCTTTCCGAGGGATACGATTCATCCTGCCACAGCCTCCATCCAACAGCCAGCAAGGAAGGAATGGAGGCTTTCCAACAACCATATAAGTGAGCCTGGAAGTAGGTTCTCCAGCCCCAGTCAAACCTTCAGATGAGGCTACAGGCCCAGCCAACAGCCTAACTGTAAACCCACGAGAGAACTTGGGCCAGAGGTACGAGGCTAAGCTGGGCCCTGATTCCTGACCTACAGAAACTGTGAGATGGCAAATGTGTGTCTTTTAAGCCACCAAATGTTGACGTGCTTTGTTATGCAACAAGACCTAACTCATACAACCATGCCTGGCCCATAGCTTATTTAGTCCCTCAATTAACAGGGAACTACCTACCTCAATAATCTGTTTCTCAATAATCTGTTACAGAGCTATTAGAAAGTTCTTCGGCTGGTCCCATTTGGCCCCATGGAGCCACAAAAAAATAAGCTATTCCCTCTTCTGCCTAACCACCAATATTAGTCCAAATATTAGAATTCAGTGATCGGGATTCCTTGCCCCTAAGCTTTCTTCAGCAACCAGTCCCCCCGAAGTTTTGAAATTCTCTCACATCCTGATAACCCTTTGGGGGATAGAGTCCAGTCTGCCACTGAACCTCCTGCAGGTGGTGCCCAGAATGGAATACCGCACCTTGCAACGTGGCTGCGTCCCCACCCTGTAGCGCTCCCGTCTGGGTGCTGCAACGGCACCACGGCCTATGGCTGCATATGCCTTAGAGGTATATTTAAGCCAATGCGGAGTCACTCTGAGCTTCCCGTTCAATAAAACCCTATGCCCCCACCCCACAATACACACACACGCACACACACACACACACACACACACACACACACACATATACATAAAGCACAGGTCTTTCCGATCCTGCATTTGGGCCTTACACAGTTTGCTCAGTCACTCCATTCATACACAAAACTGTTGTTTTCAAACCTAGACGCAGTTTGATCGCTATTAAACGACATCAAGGTCACTGTTCTACTCTCGATTCTGTCAGCAACAGGCTAGCCCTCTAGCACTGCATAATCTGCAGAATTAATCGCGCCTGCCTTCTGATGTTTTTGTTCAGGTTGTTAAGAAGATGGAGACAGGACAGAAGAGAGAATAACACCTTTTGGATTGTGGATTTCCAGAGAGCTGTACATTATGAATTAAACCTGGGTGATTTGACAGTAATTAAAAGAGAAAACATAGTTCAATTGCAGATATTCTCTGGATGACATTAAGAATGCAGAACAATCCTTTACCCCAATCTATTTTCTGCTTCAGCTTGGTTTCCATGCATCAGTGGTTTAAATTTTAATGAAATCCTGTTTTCTTACCTATACTCATCGCTTGACTCCAATTACTCCAGAGTTTGTCATCCTCATAGCATAACTTGTTTGTTCTGACTCTTATTCTGACTGTATTCAAAGTATCAGGAAGAACACTGGGGACCATGAAACAAATTGTACCCTTAGATATAAAATAAAAACATACAAAGAATGTTACCAGCTTATTCTCTTTCTCTGCTTCTGAATCCTAAATATAATTATCTGCCAAATTCTGTATATGATTAAGACTTGGACTACAGTCCAAATTATCTGACTTTAACTCCTCAAAGAAAAACTGGCAATAATCCACAGAACAAAGGAGTCTGTTTTTCTCAAAGTAGTTCAAATTTAGGCTATGGTTGCCCTGCCCCACCCCCAATTATTCTATGACTTTAAGCCCAAAGAGTTAAAGTTGAATTTACTGACCTCCAGGTTTCCCTCAAATTCTGAATTCTGACATTTGGCCTCTTCAACCTTGAAGACATAAAAAAACAAATGAGTTCAAAATATTCAAGAGACTAATTTATATCATTTAACCATTTCTAACAAGATCCCCTTTTATCCCATCAAAAGACGACCAGGTACAGTGAAAGAAGGTTGTTGTTTTTTTTTTTTTAATAAGTGGTGCTGGGTCAATTACATATCCATACAGGGGAAAAATGAATCCTGAACCCTACCTCACCCTATTTACGAAGTCCATTCCAGATGGATTGGAGATCTAAATGTGAAAGTTAAAATAAACTGAACAAATAAATATATAAGTACAGCAAGATTTTAGAAGAAAATGTAGAACATCTTCATGACCTTAAAGCATATTTCTTAAATAAAACAAAAAAATATTAACCCTAAAGGAAAATCTGTTATAAAGTCATCGATATTAAAATCGCAAACTTCTTCTGTTCATCAAAGATACCCTATTAAGGAAATTTTAAAAAGTCATGTATGGAGTGACAGAAATTATTTGCAATTCCTGACAAAGGACTTGCATATATACATATCATATTATATATACTTATATTTACATATAATAAATACACACATATATACATAGATCCCACCAACTAATAAGGAAAAGACAGACAACCCAGCAGAAAAACTGGCAAAGGATTTGAACAGGCATTTCTCAAGAGAGTATTCAAATCCCTAAAGAACAGGGGCAAAAGTGCTCAACTTCATTAGTCATCAGGGAAATGCAAATTAAATCCACAAGATAACAATACACACACCTACCAGACAATACCTTGCTGAGAATGTGAAGCATCTGGCACTCTCAATGTCGGCTCTTAGTAGTGTAAATTGGCACAGCCATTTGGGAAAAGTCTTATTATCTACTAGAGAGATCCTAGGTAAGCCGCTGAGCCACACACGCCCACCAGAAATGTATGCACGCGCACACCAAGAGACAAGTTCATAGACTCTATTCATAAAGCCCCAAGCTGGAAACTATGCTCATGTCCACCAGAGGGAGAATGAAGAAATCAAATGTGTTATGTATCGACATGATGGAATGAATGCAATGAGAACCAAACACTGACAGCTACAGGCAACAAAATCTGTGACTCTTGTAAACATACCATTGAGTGAAAGAAGGCAGACACACACGAAAAGTAAATTCTGGGGGCGCCTGGGTGGCTCAGTAGGTTAAGCAGCTGCCTTTTGCTCAGGTCATGATCTCAGGGTCCTGGGATCGTGGGATCAAGGCCCCAAATCAGGCTCCCTGCTCAGCAGGAAGTCTGCCCCTCCCCTGCACTTGTGTGCCTGTGCTCTCTCTAAAGCAAATACAATCTTTTTAAAAAGTAAATTCTGTACAATTCATTTATATGAAGTTTACAAAGAGGCAACAAAATTAATCTATGGGATTAGAAGTCCAGGTAATAATTGTCCTTTGGGAGGGTAGTGACCAAAAGGGGTCATAATGGGGCTTCTAAGGTGCTGATTACATAAGAGAAATGACGTTTGCAAAAATCACTTATGAAAAATCATTGAGCTCTACATAACAACTCATGTGATTATTCTATTGGACACTATACATCAATTAAAAGTTAAAAAAAAAAAAACCACAGTGGTGCCTGAGTGGCTCAGGTCACGATCCTAGGGCCCCAGCATAAGGCTCCCTGCTCAGTGGGGAGCCTGCTTCTCCCTCTCCCTCTGCCCCTGTTCCTGTCTCTCTCACACATGCTCTCTAACAAATAAAACCTTAAAAAAAAAAAAGTAAAAAAAAAAAAAACAGTCTCCCTTGTTTAGAGTATAATATATCAAACACAATTGGGTTAGAGAAAAGACAATATAGAGCAAAATTCTCCTTCACACAATTTAAGTCATTTGCTGTCTGATGGAAAGAGAAAGATCCATTCCTAAAATGCAATTATTTTAAAACTGGAGCAAAAAAAAATCAACACATGAAAATCTGTTGCTTAATATAAATAGTCTACTTCTGGCCAACAGATTATACGAAAAGATGTTCAACATCACTAATCATCAGAGAAATGCAAATCAAAACCACAATGAGGTATCACCTCATACCTATAAGAATGGCCATCACTATCGAAAAGGTAGGAGACAACGAATGCTGGCAAAGGTGTGGAGGGAAGGAAACCCTCATATGCCTGTTGGTGGGAATGTGAACAGGTGCAGCCACTATGGAAAATAGTACGGAGCTTCCTCAAAAGGTTAAAAATAGAAATACCAGCATAGGGAATAGAGTCAGTAATACTGTGATAACATTGTATGGTGACAGATGGTGGCGCCTAGGGTGAGCACTGAGAAATGTAAGGAATTGTTGAAAAAATATGTTGTATACCGTATCTCAATTATACTTCAATTTAAAAAATACCATATGACTCAGTAATTCTACTACTGGGTCTCTATCTGAAGAAAATGGAGGCACCTGGGCAGCTCAGTCAGTGAAGCCTCTGACTCTTGGTTTCAGCTTCAAGGTCATGATCTCAACAGTCATGGGATAGAGCCCCGCATCAGTGGGGAGTCTGCTTGAGATTCTCTCCCTCTGACTCTCCCCTTACACACGTGCTTTCTCTCTAAAATAAATAAATAAATTGGGGGGGCTGGGGGGGAGAAAATGAAAACACTAATTCGAAAAGTTACATGCATCCCTGGGGCTCCTGGATGGCTCAGTTGGTTAAGAGTCCAACTCTTGAGTTCATCTCAGGTCATGATCTCAGGGTTGTGAGATCGAGCCCTGGGTCAGGCTCTGTGCTGCGTGTGGAGGCTGCTTGGGATTCTCTCTCTCTCTCTGCCCCCTGCCCCAGCTCACGTGCTCTAACAACAATAAGAAACTATAAAAGGAAGAAGAAGAGGAGAAGATACAAGATACATACACCCCTATGCTTGCTTCAGCATTCGTCAGTTATTTACAATAGCCAAAATATGGAAGTAACCCAAGTGTGCACTGAAAGATGAATAATAAAGAAAATGTGATACACACAGACACAGACACACAGACACACACACACACAGAATGGAATATCTAATCCAACTGTGGCGAAGAAGGAGATCCTACCATTTGTGACAACATGGATACAACTCAAAAGTACTGTAGTTAAGTGAAGTAAGTCAGGGAAACACACTGTATAACCTCACTTAAATGTGGGATCTAAAACGAGCTCACAGAGGCAGAGAGAAGAATGGTGGCTGTCAGGGGCTGGGCGACTGTGGGAAATGGGGAGATGTTGGGCAAAGGGTACAAACTTCTACTTCTAAGTTCTGGGGATCGAATGTACAGTGTGGTGATTATAGTTAATAATACCGCATTGTATACTTGAAATCCACTAAGTAAGTAGATCTTCAGTGTTCTCACCATTTAAAAAGGGGTAACTGTAACTTTGTGACGTGCCGGGTGAGTTAGTTAACATGACTGTGGTCATCAACTCACAAGGGGAATGTACATTGAGTCATCATGTTGTACACCTAGAAAATAATCACACTGTACAGCCCAAATATATATGGTTTTTACTTGTCAATCGTACTTCAAAAAAGCTGGAACCAATGGTCAACTTCTGTCAAAGAGTCGTTCAAACACGGGACGAAGACCAGAGCACACGGCTATGACTTTTGACCTTGCATGTTACTAAGTGGTTCCTAGCGGCATCTGTGAAGAGCGGAAAGGCAAACTAAATGATGACGAGCATCTTATCGACACTTTGTATGGGGCACAGGAAAAGCCACTTGGGAATCAGAGACCTGCTGGGGAATCCCAAGGGCCAGCCACCACTTGAGGGACCTGGTTGCAGTTTCATGTCCCCTCCTCTGGGCCATCTCCCAGATGCACATATGTTCCAAAATTGGCAAATCACTGTGTAAAATGGAAGGTCTGAGCTCTCGTTCAAATGTAAGTTCCCTCGCATAGTTTAGCAGCTGCTCAGATAACTCTGTGAGAAAAGGAAAACAGGAGCACAGAGGACCAAGTGGATAATCTGGACAGAAGGGGCGTGGTCAAAGATAGGTCGTTCCTTGCTTTGTGATTGTCACTAGCCACCTCTCTCCCCAAACCCCATGTGATGGCACCACTTCCTGTCCCGGCCTACTTCCCCTCTTAACTACAACATCAGGCAAAATGATTCCTCAAAAATCTTGCAAAAAGTAGGGGGGAAAGGTCTCAAAATCAGCGAGCACACAAAAAGCTGATGACATTTTAGGAGAGGAAGCAGCTGGTGAACATCTGCTAGGACAAAGAACATTCAATCCAAATGTGTCAACAGAGTTCACTCCAAATAGACTACGGTTCTGATTTAGGAGGATAAATGCCATAGTACATACCTTCTCTTCAGTGCATTAGTTTGTTTAAAAAAAAAAAGGTAATTCAACAAGAATTTTTTTTTAAGGATTTTATTTATTTGTTTATTGGACAGAGAGAGAGAAGAGAAAGAGAGCGAGAGAGGGAACATAAGCAGGGAGAGTGGGAGAGGGAGAAGCAGGCTTCCCGCTGAGCAGGGAGACCCATGCGGGGCTCGATCTCAGGACCCCAGATCATAACCTGAGCTGAAGGCAGATGCTTAACGACTGAGCCACCTAGACACCTCTCAACAAGAATTTCTTAAATGAGGACTATGCACGTGGTGTTCTCCAAGTTTAATACAAGACCAACCTTTGAATACAGAAAGACCAACTTATCAGCTGTGTGGCCCATAGCAAGTTACTTTACCTCTCTGAGCCTTAGTTTCTCAATAAAATATAGGTCAGAGGAGAACCATTTCATGGACTGTTACATGCTATTGTACAAGAAGTACCGAGCAGAGTATCTGTGTAGTCCATCATGAACACTTCATAAGTGACAGCTGACACAGTTAAGAGGGTAAACTGAGGTCACATGACAAGCTTTGGAGTCAGACTTGGTGAAATCTTGACTCGACCACTTAACTTAGGAGTAAACCTCTGAGATTGCATACTTCCCTCCTGTGAAACGGGGATAAAATCACAGGCCCTAAGTCCTCAGGGTTACGGTGAGCACTGCGGGAGGCGGCTGAGACAAGGTGCTTATGAAAATGCCCACCCCCCAGTCCTCACTCCTGCACATGAGCCACGATAAGCAGGAGTTGCACAAAGTTACCACCACCGAACTCATCCCTCCAGGAGCTCTATTTTTAGCCAGGAGACAAGGCCTCCCCATGTGATCCGGGGAACCAGCAGGACATAATTCAGTGCCAAATGAGTAATACAAGCAGCCTGTGTCTGAGGATTTCGGACAGAAGAGAGCAGTAAAGGCCAGAGCAGTCACTCTGACAGCTGACTTCGCTGTAAACCCCAGCCTCACCTTCTTCCCACTCGGAAGCCCTCTGCTTTCTCCCTTTGCAGTACCATATGGGGACTCTGGCTCCTGGTATGGGTAACGATTATTCTATTTCAGCAGATTCATCTCCAAATGCCCAGAAAAGCTCTGGTCAGCTGTGGACCTGGGCACTCCCTCTGGGGTTACAGCCTGTCAACACTGGCTTATTTTAGTAAGTATTTTGAAACTCCCACGGTGAGATGAAACAACTAGACCGAGGAATCTGTCCATGTGTAAGATGCGGGGCTCCTTTCAAAGCCAATATAAAACCCTTGGTCTTGAACTTCTACAACTCCAGTGCAGCCGGGGCCCAGGGCCACTGGCATGCCCATGACCAGCATAGCCCCTGTGGTCTTGAGGCGCCACTTAATGGAAACCTCACTCCTCGGGAACCATGGTATTAAAATCTGGGCAAAGTTTTCAGGTTGAATCAACAAAACCCCACTTGGCTAGTTGTTCAGACAGAAGCGTTGGGGGCCCGAGGATGTGACCGCTACTGCAAAGCGGAACGATGAGACTGATGCCGCAAGGTCCCACCGTATCCTGTTACGTATCCTATCCCAGGTGCCCACGGGGACCTCTAATCAGTACGTTTTGTACTCGATTCCCAGCAGCGCAAATTTACAGAATCCAGCAATGGCGGACTACCCAAATTTGGCAACTCTAGTTGCCACAAACTCCAAGACCAGGGAACGGCCACACTAGAGCCTTGAAGAATCTACCGGATTGGACCCCAGCCTCCTGCTTACACGTCTTTCCCTACTCGATTTTGGCCACACCAGTCTTTCTGTTTCTCACGTGTGCCAAGCTCGTTCGTACACATGGCTAGCCCCTGCTTGTCGCTCTGGTCTTATCTCAAACGTCGTCACTTCGGATGATCGTGTTCCCTCAGGCCCTCCCGTCATGCTACTACATGACCCATCTGACTTTCTTCATAGCATTCATACCCTGAAATTAGCTTGCTCATTTATACACTTATTTCCTAGTAGGTAAGCTTCACGGGAAAAACAGACCTTTTCATCAGGGTCACGTGAACACTAAATAGTGCCTGGCATGTAGCAGATATGTAATGAAAAGCTGTTTAGCAAATGAACTGATGAACGGCTTGAATCTTACAGCCAATGCTCTTACCACAGACCCTCAGACCTTCCACCGTGCCCTATTCCAGATGAGAAATTTCATCATCACCATCGTCATCATCGGGTGACATATCTAAGAGCTACCTTTCACGATGTCTCCATTTACTACCCTGGAAGAAATTCAAGTGAAAGAAAAATGCCCCCAATAAAATCAACTAGATAGGAAAAACTTACGTAGAAAATATCATTCGTCTCAGTTTGGCTGTTATTGACTTCTACTTGATAAGATAAGCATCTGCTGTTAAAATTCTGTGGATTCTTCCACTGCACATACAAGTTGCCATTTTGGAAGAACAGATGTTTAATATGTGGGGGATCAGGTTTCACTGAAAGACAGAAATGGAAGAACACAAATTAGTGCCCAGAATATTTTTTTTAAGATTTTATTTATTTGACAGAGAGCGAGAGACAGCGAGAGATATAACACAAGCAGGGGGAATGGGAGAGGGAGAAGCAGGCTTCCCACAAGCAGAGAGCCTGAAGCCTGATGTGGGGCTTGATCCCAAGATCCTGGAATCATGACCTGAGCCGTAGGCAGATGCTTAATGACAGAGCCACTCAGGCGCCCCGCACCCAGAATATTTTTGATAAGGTTCATGTCACCATAAATAAGCTCATAAAGTGGGTCCAAAGAACATCTTTGGGGTGTCTGGCAGATGACGTGAACTCTGACCTGCAACCATCTGGTTAGAACATGGCTGGGGTATAATTAGGACATCCAGCTGTGACACAGAGAATAAAGAAAAGAAGCACTTGGGGCCAGATGTGTATCTACATAATGGATCATGAGGGGCCCCAGGGGTTTCCCCAGTTGCCACTCACTTGCATCAATCCAAGACCACAATTATAACATTAGTCTAGTCTCTGTCACGTACTGCAACATGGACAAACCTTGAGGACATTATACTACGTGAAACAAGCCCATCACAAAGGGGAAAACACCGCAGGATTCCACCCATGCGGTATCTAAAGTGGTCAGAATCATAGAAGCAGAAAAGAGAAAGCTGCTTACCAAGCAAGGGCTGGGGGAGGGGAAATTAGTATTTAGGGGACATTGAGTTTCAGTTTTAAAAGATGAGAACGTTCTAGAGATCTACCACACAACAATGTGAATAGACTTCACATTACTGAACTGTACACTTAGAAATAGTTACAATGGGAGTTACCACAACCTCACTCCCCTGGCCTTCGGTCCACACTTAGAAGTCACCTGCATGACTGTCTGAAGGTGTGGTGAATAGCGCTCTGCTCCCAGACTTGGGGACTTTTGTCAATTCATGGTTATGTGCCCCTGAATTTTCTGTATACTTAACCAGAATCTGCACTCCCTGGTGGGATCTTACAGCAAATAAATAAACACGATGCTTACAGTAGTAGTTTGCTTTAGAGATTTACAAAATACTTACATATCTCACATCATATGGGACTTTGGACAGTCCTTTGAGGTCAGGAGGGACTATGGACTATGGACATCATTTTACAGATGAGGAAACACTTAAAGAGAGTTTATATGCTTTTTCCAAAACGAACTTCTATGAGCTCAAGCAGATACTGTGTTTTCAAGTTGAGGCCTCTTTCTAAATGGCTAGCACTTGGCTGCGTTGGCTGTTCTGAGCAGTCGGGGCCTACGCCACCCCGCACATTACCTAGTTTGAATATCACTTCTGATCGCTCCTTCTCCAGTCAAAGCCCTTTTTCAACTAAGAGAAAGATTATTCAGTAATCATATTTCATTTTATTCTGCAGCATCATCCTCTCGAGTATCACCAGTAAAAGAGAACAGAACTTAAGAGTCCAAGAGCCCAGCTCTGGTCTTGGTTCTACAACTGACTGTGCGTTTGAAGTCTCAGCACACTCAGTAGCAAACAAGAGCAAAGCATGTGGCATATACACTCAATAATATTAGAATTTCCAAGGCTGCCACTTAAAAAAAATCAAATAAAGATATACATAAATACAGTCCTTTTTTCTGGGAAAATCTTAAAACCAAAATCATTCCTTTTTTATTCTCTATACTGACTGTTCAAAAGATATAACACTTTTACTCACACTGTTGTACAGAGTTTCTAAAACTTACCATGAGAAGTTAAAGGCACTATATTGAAGGATGGTCTAATTTTTCCTGCATTATCCTTAACCACTATTTGGACACTGTGTTGCTCAAAATTGGAATCCTTCAAATTAGTCAGAGCAAAGGAACAACCAATGTGTTGACCTTCCCTATAGATGTCTTCACACTGAAGAATTTTTCCCAGGCTGCTGTGCCTGCAAGATATAATGAGACAACCTTCTGGATTATTTTTAACAAGGTGTTCAGAAAACAAAGGCAGACATTTTTTTTCCTTTAAACAGCTGAAGAGGACTGTGAAAGGCAACATTTGCAATATAGAAAGATAGCTCTTCTTAAAACCCTCTTTTATAACGTGGCTCCATTTCATACTCTAGCAAGAAATGAATGCTCCTTTATGATGAACACTGGTACTTTCTTCTTCTTCTTTCTTTTTTTTTTTTTTAAAGTAATCTCTACACCCAATGTGGGACTCGAACTCAAGACCCTGAGATCAAGAGTCACCCAAGCCACACGCCAAACACTTGTTCATTTGTTTGTTCATTCATTTTTTTTTCTTTTTTCTTTTTTTTCAAGATTTTGTTCATTTGTCAGAGGTGCTTTGTCAGAGGAAGAGACAGAGAGAGCACAAGTAGGGGGAGCAGCAGGCAGACAGAGAAGCAGGCTCCCTACTCTAACGTGGGATTCGATCCCAGGACCTGGAGATCATGACCTGAGCCAAAGGCAGACACTTAACCAACTGAGCCAGCCACGTACCCCAACACTGGTACTTAATTTTTTTAAATATATATTTTATTTATTTATTTATTATATTTATTTATTTGAGAGAGAGAGACAGTGAGAGAGAGCATGAGCGAGGAGAAGGTCAGAGGGAGAAGCAGACTCCCCGTGGAGCTGGGAGCCCAATGCGGGAGTCGATCCTGGGACTCCAGGATCATGACCTGAACTGAAGGCAGTCGCTTAACCAACTGAGCCACCCAGGCGCCCCAACACTGGTACTTTCAATAGCTATGAAAATTCCAGGAGCCCTGACTCCTTTTCATCTTCTGTATAAGAGATCTTAAGAGGCCAGCATGAGAAGTTTTAGGCTTCTTGAAAAGGCCTCATCTGCTGAATTCCATGGTTCTCCTCTGGCCCTTCTGCCTGCCTGCCTTGTTTTCGTGGCTTCTCTTCCTTTTCCCTTTTCAAGGGTTCACATTCGGTCCTCCGCCCTCTGCAGATTCCTCGCTGCTGCTTACTCCCTCATCCATTCTCCCCCAGTTTATCATGTCTGTCCCTCGACTAGAATTTCCACACTGGGGATTCCTTGGTGCTAGTCCCAGATTTCTAACGGCTTCATTTGAGTGCTCCACTCTGGCCTCAAAGTCAATGTCCTTATGCCCTCTCTTCCTAGCCAAACTGCCTATCTTCTGACCTTCCCCATTCCCATCAGTCCGAGCGCATTTTCTCTGGACTCCTTGATTACGTCCTTTGAAATTACCCTTTCCCCCTTCCTTTCCCTGTATTCTCTCGCTGCATTCTGTTATTTCCTTCCTTCACAACGCTTCTTGGATTCTCTCCCAAGACATTCCTGGAACCCTTACCAGGTGTGTGCCCTCACCACTTCAGCCTTCACATCCTCTCTGGAAGGACCTCGCTGACCTTCGTTATCAACCTATCTCTCCTCTAACCCCTGCCAGATCAATGTTCCAGAACACAGTGGTTTTCTATGTGTCTTACTCCACCACGTGGCTTTAACTGCTTTCTATCCGCAGCACTGCTGGGATCTGCTTTCCCATCCCAAACCTCTACGCACCCTTCTCCCCAAGGAGCGTCGGCACCCAGTGCACGGCAGGCCGACAGAAGGGACTCATGATACTTCTCTGGCTAGGGTCTCAACGGCTTCTGTCTCATAGTAGCCAGCAGAAGCCAGAGTCCAGCCCTACTTCAGCCGTAATGGGAGGTGTGCCAAGATTCTACAGAAAAGGAAGGCAACTTTAAACTTTAAACTAACAGGGATGAGTCGCAAACCCTTGACTTGTTACCTCCAGTCATCTGTCACTTGTTACCTCCAGTCTGTAGAATGCAGACTCCTCAAGCCCTCTCCTGAGAACCCTACTCAGCAGGTTCTGCCAGGGCCTAGGTGCCAGCATTTTGACAGTGAATCTCTTCTGCACAGCGGGTACTCGCATAAACAGAGTCAGCTGATCTCTGCCCAGGGGGCAAAGACAGTCTCTTCAACAAATGGCGCCGGAACAACAGACAGGTGTCTAGATGCAAAACGATGAATCTAGACACAGTCCTGACTCCATTCACGAAACCAAACTCACAATGGGTCACAAACCTTAATGGAAAGTACAAAACTATAAAACTCTTAGGATGTGACTTAGGGAAAGACCTAGATGAGCTGCAGCGTGGCGACAAGCTTTTTAGATACACGGAAGACTTGATCTAGAAAAGAAATAATGAGCTGGACTTTGTTCAAATTAAAAACTTCGGCGCCTGCAAAAATCAGTAGTAAGAGAATAAGAGAGCAGGCCACAGACTCAGAGGAAATATTTGCGAAAGACATGTCTGATAAAGGATTGCTACACAAAATACACGAAGAATCCTTAAAGCAGTAAGAAAACAGGCACCTCACCGAAGAAGATAGATCGCAAAGAAGCGTCTGAAAAGATGTTCCACATATGTCTTCAGGAAAATGCAAATTAAAAACAACAAGATGCCACTGTACACCTACTAGAATGGCCAAAGTCCAGAGCACTGCAACCACCAAACCCAGGGAGGACAGGGAGCGAGCGACAGGAGTGCTCCTTTGCTGCTGGTGGGAATGCAAAATGCTACAGCCCCTTCGGGGCAGAGTCTGGTAGTTTCTCACAAGACTAAACATGCTCTTATCATACGACTGGTATTTACCTAAAGGAGTTGAAAACTCCTGTCCACGTGAAACATGGTGCACAACTGTTCACAGCGGCTTTATTCGTAACTGCCAAGATCGGAAGCAACTAAGACGTCCTTCAGTAGGCAGACACATGAACAGGGATGCCCCCAGACACAGGGATATTATTCAGCTTAAAAAAAAAGAGGTCTCAAGCCAGGAAGAGACACAGAGGAAATGTAAACGCGTATTACAAAGTGAAAGAAGCCAATGCGCAAAGGCTGCCTCCGGAGGGCGGGACCACAGCGCCCTCTGGGAGAGGCAGCACCCTGGGACATCAGGAAGCATCAGCGGCGGCAGGGCTTGCAGAGGGAAAGGTGACCAGGCAGAGGACAGAGGAGCTTTAGGGCAATGAAAATACTCTGTATGAGGTTATAAGGACGGACACGTGTCATTATACGTTTGTCCAAACCCACAGGATAGGCGACACCAAGACGGAGCATGAAGGTAAAGTAAGGACTGTGAGTGGCTAGGATGTATCAAGGCAGGCCCATTAGTTGTGACAAATATACCACCCTGGGGGCGGGGTGCGGATAATGGAGGAGGCCAGGAACTGCAGGGGTAGAGGGTATATGCGAAATCTCTGTACCTTCCCCTCTGTTTTGTTGTAAACCTAAAAACTTGTCTACAAAAATAAAGTCTTCAAAAACAAACCCCTGGGGCGCCTGGGTAGCTCAGTGGGTTAAAGCCTCTGCCTTCGGCTCAGGTCATGACCCCAGGGTCCTAGGATTGAGCCCCGCATTAGAGCAGTGAGCCTGCTTGTCCCTCTGCCTGCTGCTCCCCCTGCTTGTGCTCTATCTCTCAAATAAATAAATAAAATCTTTTTAAAAATACAGAAAATGCTCTTGTCCCTTAAGAGATGGTACATCGAGTTTTTTGCCAAGTTGTAGGCCCCTGTGGTTCATGAATGAATACAGTCTTAGAAACTAAGTTAGTGCCATGGCTAGTTTTTAGATCAGACAGGCCTGGAATGTTCTCCACCCAAACCCAGAAACAGAAATTGAAGAAATTTATGACACTTTTGTTACATAACTTAAAAAAAATAACTAAGCAGAACATTAATTTTTTTCAACCAGTGAAAGGGACTTCTCTAATGTGCAATGTGTAAGATTCCTTTTTCACTTTGGTACCTTGGGTGTTTCATATACTTTCATGGATCCCAGATAAGAAATTAAAAAAAAAATTTTTTTTGTTGTAATATGGACAAAATAACAAAAGAGGCAATATTGGGTTTTGAAAAGACAACTTTTGGGCACTTCTTGCAAAATATGAGGTAACAAACCTGAGCCAGAAGGCATTCAGGTGCTTCCTGTGAAGATTCAGACACTGAAATCCTCCACAGAATCACACTATAGACAAAAGGAGGAAATGGCCAGATTTAAAGACAATTTCCCCATCTCTGAAGATGATTAATGTGGTAAGAATTTCCCTAAAATTCATTGGCAGAGCTAGCCTGTAGCTCTGTTTTTTTTTAAAGATTTTATTTATTTATTTAAGAGAGAATGAGAGAGCGGGAGAGAGCGAGAGCGAGCATGAGAAGGGGGAGGGTGAGAGGGAGAAGCAGACTGCCTACCAGGCAGGGAGCCTGATGCAGGACTTGATCTCAGGACTCCAGGATCATGACCTGAGCCGAAGGCAGTCGCTTAATCAACTGAGCCACCCAGATGCCCTGTAGCTACTTTTTTTTTTTTAAGATTTTATTTATGCTGAGAGAGATCACAAGCTGGGGAGAGAGGCAAAGGGGGAGAGGGAAAAGCAGACTCCCAGGTGAGCAGAGATGGCTTCGGGGCTCCATCCCAGGACCCTGGGATCGTGACCGGAGCTGAAAGCAGAGGCTTAACGACTGAGCCATCCAGGTGCCCAGGTGCCCCTAGTCTGGAGCTATTAAGGTCAGGCTCCTTTCAATGTCATACTAGCCCTGTAGAACCACAAGTCATTGCCCTGGGACTTCAAAGTGACTCCAGTTTCTAAGTGGGACACAGTCTCTGGCAGTTCGTTTGACATGATTTAAACTGGTACCTAAACCTAAACCAGTTCCCAGTGCTTGATAATGAATGAGCCAAGCACCTGCCTTTCTTTTGTGTTTTGATTGGAAAGGATCTCTCTAGGGGAGTCAGGGGTAGAGGAGGTAAGGACAAGCTGCTAATTCTTCCAAGTGGGGGAAGAAGCCACCAATGCGTACCGGCGGCATCTGCAAGCTAGTGGGGATGAATTAAAAAAAAAAAAAAAAACCATAGCTCTCATGCACTGATTGCTTACTCTGTATGTGTTAGCAGCTGGCATAGCTCCAACCACTGTTCACCCAATAACGGCCCTTACAACAACCTTAAGAGACAGCACTAATATCACTACACCCATTTAACGAATAATCTGTTAACAGAAGAAGCTGCAGGGTGCTGAGGGCAGAAGACTATAGAATCTGTAACTAGCACCATCCGAGGAGATTTTCTGGGATTACAGACCGTTTGCTATCTGTGCTGTCCAAGGCAAGAGCCACTAGCCATGCGTGAAGGGGACTAGTAAGACCGTGCAATCGAAGTCTGCATTTGACTTAAGTTTAATTAATTTGAATTCATATATGAGTCGTCAAACGGGATTCATGGCTTCCGTGTTGGACAGCACAGGTCGTATATGCTACAGAAAGAGTCCACGCTGATGACCGATGCTGGGAACACGCAGGACAAGCAGTGGTGTCCCTGACACCCACCCCCTGGGGCACCAGTGAACCACTCTCTTGCGATGGCTTCGTGAGCCACCTCCCACGGCTGCCAGTCATACCCACACAGAGGCATCATCTGAGGGCTGACAGCCAGCCCGAGCCTCATCTGCTCTCAGCTTTGGCAAGAGGCTGCATCGGCCCAGAGGAAGAGGGCTATTTCAACCCAGAGGAAAAAGAATTCTTGTTCCAATTGGTGGGTCCAATTCTTTAATAATTTACTCACCCAGAGGAGGCAGGTTTCGCAATTGGCACTAAGACTTGTTTTGTGCTAGTGCGTGCCTCAAGGCACCTCCCTGTCTTTGGCACAGACGAACTCCAAGGACAGGGCCAGTGCTCACCTCCAGCACCACCCCGACTCCTGAACGGGCGGCCATGTACTGAGGGACAGTTTCCCTGCTTTTCCTTCCTTCCCCTGCTCCTTGTGCAGACACAGACTCTAAAGGTTTTTCCCTGTGATTTTACCAACAACAATCCAGGGAAAGCAAGAGGAGCTGACAGCATTATGCTCCCAACTTCTAAAAAATCGTAAGAGCCTGTACTGACAGCTCTCCCCGACCTCATCAGAGCCAGGCTACTCCTTTTAAGGCTTAGTTCTCTGGCCCCTTCACTAGCAATTCTTCAGGGGAGTCCAACTGACTCGGTCCTTCTGTCTTTCTACTCCTGGACCATAACGCTCCTGAGCTGCTAACCCCTACTAAGTCCTCATGCTAATCCCTAATGTTCTCTAAGCTCTGGATCCTACAGCGCATTTCAACGTTACTTCTGGAGCCCCTGTCATGTGTCAGGCACCAAGGGTAACAAGACACAGCCTCTGCTCTCAAGGGAGATGGCAGCCCGGGGAGGGCCACCGCTGAGGGAACAGGAAGTGACGACGCAACGTGCTGTGTACTATGACACAGGAACGTGCAAGGTACGTGGGACATGATGGTCCAGCATGCATCAAGATTTGAGAAATAAAGGCAGGCATTCTGGGAGGGAAGTGATGTCTGAGCTGAGATGCGGACAAAGCAGAGGCATGCAGGCGACAGGACGAGGCCCGCGCTGCGAGGGGACGTGGCATGCTGCCACCGTTCCACTGAAGCATCTGTAGGGCCTGTTTAAGGAACTGAAAGGCGCTGGGCGCGGGCTGGACGGTAGGATGACGGAGGGTGGAGGAACCTAGCAGGAGGAGGGGGGTGCTGGGGGGCCGGACGGGGAGGAAGGAGCCAGGTCAGAAAGGGCTTTTGTCCGTAGTGCTGAGGAGTTTGGACCTTATCCCAAAGCCACTGGGGAGCCACTGCAGGACTTTAATGAAAAGAAAAACAATTACCACAAGTGGACAAGTGAAACTATAAAACCTCAAATGAGAATTGTTTATCTTGGGGGAAAAAACAGCCCTGGAGATGGAACCACACACAGTCTCCGTGCTGGCGGGCCTCCCAGGCGGACTTGGTAGGGAGCGCCCCGTGAAGCAGGGGAGGAGAGTGGGTGCGAAGCCTGCAGGGCCCTGGCCAGTCGGTCCTGAGACTCTGGGATCCACAGAGTGCTTTGAGACACCCAAAATACGGCTCATCACGTCATCGGGCAAAATGGACATTCCAGGAGCCAAGGCCATGTTTATCCTCTAGTTTCGGAAGTCCGGCACATGGCCCTCTGCACCCCACTCTCTCAGAGGTAGTCTGAAGGAAGGGCAGAAGGAGGGTCAAGACCATGTGGAGAGTGCACTGCCGATGCAAGCTCTCCCGCTTCCGCAGCCTGGTATCACATGCCCCTTCCTCAGCGTTCTTCCCAGCGCCTGAGCTCAGGGAACCCATGTGTGCAGTCCACCCCCTTCATCCAAGCCTCCCAGCTGTGTCCTGCCACCACCACCACACCCCCAAGCTCCACCTAGCTTCTAAAGAGAGTTTGTGCTTCTGCTTGCCATCATACACTGTTATTTTTATACAGATAACTGTTGGGTGTGGTCTCTCCCCCTCTATGTTTGAAACTGTATGAGCAAAGAACCATGTCTCTTAGCTCTGCTGCCTATTCAGTGCTTTACCCGCAATGTGTGCCAAATAAAATCTCACTGAATTGAACTGATTAACCTGGTCCTTCCTTCCTTGCTCTGTGGCTATTAACTCCAGGCTTGAAATGAAAGGAAATGCTTGAAGATTAATTTAGAAATTTAACAAAATTTGTGGATGTGCACACTGATTTCAGATATGTTATTATGTGGGGAGCTAACCTACTTTTTTTTAAATAGTTGTTTTCTTGTCAGTTCCTTAATTTTTTTTTTTATTAATGTAGAGTTGACATACAATGTTATATTCATTTCAGGTGCGATGATACCATTTTCCTTTTTTAAAGGTAGATACCAATCGCTCATACATTGCTGGTGGGAATATAAAATGGCACAGTGGGCGCCTGGGTGGCTCAGTGGGTTAAGCCGCTGCCTTCAGCTCAGGTCATGATCTCAGGGTCCTGGGATAGAGTCCCACATCGGGCTCTCTGCTCAGCAGGGAGTCTGCTTCCCCTTCTCTCTCTCTCTCTGCCTGCCTCTCGGCCTACTTGTGATCTCTCTCTGTCAAATAAATAAATAAAATCTTAAAAAAAAAAAATGGCACAGTCACTCTAGAAAATTGTTTGGCAGTTTTCTATAACACAAAATATGCAATTACCATGTGGCCCAGCAATTGTACTCTCGGGCATTTCTTCCAGAGATATGAAAAGTTATGCTCACTTAAAACCTGCACATGAGTATTTACAGCAGATTTATTCATAGCTGCAAACAATTAGAAACAACCAGGATATACCTCAATGAATAAATGTTTAAACAAACTGGCACACCCATACCATGGAATAAAAAAAAAAAGAAGAGATGAACTACCGATTCAACAACTTGGAGGGACCCCAAGGGTATTACATACAGTTTAAAAAAAAAGTCAGCCTCAAACAGTTATATGCTATGTCTACTCTAGTAACATTCTTGAAATGACAAAAATATAGAGATGGAGAACAGATTAGTAATTGCCAGAGGTTAGAGACTTGGGGGAGGGGAAGGTGGAGGGGGGTGCCGAAGGGAGGAGGGTATGGGCATAAAATAGCAATTCAGGGGATCCTTGTGGTAAGGGAACTATCCTATATTTACACATGTGATAAAATTACGTGGAACTACACACACACATACACATATCATACACACACACGAATGCATGTGACACTGGTGAAATCTGAGTAAGGTGGGTGGACTGGAAACACAGCAACTTTCTGGTTTTGATATCGCCTTCTAGTTATAGGCCATGTTACCTCTGGAAGAACCTGCATGAAGGGTACTCTGGGATCTCCCAGTACATTTTTTGCAAAATCCTGTGGATCTACACTTTCACTTTTTTTAAAATATATTTTTAGAAGGTAGACACCAAAAGCAGATGCACGTTTCACTGAAGCAAACTGCCCATCTTCTTGGGTTTGTAAAAAGAAGATGCGGTATCTATACACAATGGAATACCACTTGGCCATAAAAAAATGAGCTCTTGCCAATTGCAACACCATGGATGGACCTAGAGGGTATTGTGCTAAGTGAATTAAGGCAGAGAAAGACAAATACCACAGGATTTCACTTCTATGTGGAATCTAAAAAGCAAACACACTCTTAAATACAGAGAACAAACACGTGGTTGCCAGAGGGGAGGTGGGTGGAGGGCGGGTGAAACAGACAAAGGGCATTAAAAGGCACAAACTTCCAGGTATAAAATAAATAAGTCAGGGAGATGAAAAGCACAGCATAGGCAATATAGTCAGTAATATTGTAATAACGTGGTATGGTGACAGGTGACAACTGTACTGAGCCCTGAGTAATGGAAAGAATTGTTGAATCACTATGTCGCATACCTGAAACTAACATACATTGTATGTCAATTTATACCTCAATTAAAAATAATGATAAATAGGGGCATCTGGGTGGCTCAGTTTGGTTAAGCGTCTGACTCTTGGCTTCAGCTCAGGTCATGATCTCGGGGTGGTAAGATCCAGCCCCGAGTTGGGTTCCATGCTCAGCGGGGAGTCTGCTGGAGATTGTCTCTCTCTCTGCCGCCCCTCCCTGCCCCCGCCCCCATGTGTTTGTGCTCTCAATCTCAAAACGAGTAAAGAAAATCTTAAAAACAGAAACAAAAAACAATAAAGCCCCCCAAACCAGGCTGTTCTTTTCTTGGTTTCGGTTTTTAAGTAGGTTGGATCGCAGCATGCCCCAAACCATCATGACCCGTCCCTCCCCCGCACGTCTTCAGCACACACTCACCAGTAGTAGAGGGTATAGTTGGTGTCGGGACTTGCATTCCTCCCAGGGAGCCAAGTACACTTCATGCAGCTCAGGTTATGCCAGACACATTGTAGCTCAGTCACAGCGGACTCCGGATCACCTAGAAGACCCAGCCGAGGATTTAGGATGCTTCTTGCCCTGTCAGACCAACCCACCAAACCCTCTGGGGCACGAGGGATGGTGAGAATGCTTTTCTAGAAAGCCAAAGCCTGATCTCTCACTCTATTTTACCCAGAAGGCACCCAGAATGGGGGGGCCTGGGTGGCTCAGTGGGTTAAGCCTCTGCCTTCAGCTCTGGTCATGATCTCAGGGTCCTGGGATCGAGCCCTGCATTGGGCTCTCTGCTCAGCGGGGAGCCTATTTCTCCCTCTCTCTACCTACTTGTGATCTCTCTCTCTATCAGATAAATAAATAAAGGGGTGCCTGGGTGGCTCAGTGGGTTAAGCCTCTGCCTTCGGCTCAGGTCATGATCCCAGGGTCTGGAGACTGGGCCCTACATCTGGCTCTCTGCTCAGCAGGGATCCTGCTTCCTCCTCCTCTCTCTCTCTCTCTGCCTGCCTCTCTGCCTACTTGTGATCTCTGTCAAATAAATAAATAAATAAATAAATAAATAAATAAATATCTTTTGAAATAAATAAATAAGTAAAAATCTTAAAAAAAAAAGCACCCAGGATGGAGAAAACCCAAACCTAACTTGTTATAATTTTCTTTCTCATCTCCAGATCCCAAGAAAATATCTTTTCTATCATTGAGGGACCCTAACTTTGTATTCCTAACTGGAAAGAGCGTTTCAAGGTCAAATCCTATTTCCATGGCAGGAAACAAGTACGGCATTCCTAAATGAATGTGGAAACACAAGCAACCCATATCTCTACTTGTCTTTAAAGAAAACAAGTCTACCCCTGGGGACAAAAATATATGTTTATAAAAAATAAAAAAGTAAAAAAAAAAAAAAAAAAACAAGTCTACTGAGTTAGAATTTACCTTCCTGTCTTTTGACCGATACTAACACAGCTTGTTTTAAAGACAAAACATTCCTCCTGAAGCAATCTGAGGGGAAGTGAGCATTAATATAACTCCTGGTAGCCGCTGACTGTGTGGTAGGCCTTTGGGAGCTGGATAATCGTTATCATCTGAAGTCTCTACTGTTATAACGCCTTCTGAGTTAAGGCATCATGTTGGGATTCAGGAAGGGGTATTGTCCAGAGACATCCTCAACCATTTTACTGTTGTACTACAAGTTAGGCTTTTCAGATTATTTATTAAATTTCTAAAGAAATGAGAGTAGGGGAGGTAAGTTGTTTTAAACCAGGCTCCCAGCCTCATGGCAACACTGAATTCTATAATTTTACAAACAAGACTTCATATACTTTTGATCTGTGCAACGCAGGTAGGGGGAAGGGCCTGGAGAACAGGCCACATAGTGCTGAGGTTTGGAATTGGGAGATGGGACCCCTCCAAACACGGAGTGAACTGGAATTCATAGATGAGATGTACCCAGCATTTACTCTTTGCCGGGTGCTATTCTAAGCACCTCACACATACTGACTTCCGTAATCCTTTCAACAGTCCCGGGAGGCAGGAACTATCATCAACCCCATTTTATAGATGAGGAAAGTGAAGTGGGTAAGGGCTAAGTCATCTGCTAAAGGTCACGCAGCTGTTCACTGGCAGAGCTGAGACTCTTGGACATCTGGGCTCCAGGAGTCCTGCCCTTCACCAGGATAAGCTCTTCCCGGCAAGCAGCCCAAGTGCTAGAAGGAACTAGGTGTCAGGCGGGAAGGAGGGGGGCAATGAAATGACTAACCTGACCATGTGAAAGCTTTCCCTAGGCCTTGTCCTGAACTGGAGCTAGGCCAGAAAGCCCATTTTCCTTTTATAACATCTTTCCCCAACTATATCTTGCATATCAAGCTAATCTTTCTATCAAATGAGGAAGATAATACTTTGGGTTTCTTTAAGGCACTGGACCTGTAATCTGAAAGCCTAGAGCAACCTACTTGGTTCCCTTCTTCCTCATGAAATGGATCAGGGTGATAATCCATGCCTTGTTCACTTCACAAGATAAGCTTCTGAGGCTCAACTTAGGGGAGGGTGTATATGTGTGTATATTACATGCCAAATTATTACATGCTATAGAACTCTGAGGCACAGTTATTCAAGCCCTGAGCACCTCGAAGGCAGGGACGTCCTTGTATTTATCACCTAATATACACGTGCCTAGAACTAATCAGACCCAGCAAATATTTGAAAACTGAATGAATTAACAAACACTGAACATAAACACATGGATAATTTGCCTTTATCCCCCAAAGTACCAACAAACAGTGCTTTTGGTTGTTACCTTCCGGGGGCGGGGTGCACTTCTCCACCAAAATGCTAGGATTGTCACTTTCACTGGTGCTGCACTGGGACCCCACTTGCAGACAAATCCTCTCGTTCAGGGGTACTTCTTTGGAACGATGGGTTTCAGGAGCAATTTTCTAAGGTTAGGAAATTGTAAAAAGGCATTGCTCTAGCAAACATACAGCAATACAGGTAGGTAATAAAACATCAGCATGTTCAAATGTGTTTTAAAAAAGAAAAAAAGGAAGGTTATCAGATGGCAATGGTCAGTGACTATCAACCCACGGTGATTTTGCTCTCTCCGCTCCCCCCATCCTGGGGAACATGCTGGGCTGTCACAACTTAGGAAGGCACTGCCATTGGCCTATAGTACATAGAGGCCAAGGATGCTGCTGAACATGGCTCGGTGCCCAGGACAGCTTTGCCTCCCCCCACAGCAAAGAATCATCTTGCACCAAATGTCAGTGGTACCACCATTGAGAAACCCCAGGAGAGAGAAAAGACAAATTCCCACAGTTTAAATGTATAAACCTCATGACATTTGCCTATAAACCTACCATGCTCACACATCAACTGTCTAAAATGTTAAAGGTAACACAATAAGATTATCAAAACTCAATTCCTAGGGGTGCCTGGGTGGCGCAGTCAGTTAAGTGTCCAGCTCTTGGTTTCGGCTCAGGTAGTGATCTTAGGGTCATGAGATCGAGCCTGGAATTGGGCTCTGCGCTCAGCACAGAGCCTGCTTGGGTTTCTCTCTCCCTCTCTCTTTGCCCATCCTCCCTACGCTCCCTCTCTCTAAAAATGAATAAATAAATATTTTTTAAAAAATTCACTTCCTAACTAGATGCAGTATATTATCAATATCAAGATACAAACTCTTTAAGAATCCAGTAATCCTGGGGTACCTGGGTGGCTCAGTGGGTTAAAGCCTCTGCCTTCGGCTCAGGTCATGATCCCAGGGTCCTGGAATCGAGCCCCACATCAGGCTCTCTGCTCAGCAGGGAGCCTGCTTCCCTTCCTCTCTCTCTGCCTGCCTCTCTGTCTACTTATGATCTCTGTCTGTCAAATAAATAAGTAAAATCTTTAAAAAAAAAAAAAGAAAAAAAAAAAGAAAAAGAAAAGAAAAGGGTTAGAAAAATTAAAAAAAAAAAAAAAAAAAGAAACCAGTAATCCTGGTCACCTGTGACGACAGAAAGGAAAGGAGGGCCTGAGGGACTAAAGAGAGAGTTTTCATTAAACATCTTTCTGTACCGTTTGACCCTTCTGACTCTCTCGCACAAGCATAGAGATTTCAAGAGATGCTACACGCACTGAGCACACCACTCCCTTACTCTGTAAAGTAGATGCGCTTGTGGAGCTACAGAAAGCGGACTTTTAGAGAGCATACAGATATAAGTCACAAATCTGGGCATTACGATTCAGAATAATGAGATTAGAGGGCTGTTAAGGAAATTAACATCTCCCAATCTGAAAAGAGTTGGAATAATTAAGAATGAAGCTGCTTTTAATCAGAGCTCCAAGGAGCTTCCTGTTTTGCAATGGTTTCTGACTCAAGTTGGAGACAGCATTTCCTTTTAGATACGTGCTGATGGCCTTGAAGTGGAAAATTTGTCAAATTTACTTCTATCTGCCCCCTAAGGAGCTACTCAGCCATTTCCCTCGCCTGCGGCCAGCCAGCATGAGGGCCGCTGTGACATACCCCCAAACCCAAGAAGTAAGGGTGCCCTCAGACAGACAGCTAGCAGACCAACAACTAATCAATCATAACAAAGATACACACAAAAATCAAGTTAGAGAAACTGAATAGCTCGTAGGCCCAAGCAAGACCGCACTCTGAAAAGGGAGCCAGCTGGTCAGCCCTGAAGAAAAAACAAAGAAGGGTATGTATGTAAGCAAACTTCTGGCAGGGAGAAAAGAGGAGGATTTGGCCCCATGGACACTGAATACTTCTGTCCCGGCAAAGCTATGCCTACCTTCAGTGAGACCTCTAGCTACTCTTAGCCAAGTACATTTTCACAACTAATTTCTGATTCCTTCACAGGAAACCTACTTATCGTCTGGTTTTCTACATAGTTGCTGCCTACAGGGAAGGAACACACCAGTTATGCCAACAGAAAGCTTTCTAGAATGTTTTTTCACCGTGATCGTTCTTGTGCCAAATTAAGGAATTGGCCCTTGAGAGATGAATGTGTGCTGGGGAAATGGGGGTTCTCAGCCTGTGAAAGCGAAGGACAGCCCCAGGATCACGGTAACGGTGGCATGAAAGTTCCAAGTGCAATATTTCACCAAGATCACAATTTTACCAAGCCTGAGTCCTATATACCTCAAAAGGAGCCACCCTGACTCAAGGATCCTCGATAATTCCTGTTTGGAAGATAATTTCTGTCTGTCTTTTGAATAAACCAGGTGGAACATGTATGGTTAAATGCCATAAATCAGAATCATCATGGGAAAAACCCCAGTTCTCTTAGTATATTAGATATTGTTCCAGTGAGAAGGCTGAGGAATTTTATTAAGCAAAGATTTTTATTATAATTGAATTTTTTAAGTTAAAAAATACTTATGTACTTAATCTGAACCTTGTCCTTGAGGGCATATAAATAACAACTCAGGAAAGAGTTCATAGGGAGAAAAACAAAGTAATTTTTAAAAATCTCTTTCAGGGGCGCCTGGGTGGCTGAGTTGGTTAAGCCTCTGCCTTCGGCTCAGGTCATGATCTCAGAGTCCTGGGATGGAGCCCCACATTGGGCTCCCTGCTCAGCGGGGAGCCTGCTTTTCCCTCTGCCTTTGCCACTCCCCCTGCTTGTACTCTCTCTCTCTCTCTCAAATAAATAAAAATCTTTAAAAAAACAAAAAACTCTTTCAAAGTTTAAGGTAAACAATATTAAGTTGGCATGAAAAAACTAGAAACCCCAGTTGTCAATGATTACCAAGGGTAGCACATCTCTATTAGACAAGAAACTAAATCCCTCCCCTCGGATCCCAACGAAGTTGCATGGATAGCTCCCACGTGACTTTCGTGACTTTCGTAGGCGGTGACTCACTCCCCTGGTAGCTGCTGTAGGACGACATTCCGCTCCACCCCTTGGGGAATCTGGGCTTATTTGAAAATTTATCAAAAACCAAAGCCAGTGTCCTGAACTGGACCTTCCCCTCAGGAACAATGTGCATTTGGCTGGATCACACCTTTCCCAATTCCAGATTCCTTTCTCAGTAGAAAAAGAGCGTGGGCCTCAGCTTCTGCCCCTCTGGATGCCTGGATGGAACAACAGCTTTGTAATTTATTCACCTAGTGAGACTTGCTATCTCTGGGTGATGAAAGAGATCTAATCTGACGCCAAAGCACATAAATCAACATTCTTTTAACAACACCAAGCTGAGAAAACAAAAACAAAAACAAAACTTGATGCCAGATCCTCCTTCTACTTGCCAGATTGGGAAACTAGTAGATACTGCTAAAACAATGGTGGAGGGCAGCCACTTAAAACTGAGCCTGTATTCTCAGAAAAATCATCTGTGAATCCCCAGCTCCTATGTTAATGATCCTTCAGTCTAAAGACTAAAAACAACCTCAAGGGTTTATCTCACTTAGCAACTTACGATCTTTAGACAGTCACCAAAGCCCCCCAACATGTACAAACTATGCCAAAGCTGCTCCTTCAACATGCTTCAAAGGGCATATGCACCCCAGTTTTGTCTGACGATGCTAATGCTTTGTCTGAAGGATGGAGAGGGGAGATGGAGATCACTCCTGCCGTTCACTGTCAGCCTCAGGGTTATAAACTTCAAAAGGCTGGCCAGGAAATCTCCCATCCCCGCTTACAAGGGATAATCCATGTTCACCAGGAGGGCAGCAGCGATGGCCATTACCGCAGCCATCAACACCGTCACATGGCTGGAATATAAAGGAGCAGGCCTTAGGCAGAGGTCACCCTTTGTGGTCTCCATCTGGTCTCTTCAGCGGCAAAACGGAAGGTAATATTAGTTTGAACCATATGACCTAAAGAAGCAACAATTTCATGTGATTAGGTCATATGGTTCAACCTAACAATAATAATAATTTTAAAAGCTGACAGTGACTGAATGTTGATGTGGTGTCAGGTGCATTACGAACACCATCTCCTTGAACACATGCACCACTCACACAACGTAGGTCCTACCCCAGCATTTCACAAACAAGGAAATGAAGGCTCAGAGAGGTTAAGTGACTTGCTCAAGGTCACACACCTCCGAAAGGGGAAGAGACAAGTGTTCAAACCCAATGCTGTCTAATTCCATTGCCTCCTAAAGTCACTTTCAACTCTAAATGTCTGTGTCTACTCTGCGGAATGAGCCCCATTTCTAGGCTAGACCACCACCATGTCTCCCCGATCGATCCTCAGGTATGTACAGCTGGCTAGTGAATATGGACCTGTTAGGAAACAAAGGTGACCTCTCCTCAGTTTCAACGAGATACTTAGGCGAAGCACTTAAAGGTCTTTCCTGGAATTTCTCAAGGCTGAACTAGGAAAGTTGCCACCAAGAATCCAAATGCCTACAGCCCCTCCCTCTTTAGGAATAAGAGGAAGCCAACAGTTTAAAAAGGGGAACTCAACTCCTGAAAGTATTACAGTCTTCTGCACTGAGAGCATCTCTTTTTTCTTGTTTGTTTGCTTTCATTTTTTTTAAAAGATCTTATTTACTTCTTTGACAGAGAGAGGGAGAGAGATCACAAGTAGGCAGAGAGGGGGGAAGCAGGCTCCCTGCTGAGCAGACAGCCCAACTCGGGACTCGATCCCAGGACCCTGAGATCATGACCTGAGCCAAAAGCAGAGGCTTTAACCCACTGAGCCACCCAGGCGCCCATTTGCTTTTTTTTAATTGAAGTATAGTTGACCAATAACGTGATAGTCATTTCCAGTGTACAACATAGTGATTCCACATTTACATACCTTATTCAGTGATCCCCACAGTAAGTCTAGTTACCATCTGTCACCACACAGTTATTACGAAATTATTGGCTATATTCCCTATGCTGCACTTTTCATCTCCATGACTTAAAATTTATTTTAAAACTGAAAGTCTATATGACTTAATTCCCTTCACGTACTTCACCCATTCCCCCCCAATCCCCAGCAACCATCAGTTTGTTCTCCATATCTATGAATCTGTTTCTGTTTGATTTTGTTTGTTTATTTTTTTGACTCCACAAGAGTGCAATCATATGGTATTTGTCTCTGGTTCCATCCACGGTGTCACAAGTGGTCACATTTCATTCTTTTTTAAGGCTGAGTAATTATATATCTATATATACATATATATATATGTATATATATATATACCACAACTTCTTTATCCATTCATCTATCAATGGACACTTAGATCATTGCTTCTAACCCTTAGCTATTACAAATCGGCCATTGTAAATGATGCTGCAATAAATATAGGGCTTCATGTATCTTTTTGAATGAGTGTTTTCATTTTCTTCAGGTATATACCCAGAAGTGGAATTGCTAGATCATAAGGCAGTTCTATTTTTAATTTTTTAAGGAACCTCCATTATTGTTTTCCATAGTGGCTATACCAATTTACATTCCCAACAATAGTGCAAGAGGGTTCCCTTGTCTCCACATCCTTGCCAACACTTAAGATTTTGTTATTAAATAATCTCTATAGCCAATGTGGGGCTCAAACTTACAACCCCGAGATCAAGACTTGCATACTCCACTGACTGAGCCAGCCAGATGCCCTGATATTTCTCGTCTTTTTAATACTAGCCATCCTGACCTAGTAGATACTGCTAGGTGATTTGTCTAATTGTGGTTTTGATTTGTATTTCCCCAACGGTGAGTGATATTAAGCATCTTTTCACATGTCTGTTGGCCATCTGTACGCCTTCTCTGGAAAAAAGTCTATTTGGGTTTAGAGAACCTCCTTTAAAATGCAAATACTTCTGGGGCACCTGGGTGGCTCGGTTGGTTAAACAGCTGACTCTTGATTTTGGCTCAGGTCATGATCTTAGGGTCCTGGGATTGAGGCCCCTGTTTGTCCATGCTCACTGGGGAGTCTGCTTGAGGATTCTCTCTCCCTCTCCCTGTGAGCATCCCCACTGCACTCTCTCTATAAAATAAATAAATAAATCTTTACAAAAATAAATAAAATGCAAATACTTCTGAGTAGCCTCAGTTCTTCATCAGTGAACACCTGAGCTATAATGAGCGCTTCAGCAGGAAAGGGGCACGAATGGCAGATTAGCAAGTTTCCCTCCAAAGGAAGAACTTTTTCCATCCTCAATTTATTAAGCTTTCACATATGTTATTTGTCATGTCCCAGGAAGCCAGGGAAGTGAGTACAGCCATACTTTACACAGCAGGAAACTGAGGCTCAGAGAGGTTAGGTAATTTGCCCAGGCCAAACAGACAGCTGAGTGGTCCACCAACTAGAACCCAGTTCTGACTCTCCGTGCCACCGAGGTGCATGAACCTGATTCACGGAGCCAAAGCCCTGTCACTAATATCAACTTCTCATTCAGCCTCCTCATGATTCTGGACAAATTCAACCCCAAATGTCCCTAACCTCCCCCCTCACTGAAAGAAGGCATAAAGATATAAAACAGTTTTGGACAGATGATCTGATGCTTTGAAGAAACTGTCGAAGAGAAGGGGATGCAAGCTGATTAGGCCTGAGCGAAAATTCCGTTGGATAAGACTATCATCAAGAATCTACCAAAAAAAAAAAAGAAAAAGAATCTGAAATGATCCAATCCTGTTAACAAAAATTCACTTGCGCCAGCTGTCCACATCTAAGTGGGAAGGCTGAACGTTCCCCTCATTTTTCGTTGGGCATCGGGAAACCTAGTCAGCCCTATCTGCCCCGGACGTCTTACTTTCTCACTTGCCATGTGGCCATTCACTCCGTGTTCGCATGGTTCTTGCATATCTGTGTGCACGTCGTTAGCAAGACAGTGAACACATGGTCTGCATACAAGGCGACAGGCAGGAACACGGGAACACATTTTCACATAATTGTTTGTTGAGTGCCTAGTGGATAAAAGATATCTGGCATTTCCTAACAAAGTAATCTCATTGCATTTGATTATCAGATAATGAGCAAATATTTTCAAATGTTCAAATGCTCAGCTTTTTTTTTTTTTAACAACAATCTTTTCATAGTCATTTTCCCAGGTAAAATTGGGACACGACCCAAAACAAAATTCCCACTTTGAAGTAAGATTAGAATTCCGTTTATTCTTGGCTCCAGTTCATAGTGTTCACTTTACCTCATCAGTACAATACGTTCTAGAACACTCACCTTATCCTGCTTGTTGTCAAAGTGACTAAAATACCGTAAGGTGCAATTTGGGCTGGCTCCTTCAGGAGGATCCCATGTCCATATGACCGTGCAGAGGTTTTCAACAGAAACACTCAAATTCGTCACAGGTGGCTGGGTTTCTGCTCAAATCAAGCACAAGAAATAAATTTATCAACATCAGCCAGCGTTTTCAGTAGGCCATGAAAGCCATTCCTCCCAGTCCTGGATGCCAAGAAGAATAAAACTAACAACAGCCTAGAATTTATTGAGCCAGGCACCGTTCTAAGTACTCTCCCCACTAATCCACTGGCTCGTCACAACCGTCACAACTCGTCACAACTATCAGCTCATCTTAAAGATGACGTGACCGAGGACAAGAACACTGAGTCACTTGCCCCATGTCCCATAGCTCATAAACGGCAGAGCCAGGATACATACCCAGAAAGTGCCTCCAAGGCCACATTTTTTTTTTAAGATTTTTTTTTTGTATTTGACAGGGAGACACAGTGAGAGAGGGAACACAAGTAGGGGAAGTAGGAGAAGAAGAAGCAGGCTTCCCGATGAGCAGGGAGCCCACTGCGGGGTTTGATCCCAGGACCCTGGGATCATGACCCTAGCCGAAGGCAGACGTGCAACAACTGAGCCACCCAGGCACCCCCCCAAGGCCGCATTCTTAACTACCTGCTGGAGTGTGGACAAAGGGAAGAGTATGGTCTTAAATTTCCCTTTCCCTCCTGCAGGAGTTTGGGGTTCCTTATGCCTGGGATCGACACCTCACTCGACACAGCCACTTCAATCTCCGCAGCTCCGCGGGCGAGTTCAAGCAGCACATCTTTCATCATGCTTGCTAACATGACCTGGCTAACTGTTGTTATAACTTTTCCGAAGAAGTACTGAGGAAGATTGAATAGTTCTTGTTGCTCCCCTGAGGTCTGACACTACACAGCTGGGACTGTAGCTTTGACTAATCTGAAGAGGGAAGAGAGAGGAGGAGAAACTGAACCAGTGTCTTAAAAATGTGTTTCATTTGGAGAAAACCCACCACTGCCTCTACCAAAATATTTAGTGACCCTATTATTTTGGACCAGCTCTATCATCAGTGAAAGGAGTTTTAATGCTTGCCAAAAACAGGGAAAGGCACAGAGCAGGGGTTGGTGGAATGAAACATCATTTCAAACTTTGTCGACAGCCCCAGTGACCATAAATACCAGAATCGTCCCCCAGAAACGGGATGAGGACCATACAGGGGCTCTCTGTCCTATCTTGGCAAATTCTCTGTAAATTAAAAATTATTCCAAAATGAAGTTTATTAAATGAGTTAAAAAAGAAAAACCAATCCCTCCAAATAGTCCATTGTTGCAAATGTAATCATTAGGAATTACTTATGGGCCACAGTTGTCTTAATATGTCAACCCACAGAGTTGTATCTTATACTCTGTGCCACTACTCTGGAGGGCACTGGGCCTCTCACATAATCCGTAACTACTTATACCATTATCTTCCTCTTTAACGGGACAAAAAATGCCTTTTGTCCCCAAACAGGAGCCCCAGAGGCATTACATAGTTGGCATTTCCCCAAAGGTCAGTTGTATTCATAGTAGCCTGCAAAGGCCCTGGACTCTCCATACTCATTCCCTCTTTCCCGACTCTTCCCCCATTAGTTTTTCCACAAGGCTGACCAAAGGCCCAACTATGGGGAGGAGCAGAAAATTCCTACTGCGCTGCATCAGAACCCAGCTCTTGTCTGGAAGCCCCCATGGCTCGGGCAACAGGGCTAATGCGAGGATTCGAAGCGATGACTGGCGAGTACAGCTACTCTATTCTGGTCTTTCTAACATCACATGGATGAAACTTTTGAAGACAAATCATTCGTTAACTACAGAGCCCTTAATAAAACCTTTGTGCCGGGGCAGCTGTGTGGCTCAGTCGGCTGAGAGCCAGACTCAGTTTCAGCTCAGGTCGTGATTTCAGGGTCGTGAGACAGAGCCCCGTCATGGGCTCCCCGCTCAGCATGGAGTCTGCTGGAGATTCTCTCTCCCTCTCTCTCTGCCCTTCCCTCCCACCCCCTCCCTTTCTCTGTCTCTCTCAAATAAATCTTAAAATAAACAAATAAATACATAAACAATAGAAAAATAAAAACTTTGTTCCTCCTGAAGACTATAATCTACTTTAGCCTTATCAGCCTTATTCTGCACTTTCCAGAAACAGAGTGCAGCAAACTTGCTGATGCTCTACCTTCCCATCCCCACACAAAAATTAAAGCCCTGATTTAAAAAAAATACTACCTATTTACGGTTCACATAAATCACACTTCAATTTTCAAGGCTACTTATAAAATCTACTTTTTAACTTCAGTATTTTGCTAGAACAATGGGCCGCATGATTCCTAATCTCTCCAGTGGGTTTATTTTTCTCCATCTGTTCTGAAGTGTCTTTTAGTTAAATCTTCTAATTGGTTTGCATTTTTAGGCTACTTATGGCTAACTGCCATCTTTTTTTCTGCCTAATGGTTCCTTCCATTTCCCTTGAGATTTTTCTACTTCTTATACTTTAAAATACACTCACACACAAGCGCGCGCACAGACACACACATCCGGAAAGTTAAAATATAGTCTCCAAAGTTTAGATATATATGAATACATGTATATATATGTATGACACACTGAGATATGTATATATATAAGTGGTGACTGTACTTCTAAAGATCTCTGACAGTTCCTCATGTGTGAGACATAATATAATCTCAGTACAGTGCAGGACTAAGAGCATGGACCCTGGAGCCCGACAGCCCGAGTTCCTGTCCCAGCTCTGCTACATAGTAGGTGGCAAGTTACTTAACCTCCTCCCTCTGCTCTAGTTTCCTTAGGTACAACACAAGCATGAAAATAATAACCCATCAGAAAAGGGTCATCGTGAGGATGAAACGAGTCAATACAGATAAAATGCTCCAAACAGTGCCGGGGCCGGAGTGAGTGCTATGTCAATGTTAGCTATCTACTTTCTTTTTGAAGAAACAAAACAGCTCTCAACAGTTGCTTTGGTTGTCTGTGAAATGGACCCGTCTGTGGGACAGAACAAGTCAGACATCGAATTTCAACTACTTCTTAAAGGTTGAGCATTGCCTTCAGAAAGGGGAATGGGCAGGCGGGAGGGACTCAAGTGGGTCACCCCTCCCCATGCCCACCCCCCCGGACTCAACTTCAGCCCTCGAGTGAGTCTGTACAGTTACCTAGCACAGCACCCCATTCTACTTAGGACACAGACCGTGCTCTTTCTAATAAGGCGTGTTGCTTAGCGATTCGTTTTTGCTCTCTCCTATTCCATCCCAGGAGCTGGCAGAGGCATGCCTATTCCCGGAAAAGTTAAGGAAATCACAGTCATATATGAGTCACCACCTCCTTCCCTTACATCTAGTCAGTCATCAATGTCTATCCCTTTCTTCTTGTAACGACTCTCTTAATCATTCCAACCACACCAGAGTGCTCTGCTGGGCCCCGTGAGGCAGGCTGACACCAGTTAAATCACAGCCCTGGACAGGAGGTACTCACAACACATCTGTCTAGGGGACATCTTCAACCCCAGAGCCCCGTGTAGCTTTATACTCCAGCGGTTCCTGTCACCCGGGTGAGTCTCCATGCTTGCTTCTCCTCTGCTGTCATTTCCCCCACACTGTGCCCCGCTAGGGCCTTCATGGGCAAACGACACTCTTCTGCCTGGACTGACTTTGCCAACGCACCCTCCTGCCTAGTCGGGCTGCTCGTTGCCCACAGAGGGAGCAAGACCCTCTCCCCCACACTCCTGTGTCCAGGCTCCTCCTAGTCTCCCCCACCCACTCAGATTCCCCCCATCCTGAAGGTCTAGCTCAAGTTTTTACCACTTCCACGCAACTGCCAGCCCTCACAGCTCTCCCTCTTCTGGATGCCTACAGAGCTTAGGGTTTGGACCACATGCCATGGCAATTATAAAGCGAGTCTCCAATACACAATCAATCACTTCATAACTGATGACCTTATACAACCGTTCAGGGGTCCCAACCAGTCCTGCCCTGCAGCTCTGGGATGTGCTCAGCTCCTCTCCCAGCCAAGGCCCCCCCCCCTCCCTTCGACAGAGGGAGGCACTGAATACCATGGTAAAGAGTGTGACCTCTGGAGTCACACCACATACCCCACGAGACCTGGAGCAAGGCTCTGAACCTCACCATGCCTCAGCTACCTCATGTACAAAGTGGGGACTCACAGCAGTGCCTACAGCATAGGTTTTGTGTAAAGATGAAATGAAACAACATAAATGGAAAAACTCAGAACACTGCCCTGCACAGAGTATCTTAAACAGTATATAAATGCTAGTTGTGGTTATTAACTCATGGCACCACATGGCCCAGCAGCCTGAAGACACTAAACAAAGCCAGTAACCGAATCATATTTATGAACACCGAGAAGCTTAGAGCTAGGAAGGGCCCTCGGAATTTACGGATCACAAAACTGCCACGTGAGCACAGGGAAATGATCAGCCCAGAGCTCCACAGCTGGGAAATGTCAGAGCATGAAAACTTAAGTCCCATTTTGTTTTGTTTTTCCTTCACCATATCTCCTTGCAAGTCTCTCAGTATTTCTAATGGGAAAAGAGGTTCTATATTCTAAGTTACCAAGTTCGCAATGAACCGCTGAGACAAAATGTGATTAAGTGGGGGTGGCAGGGGATGATCTAGAAGGCCAGCTGTTGTTTCAAGTGTGTGTGTGTGTGTGTGTGTGTGTGTGAGTCTGTAGGAGGGAAGGTGTTGCTGCAGGACGGTGAAAATCAGGACCCTTAATGAGTGGGGTGACCCTCAACCAGTCCCTTCCTTTCTCTGGACTGAGCTTCCACATATGGTTATAAGACTCCGATCCCCGCCCCCACCTGAACTGGAGGCAGGTGGGGGGGGCAGCAAGGGTTAGGCTGTACCCTCTAAGGTTCTCCACGAACCCCCAGAGCCTGGCTCAAGGCTAAACAACGCAGACGCTTGAATAATTATTAACTGGAAACCTCAAACCTGCCTGTGGCCTCCACTCTAAATGCCACCTTTCAGTAAAGGCTTCCCGCTTCACCCTATTTATAATGGCAAACCCCTTCTCCGCTTCGTTTTTCTCGATTGTACTTGGCGCCATCTGACATACCTGATATTTTACTTCCCGCCTCCCCCCGTCCCCGGAGGCCTCTGCCAATAACGCAGAAGCCGTACAGGCAGGGGCTTTGTCTGCGGCACTCACCACCACCCCCCATCCTCAGCCCCTAGAACACCACCTGGCACAGAGCGGACTGCATTCGTTTTGTTGACTGAATCAATAGAGGGCATCGAGATTGCCCAATCAGCATTTCAACTTGGGTTTCAAAGCACCACGCACTGGTGAAAAGGCAATGGGCAAACTGTGGGTGTTTGTGTCAATATGGTAATAAAAGCTCTCTAATTTGGAGCTGCTATTGTCACCCAACGTGACCAGGCCACTGGAGCAGGGAGCTGTCCGGGAGGAAGTCATTCTACTCTTCCCAGCAGAACTCTGCCCGGTTGATTAATGAAAAGTTGCCGCACAGGGTGAGGGGTACACACGAACCCGCGGGAGTACCCTGGCAACTTTCCTGTAAACCGACAATTATTTCCAAATATAAGGGTCATTAAAGAAACAAGGCGTGCACCCGGATGCTGCTCCGGGTTTCCAAACGGGTTTCTCAAACTCCAGAGGAAGCCGTAACCCTCACGTCCCTTATTCTCTGAGGACGGGGGTCTTCTGGAGCTCCTTTCAACTCCACCCCCGCACTCGACCGGCGGAGTCCTAGGCAAGGAGCCCCGGGGCGATTCCCCGCTTGCCCGGACCTCGGTCGTCGACCCCGCCGCCTCCCGGCCCCCTCATCCCCACCCGGGTGACCGGCCGGGTCTCGGCCCGCCGCCCTCCGACACCGCGGGCAAGCTTCTCTCCCGCGCCTGGACCCCGAACTCCCCGGCTCTTCCCGACGACGCGAGGGAAGTGAGGCGGCGAGTCGTCGTCCCGCTCAGCCACCCGCGACCTGGAAATGCCCCGTCGCTCCCGCCCCCCTCCCTCGAACGGGGCGCCTCAGGCTGCGGTCCCCGAGCACTGAGCGTCGTGAGGTGATCGCCCCCCGCCCCCCAGCGCCCTCCCTCGCCGTAGCACCCCGACCCCTCTCGGCCGCGACCCCAGCCGCCCCCCTCGGTCGCCGTCCCGGGCCCGCGGCCGCACTCACCGGTGGGCGCGGCGCCCCCGCCGTCGCCGCCGGCGCAGAGTAGCAGCGCCCACAGCCCGCAGAGCCGCGCCGGCCGCGCCATGCAGCCCCTCTCGTCGGAGCCCGGCCGGGCTGCGAGGCTCGGCAGTCTCCGCCTCCTTCGCTCCCTCTCCCACTTCCCGGCTCCACCGCCCGGGAGACTGGGGGCCGGCGCAGACCGGAAAGGCCGCTCCGCCCACCCGCCGCAGGTAACCCGAGCCGCGAGCGGAGGGGGCGGGGCGCCCGGGCCCCCGCACCTCCCGCGCCTCGCGCCGCGTCACACCTGGCCCCGCCGCCGCCGCCCCACCGCCCCGCCGCCGCCGCCGCCGCCCCGCCGACCCGAGCCGACCCCTCCGGAGCCCGGGCTCGGCTCTGGCCAGACTGAACTTCCTCGAGCACGTCGCGGCCCAGCCCAGGCGCCCGCCGGTCCCGCCCTTCGCGCGCCCGCGCCAGCCCCGGCCGGCGCCGCCTGTGCGCGCGGACCTGCGGGGCCCGGGTCGCGGGTGGGCTGGGCTTCCCCGCCTCCAACTATCCGCCTCCCCCCACCAACCCGGGCACCGGGGCAGGGCCACCGACCGGAAGGAGTCCGAGACGCGGCTCCCAGTCGTCCGTCTCTGAGCAGCTGTTTGCAAAACTCTGACTCCAGCCTTCCTAATCCCAACACCACCTCCCAGGGTGGGCCCGGGCCCAAGACCCAAGAGGGGACTTAGCAGGGGCGTGCTGGGCGGAAAGGCAGGAAGGTGTGTTGGAAAAGTGGTAATACATAATATTGAGAAGGGGGTGGTGGGGGGGAGCAAAATGTTAAATGGGAACGACGGTGCCATACCATGTCCAGTACTTGCATTCTGAAAAGCACATAACCAACTTTCTAGGTATTTCTTTTTCATGGGTTTAGAGCCAGAAGGGTGAGTCAGAAGGATACACGTTGAACACAGAAAGTGGGTGACTACGAAGGTCAATGAGGCTGGGGATGGAGGAGAAAGGGAACCCCTATTTCTTCTTGCTGCTGTAACCAATTACTGTATGTGTGGTGACTTGAGACGGGTTTTTTTTAGAGTTCTGCAGGTCAGAAGTCTCACCGGGCCAAAATCAAGGCGTGAGCAGAGCTGTGCTCTTTCTGGGGGTTCTTAGAGAGAAGCAGTGTTTAGTTTCTCCAGGCAGCCCACGCCGCTGCTCAGGTTGCTTCTCTTGACTTAGACCCTCCTGTTGCATTTTTTCATTAATAAAAACCTTCATGATTAGATTGGACCTACCAGATCATCCTCATCTCAAAATCCTTCACTGAATCGCATTTACGGAGTCCCTTTTGCCATATAAAGTCACATATCCACAGTTGGCTGGGACCAGGGCATGGAGATCTTTGGGTAAGGGTGTTACTCTCTCACCAGCCCCCCAAAAAGGATCACATCTGGATACATGATGAGACCCAATAACGTAGGTGTATTTCAGTTGAATTAAGCCAATGTATACAGAAATCTGTTGCCAAAAAATACAGCAGTCAAAATGCTGATAACACACCTAGTCTCCTTTAACATATTGGAAGCAAAGGCCTCACTCTGAGAATTATAGCCCTCAAGTTCAAAAAGTATTTGCTGTCCTTCCGGAACTGGGGGAGCCACTAATTAAAAGCAGGCCCTGCCAGCAAAGAGCTGTCACCAGTGTGGGGGGCTCCTATAAGGACAAAAGCAAGGAACTATGGGGCACAAAGAAGGGGCGCCTTCTGGGACAGAAGGGGCAAAGGAGGTTTCCAGGAGGCAGGCCTGCCTGCATGGAATCTCGAGATAAGTCTTGCGTTCAAGGTTCAGAATCCCTCCTTGTCTGCATGTGTTACTGAACAACATTGTGGTTATGAAAACACTTTGTAAACTATGGAAGTTGGTAGAACTGAGAGATATTACTCTTATTTCTAAATCCCCCTGCAAACAGGCCAGCCAGTCTCTAACCTAAGACCCCTTCCCCCCACCCCCCACCCCCCGTCACCATCACCACACACATCCACTTGTTGACATTTGCTCTAAACATTATACAACAAGTTTATAGTAACATTTCCAAAATGATTATGTCATCGGCCTTTTATAAAGTCTCCACTTGGAACAGGAGCCCCTGGGGACTGGCTTAGTGCCATCATAGGCACTGTCTGGCATAGACTGAGCGAGTGCCTAATGAAATGAAGTGTAATGGCAGCAAATGATTAGCAAAACAAGGGTCACGACTTGTCATTAGCCTCCAGAAAAGGCCCTGAGAATTGTGAGTGTGGTGAGGCAAAAGACAAAGGGCAGTGGCATGACCATAATAGTACTGGGCTGCTGACCATGAGTACAAGTGTTCTAGACAGTTCCACTTCCCTGTACCCTAAACGTCAAGCCACGTTTTTTAAAAAAAAAAAAAAAAAAAAAAAAGGTTTTTTTGGAGGGAGTGGGGAGGCTTGGGAATGCTGTTTTTTTCAACATCAATCTTTTATTTGTAAATTGTCTTGTACTTTTACTCAGAGAGCGTTTCAGATTGCATTAGCCCATTGCTCTGGTCTGCGAAGATGAAGACAAATGGACGGCTTTCTGAGAATTGCAATAAACACCTCTTATTGGGGCTTTGTGTAATCTGAGTCATGAAGAGTCCACAACAAGTTTAGCTTTAATTCGTAATTCATTGAGCCCCTGATGATTTGGGTGTGAGATTACCCATCGTCTTTCTTTCCCCTTTGGCCCCGAGGTGGCTGGAACTCTGGACTCCCCCCTAGGTACCTCGGCCACTCCAGCTGGCTTTTTGGATCTTTACTCTTTTCACCAAGGCTTCCTCCTTTTTTGTGAGTGGAGTTAGAAAAGGGTACAAGCAAGAAAATAGCTGGGGGATGGCGGTGGGGAAGAACAATGTTCCTCTTTCCAAAGTCAGGTCGCCTTCCAGGCAGTTAGAAACACCCTCCTGAATTCATAAAGGACAGAGACGCCAGCATATATACCAAGGGCTTAACTAAGACTTCAGGCCCCTTAAATAAAAATCTCACGAAGGGTCTTCTGCCTTTTATCAGGCCCAAACCGAATAGATACTCAATGCCACCACGGTGTGAAGAATAAAAGGGAAACAGCAAATAGGGGATTTCCCTTCTTCTGACACTAAGCCTTGGCTCCCTGCGAGGGTTGATTTGTCCTCCTCAGGGGACATTTGGCAATGTCTGGAGATATTTTTGGCCATCCCCCCTTGGGGTGGGGGTGGTGCTACTGGTATCTAGTGGGTAGAGGTCAAGGAGACTGCTAAACTGCACAGCCTCCCCACCACCCCAGCCAAGAATTATCCAGCTCAAAATGACCATGGTGCCGAAGTCGAGAAACCCTGAGCTCGTGTACTCTTGTTATATTTGTACTTGGCCCCTAACCATCCATTGTCCTCGTGCCCACCGAGAATTAGTGAGAGGTTGACGCTCTAAGTGTTTAACCTTGACACGTTCCTTTCCTGCATCTGGTGTGCGCGTGGCTTCCCCACCCAACCGTCATCCAGCTGCGCAGTCGCTTCTATCACAAAACACCTCTCAGGTCAATTCTCCCCCTTCCTTGCCTCCACGGGTCTCTTCAGGTCCTTATGGCCTTGCCCTTATACAGTCGCAAGGGTCTGCACATCTCCCCTCCATGAGACGAATCTTCCAATGTGCAGATCTGATCATTTGTGGTCATTTCACTCCCTGCTTCTTAAGGGACACCTTCTCCCCTCAGTAGTCTGGCTGTGCTTGCCTGCCGGCTTTTTTCTTCAGGGCGGCTTCCTCACATTTTCCACTGTCTCTTCACCAGCCGGGTTTCGCCCGTCCCTTGGCAGCCCAGCACTCTCAGCCAACAGGCCAGCTTTAGGCTCCAAGTCCCTTGCAGGCACTTCTTTGGCCCACACCGTGTTTAAATATATTTGGATTTAGATTCTAGACGTGAAAAAAAAAATCAGGAGATTTTACATGACACCCCAGATTTTCAGCTTCTCTTAAGAAATCAGAAGCTCTGGGGATGCCTGGGTGGCGCCATCAGTTAAGCATCTGCCTTCAGCTCAGGTCATAATCCCAGGGTCCTGGGATCGAGTCCCGCATCGGGTTCCTTGCTCAGTGGAGAGTCTGCTTCTCCCTCTGCCTGCCGCTCCCCCTGCCTGTGTGTACCCTGTCTCTCACTCTCTTCCTCTGACAAATAAATAAATAGTATCTTAAAAGAAATAGAGATATCAGGAGTTCTGGTAACGTTGGACCTGTGTTCCATTGCACCAGCCGTCAGGAGGTGCCAATAAGGAGATGCTACCTTAACAACGGGACATGTGCTGTCTGTCAGCACAGGCCCTATGCTCCTTGGCCTGGCCTGCTTCCCTCCTTCACTACTTGCCTGACCCCGTTTGTCACCTCTGATGTTTTCTCTCTACAAACCTTCCCTCTTGCTGTTCTTTTTGCCCAGAAAGCTCTTCCGTTCCTCAACCTTGCATTTCGTAAGGTTCTTTAACCCCCCAATACAAAATTCTTTACACTCGCTTCTCCATGGGGCCCATAGCACTCGACAGAGTCCTCTACTGTAGCAATTAACAGAGAGGTTTGTGCATGTGTCTAGAGCCACCGCTGGATTCGAGCTCCTGGAAGGCGGAGACACTGCTCAGGGTAACTCTAGGATTCTCACCTAGGAGGAGCTTCGGGGCAGTCAACCGATTGGAAGGGACAACTACCAGGGGGCTTGTCCTGAAACCGTGGGCGTGCAGCAAGTGTGGACACTCCTCTCTTCCTTAGATTCTGAGTTTGTTTGGGTGGCTTGAGCAAGCACGCTCTCTGGCACCAGGGAGAACACAAAATGGAATGTGACGCGGTCAACGTCAGTGACATACCATGCTCTCGGGTCTGGGCTTCATTGACTTGGAGGTTCTTGCTCTGCCGTGAGTGGTTTTCCTCTACAGGTTTAGTGATGCTCACTTCCAAGAGAGTGCCGTTTGCACAAGGGGCTTGTGACTGGATCCTCTGGGTTTCGCCTGAGGCCAAGATGCGAGGTGCTGGGGTATCTGTCAGGGTCAATGTCCTGAAGCCAACTGACCTCTAGGTCTGCAAACTTTACAGTGGTTATTGAACTGAGTCTTAGATTCAGCAAGACACTCGTGTGCCCAGAACGCTCCACTATCCTCCAAGGCCTGACCCTGACCCTGACCCACCTTTCCAACCTTATCTCCTGCTGCTCTGCCCAAGGCACGTTCCTCCAGCCACACTGACCTTCTGGCCATTCCTCACAGGAGTCAAGTGCACTCCAGCCTCAAAATCTTTACCCCGCCCTGTTTCCTTTGTGAGTTGCTTCAGCCTCCCAAGATAGCCACACGTCCTACTCTGTCGTGTCATTTAGATGGCTCATCAAAGCCCACTCTGGCCACCATTTGAAAATTTTAAGCCCCACCTGTACTTACCTGCTAGCCCCCTTTCCTGGGTCATTCCACCCCATTACCCCAGAATGTAAGCTTGGTGAGTGCAGGGCATGTTTTCTGCTTTGTTCCAAGCTCCATCCCCAGCACTCAGAACTGACCAGACACACGGTTCATCCTCAATAAATGTATGAATGCTTACATCACACTGTGCCAGGTACTGCGAGGGATACCAACCGACCAACGAAAGGCAGCAGTTCATGTGCCTGCCCTTGAGAAATTTCTAGTCGAAGCTGCAGGAAGGTATAGAAAACAACGGGAGAAATACAGCAAAGAAATAAACAAACAAAAATGCTCAGAGAAAAGCAAGATGGACCAGTGTGGTCGGAACTGCTTTGGAAGACTTCTTAGAATAGATGGGAACTGAACTAGACCTTGAAGGCTGACCAGAGCTTGGGAGAGACAGACAGACAGAAAAACAGAAAGAGAAAGAGAAAGAGAAATAAGTGAACAGCAGTCACTTTTATGGCTGGCTCTCAGAAGCAATAAGGAGCCACGGAAGACTTTTACGAGCAAGGTGGTGACATAAAAGTGACGCTGGGGAGATCTGGCTTTCTGAGATCAATGATCAAAACGTCCTTAATTCTTTCCTGGAGGCCGGAAGGCTGGGGGAAGACTAGTCGAGGTGTTGGCAGTTAGGGACAAGGTCGACCTCCACCCAGCTTCCGGCTTCACCATCAGATCCCAGAGGCTGCGAGGCTGGTTCTTCCCTGGGCCCAGCTATTGGCGGGGGGAGGGGTTTGCCGCTCTATGAAAAGAGGGTGCCCTCGGGGCCTGACCCCCCTATTCTTTCCTGCACCTCTTGAAAGCAGTCTATATCCTGCCCAGTCGCTCCATGGCCTCACTCCCTTTGCGCTGCAAACTCTTCAGCTCTGGAATTGGCTCTGTTCCCCTTTTCAGCACTTGGGTCTCTGAAAGAGGAAGGGCTGCCATTTGCCGGCATCCAGGGCTCCTCCTTTGGCTTTTGGTTCTGTCTGGGGTGCTTTCGTTGCCGCCACCACCCCAGCATCTCAGTGGGGATCTCCCACAACGTTTTCACTGCACCCTCTCCCCGTGGTGCCTGACCCTAGGTAGGTCCTGTCCCCTCCCCTGGTCTAGACTTCTTCGCTCACTGTTGGCAGTGTTTCATAGCATTGTTACTGCCTCTTAGCCACTTAGCTAGCATCAGTGTCTGTCTGTCTGTCTGTCCATATCTCATCTGCTCAGCCTCCAGATTCCCCAGTTTAAAGATTCAAATGCCTCATTTGCATGTTAGTGCCCCACACCTTCTTGCCCTGAAAAGTCTCCATTGTTTGTTCCACTTAAGCAGGTAGAGTAATTCACATTCAGCCTCGCCCTCATTCACGCAGCCTCTTTGAGGAGGAGGAGGCCATTTGCATAGCCGTGAATCCCACGGGAAATTGACACGCTAATTTGCACACACACCCCCACCCTGGGGTCGCTTTGCCTACCTGCCTGTTGGACAGTTCCCTAAACAAGCAAAGGATTGAGAGCCTCAGTCTGGAAAACACTGGGC
>NC_081575.1:30681921-30737909 GCF_022355385.1 Mustela nigripes
CCCAAAAGTGTCCTATCTCTCCCAGATCCCCTCATCCGGATTGCCTTTTCTGACTGCACTAGTGAGAACCAGGCAACTACAGGACCCCAGGGCTGAGTGAGGGCTGCGTGCGCTCTGTGCTCAGAACGGAAGGCCAGCCTCCCCACTTCTCAGCCACAGTAGCAAAGGCCCGTCATTTCACCTCTCTGCAGCCTCCGTTTCCAGGATAGCACCCCCCCCCCCTGCATGTTTGATGAGGTTCGCTTTGTGACACAATGTAGAGTTTATTTTTGTCAGTGTTCCACGAGTGTTCGAGGAAAATGGATACCGTTGGCTCTGGAACAATGTGGGGGTTAGGGACGCCATCCCTGTGCGCTGTTGGAAATCTGCAAAGAGCTTTTGATGCCTCCTATGCTTAGCCTATTTTCCCCAAATAGTGTACTGTTGATGTGAGGCCTTACTGATAACATCAACAATCAATTAATACATGTTTTGTATGTTCTCTGTATTATATACCATCTTCTCACGATAAAGTAAGCTAGAGAAAAGAAAGTCTTATTGGTTGGGGGCGCCTGGGTGGCTCAGTCAGTTGGGTATCCAACTTTTGGGCTCAGCTCAGGTTTTCATCTGCCGGTAGTGAGTTCAAGCCCTGTGTTGGGCTCCACACTCGGTGTGGAAACTACTTTTTAAAAAAGAGATAGAAAGAAAGAAAGGAAGGAAGGAAGAAAAGAAAACCTTATTATGAAACTCTTCAGGAAGAGAAAATGTATTTACAGTACTCTGCTGTATTAGTTGAAAAAAATCCATGTACAAATGGGTCTGCACAGTTCAAACCCATGTTGTTCAAGGGACCCCTACTCTCAAGTTATGGGCCCTCAATGCTGACTGTGGTGTGTTCTGTGTTTTGTGGTGTGGATCAAGTTTGTGGATCATGTTGGTCGAATTAATATTCTTGCTAATTTTATGGGATGCCTGGGTGGCTCAGTGGGTTAAGCCTCTGCCTTCGGCTCAGGTCATGATCCCAGAGTCCTGGGATCGAGGCCTATATCGGGCTCTCTGCTCAGCGGGGTGCCTACTTCCCCCTCACCCTCTCTGCTTGCTTGTGATCTCTCTCTGTCAAATAAATAAATAAAATCTTTAAAAAAAATTTTTCTTGCCTTTTTTTTTTGTTGTTGTTGTTGTCTGTTGGACCTATCAGTTTCTGAGAGACATGTTAAAAATCTCCTGTCATGATACTGGATGGTAGATTTGTCAAATTCCTTTTTTTTAAAGATTTTATTTATGTATTTTAGAGAGAGATGGAGGGAGAGTGCAAGCAGAGAGAGGGTCAGAGAGAGAGGGAGAGAAAGAATCTCAGGCAGACTCTGCACTGAGCCTGGAGCACAATGTGGGACTCGATGCCATGACCCCGAGACCATGACCCGAGTGGAAGTGAAGAGTCAGACACTTAACCTACTGAGCCACCCAGGTGCCCTGGATTTGTCAAATTCTGTGTAGACTTTAATTGTAATACATTTGTGCTTGTTTTTACCATCTAATTTTGTGCCATTTATCCCGTTTTTTTTTTTTTAATGTTTCTTTTTGTCCTTTCCTCTTCGACTTCTTTTCAATGTTGGGATCCTGGGATTCTTTTTCTCATTTCAAGGAGGTGTTTTATCTTTTGTAAAATAGGCATAATAGTAGTGCCTACCACAGGGTTTGTTGTAAGAATTAAATGAGATGAAGAAACTCACGCTGAAGGTTAATCCAGTGCCTAACATATAGTAAGCACTAATAAATGGGAACTATTATTAGAAGTCCTAGTACTCTATCATCTTTAGGGTTCCCTTGTGTCTTACGGTTCCCCTTCTATTGTTCTCCTTTCTGCGGACATTGTCCCATTTGTTCTCAGTCCTTTTTCTTTCATTTCTCCTTTACTGCCATTCAGTTTCCTGTTTCCTCTTACTCCTTCATCCCCAGGCGAGCTCCGTGTGTAAGTGGCAATGGCAATGATAAAGCCCCTTAAGGAAGAGAGTCAGCATGGAGGGGCTTGGTGGCCCAGCGAGGGCAGGGGCAAGACAGCAGTGCCTTGTCTACTTGTCTACTGAGTCCCATTCCTCAAAGGTGACAAAGATACCACCTAACATGAAGCCAGCCCTATGCGTCACTCTAGGTTGGCTCTGACGAAATCAGATCTGCTGCAATCATCGGTTTCTGTGAAGTGGGTACAAAGCCATAGAACTCGCCGCCTAGGGTCCAGCTGCATTCCTGGAAACAGCTGGGTCCTCACGGTCCACTCTCAAGAAGGAGTCCTGCTGTGGGAGAGTGGGCGTCACCTCACTAGGAATATGTATATGTACAAACCAGAACCTGGAAAGAGGAACCATTTCTGCTCAAACACATTGTGGTCAGAGGAAAATTTTGTCATCATTGTTGTGACAGAGCTGCAACTAATTTTAGCAAGCTGTGTATTTTTGTGTGTGTGTGCGTACATGATGCTTGGAGAAAGCGACACATGATGTTTCCGAAAAGCAAAAACTCCCTAGACCAAAAATGAAGCCCTCTTCTGATTTGGTATCTAATTGCCATGGCGAGCCCTTAGTCCAGTTACTTCAGAGTTTGCTTTTTTTCAGTGTCCTTTGGAGCATGACATTCTTTCAAGAGAGACTTTGTCACTGGAGGAACATTGGCACTTGGTGGAGTTTTGGGTGTTTTTCTGTTCTCTGGTGGTTTCCACACTTGGATTGACATAAACAGAGGTGTTGAACTTCCATATTACGAATGGGCCTCACTCAAAAATCTTTTTTTTTTTAAGGTTTTTATTTATTCATTTGAGAGAGAGAGAGAGCAGGGGGAGGAGTAGAGGGAGATGGAGAAGCAGACTTCCCACTGAGCGCAGAGCCCAATGGATGACGCTGGCCTGGATCCCAGGACCTTGAGATCATGAGCAGAGTCAAGGTCAGATGCTCAACTGACTGAGCTACCCAGGCGCCCCTGCAGCTTCTTTAATACAAAAGTGCAATTCCAACTTTTGGTGTAGAAAAAATGCAATACATTTCTGGCTATTAGCGTTGATAATCACAAAATGCTTCTCTGTGATTCAGACGTTCTGAAAAAACAAGACGGTGTATAATGTGTTGGATCTGTCTTCCTGGAAACAGGAAACAGGAACAATTTAGTTTCTTGCAAGCCACAGAAAGGATATGGAGTAGTAGATGAGATAAACATGCTGCGGATAGGGGTACAAAGTGGGAAAAGGAACGGAGATGAAAGGGAGAGAGAGTTTTCCAATTTTAGTAGTCAGATAAATATTTGATTGAAGTGACTGTGAGTGAGTTTTACTTCCCTTAGCATGTTCTAGACCAGTGGAGCTTCAAATGTTTCATCTCAGGACCCCTTTAAACTCTTACAAATGATCCAGGACCCTAGGCTCTGTCTCAGACTTTACTTCCTGGGGATCCGAACCTGTGACAAGTGTCCAGCCCGAGTTCTACCACACTGTTGCTTAAAGTATTGAAGCAACTAGTTTCCTCAGTTACACGTACAGTTGACCTTAAACAAACGGCATTTAATAGCTTCTAGACACACGTGTGTTTCATGCTGTGAACTAGTTCTTTAAATCTCTTAAGGCATTTTTCGATCATAGGATTTATTAAAAAGAAGGTGTAATTGTTGGGGAAATGCAAATCAAAACCGCTACAAGATGTGGAGGGTAATTATTTTTAAGAACAACAGGAAATAAGTGTGGGTGAGGACGTGGAGAACTTGGAACGCTCGTGCATTGCTGGCGGAACATGCACTGGGACGGCTGCTGCGGAACACAGTTTGGCAATGCCTCAAAAACTTAAACGTGGACTTACCGTATTGATGTTGTTTTGGAATGTTGGTGTGGTCTGGAGCCAATGGCCAAGAAAGAATTCTTGAGATGTCTTGGGTGCAGAAAAGTGATTTTATGAAAGCATGAGGACAGGATCCGTGGGCAGATGGGGCAGCTGCTGCGGGGTTTTGAGGGGTGTCGGATTCTATACTGGGGAGCTGGGGGAGGCAAGGAAAAAGGGGGCTGTCCAAAAGGACTTTTGTATGCTAAAGAAGACTCATGGGATCCTGGAGGCCTGGCTGTTGTCCAGCTAGGGTTGTTTTTCCTTCTAGTAAAGCATTAACATTAGGACAGTTGGGAGTTACCTGGAGGACTGTTACACTCTGCCTTTCTCAGGTCCTCCTCAATGGACTGCAGGTGGTAAAGAAATTTAATTTTGTTTCCTTTCCCTGCTGCCTCGGTCTCCCACATCACTCATGGAGGGGTGAGTGATGTGAGGGCTCTAGGAAATTGAGTTATGGGTCTCTAGAAGTTAGGTTATGGATAAGAATGCTTTTTCCTTGTAAATCGCTAAGTCATTGGTAAACAGATGGAGATGCAGGTCTTGCTAGACTGTGATCTGTGTCCGCTCCCTGTGTGTTTTTCCTTCCTTTAGCTTTAGGGCAGCCACGAGCCCTGGGGGAGTGTCACACGTGACCCACCTGGGGGAGGCGGTGGGGAGGTGGGGGGTTTGCGGGGTGTCAGCCTGCGCTTTGTCCTCAGCTTGCCTTCTGCTCCCTCATCATGTGATCCAGCACATCCACTTCTAGGTATATATCCAAAAAAAATTCAAAGCAGTGACTTAAACAAATATTTGTACACCCAGGTGCTGAACAGCATTATTCACAGTGGCTAAAACACGGAAGCAACCCAAAGGTCCATTGACGGATGAATGAATAAGCAAATTGCGGTATATACGTGGGATGGAATGGACTGGAATGTCCAGCGGTCTTAAAAAGAAAGGCAACTCCAGCACATGCTACGACAGTGGCGAACATGGAAGATATTGTGCTAACTGGAAGGAGCCAGTAATGAAAGGACAGATACAGTATTATATTACTCCTCTTCGATCAGGTATCTAGAAGAGTCAGATTCACAGAGATGAAAAATAGAATGGTGGCTACCAGAGGCTGGGGGGAGGGGGAAGTGGGGAGTTATTGCTTCATACGCACAGTTTCAGTTTGCGATGATGAGATAATTCTGTTGTTGGATGGCGGTGATGGTTACACAACAGTGTAAATCTATTTAATGCCACTGACTTGTACACTTAAAATGGTTAAAATGGGGAAAAAAAGGGAATGAATTTGTTAAAAAGGAAAATGTCATGTGTATTCTACCACAGTAAAAAATGTAAACAAGCTTTCTTTAAAAAGATTTTATTCAGGGGCACACCTAAGTGGCTCAGTCAGTTAGGCATCTGCCTTTGGCTCGGGTCATGATCCTGGGATCCTGGGATCGAGCCCGGCATTGGGCTCTCTGCTCAGCAGGAAGTCTGTTGCGCCCTCTAACCCTCCCCCAACTCATGCTCTCTCTCTCAAATAAATAAATCTTTTTAAAAAGATGTTATTCATTTATTTGAATTTGAGAGAGATAGAGAGAGCATGAGCAGGGGAGATAGGAAGAAGCAGGCTCCTCGAGCAGGAAGCCTGATGTGGGGCTCAGTCCCAGGACTCTGGGATCATGACCAGAGCAGAAGGCCAACGCTTAACTGACTGTGCCCCCTAAACAAGTTTTAAAGTACAAAAATGTCTGAAGTCTTGCAATACATGAGTAAAAGGGTTGCATTAAATAGTTAATGAGTCATTCCTTTTTATTGCAAAATGATGGTTCTTTGTATGGATACACCACCTGGAAAACATGAGGCTAAGTGAAAGAAGCCAAATATCACAAAAGATCATATATTGTCCAATTCTACTTACATGAGATGTCCAGAGGAGACACATCTATAGAGAGAAAAACTAGTTGAATGGTTGCCTAGGGCTAGGCAGAGACATGGGAGGGAAAGAGACATGAGAGCTAATGGTGTTAATGGACCCAAGGGTTTTGGGGGCAGGTGATAAAAATGTTTTAAATTGATCACAGTGATGATCATGCAACACAACAGATGTACTGAAAGTCACTGAATTCAATTTAAATGAATGGATTATATCTCAATAATACTGTTGTTAACAAAAAGGGTAGCAAAAACCAAAATAATAGAACGACTCTCTAGAGGAATGGCTTTGTTAATTGACCTCGGAAATTAAACTTTGATACTTCAGTGTGGGAAAGTTGATGGGTTTTTGTATTTCTTTTCCATCATTCAGTAAATATTTATTGAAAACTTTCTGTGGGAAGATAACACTATTGAAGGTACAGAGCAATCTACAAAAAAAAAAAAAAAAACTGTTTTAAAATATGGTGTCTTCTGGGGGCACCTGGATGGCTCAGTTGGTTAAGCATCTGCCTTCTACTTGGGTCATGATCCCGGAATCCCGGGATTGAGCCCCATATTGGGCTCCCTTCTCAGTGCGGAGTCTGCTTCTCCCTGTCCCTCTAACACTCCCCCCTGCTTGTGTGCTCTCTCTCTCTCTCTCTCTAATAAATAAATAAAATTTTAAAAAAATATGGTGTCTGCATAGATCAATGGAACAAAGAGCACAGTGGATTAATCTTTGACAAAGGAGGCAATAATAAAAAATAGGAAAAGACAATCTTTTCAATAAATGGTGCTGGGAAAACTGGACAGCTACATGGAAAACAATGAAACTGGACTACCTTCTCACACCATATACAAAACAATCTCAAAATGGATTTAAGACCTGAAACTATAAAGCTCTTTTTAAAAAAGATCTTATTCATTCATTTGATAGGGAGAGAGTGAGTGAGGGAGAGCACAACTTGGAAGAGAGCCAGAGGGAGAGGGAGAAGCTCAGTACCCCCTGAGCAGGGAACTCAATTCTGGCCACAATGCCAGGACCCTGGGACTATGACCCAAGCTGAAGGCAGACATCTAACCAACTGAGCCACCCAGGTACCCAGAAACCAAAAACTAAAAGGAAACCTAGGTAGTAATCTCTTGCACATGAGCCTTAGCAATATTTTTCTGGATTTGCCTCCTGAGGCAAGGGACTGCCTCAGTCTGCCAATTTGAAGGGTGTGAAATGGCGTCTTGCGTAAAGCATTTTAGAACGTCGCCTGACACCTAGTACGGTCTCAGTAAGGTTGAGTTATTATTTTAATTAACATTTCCATAATCAATGTGGACATTGGGCACCTTTCCATGTACTTGCTGGTCATTGAAGTTTCCTCTTTTGTGAAGTGCCTCTTCGTCTCCTTCCTCAATTGTTTTTATTTTTTTTTAACGAGGTTATTTGTCTTTTTCTTATTAATTTATAGGGTTTTCCAAAAAAATATTTTCTTGCACTGATCCTTGCTTCTGTAGTCTGTGGCGTGTCTTTGCTTTCATTTATGGGGCCTTTTGTCATTCAGAGCTATACTTTTTATTTTAATGTACTCCTACTTATCATATCCCCCTTTGGGTTGTGCTTTGTATAGCTTATCTAGAAAATCCTTCCCAATTAGCAGTTATGAATTCTCAAGGGGGCTCGGTTTCTCTGCTCAGAGTCCAGGCCTGGGTAGGCAACCTTTTAGTAAGTCTTCTCTGCCAGTGGACTGCTGTTTTCCTAATTGCCAGTTCAGGGAGGGACAGCTAATTGAGGGTCTGGGATTTAGATAAGGTTCTTGGATCCAAGGCCTTGGCTTCCCTCTGTGTGTACATTCTACTGATTAGTGTTAGATTCAGCTGAGAGCAACAGAGCTCCAAAATAATGGTGACATAAACAAGAGAAAAATGCGTCTCATGGAACAGTCTAGGCTGTTGTGGAGTGTTTGTCCTTACCATGCTCTCAAGGCTCTTTATGCCTCCCTTTTTTTAAGATTTCATTTTTAAGCAACCTCTACACCCAACCTGGGGCTGGAACTCACAACCCTGAGATCAAGAGTTGCACGCTCCACCAACTGAACCATCCAGTTCATCCCATGTATCTTAGTTCTCCATTCTATGTGGCCTCTGTTTCTCAGGTCACCTCATGGTCCAAAATGGCTGCTCCAACTTTAGCCTTCACTTTAATATTCCAGCCAGCAGGAAGGAGTAAGAGGATAATAAGGGACATTAGGGCACCTGGATGGTTCAGTCAGTTACACGTTGGACTCTTGATTTCGGCTCAGGTCATGGTCTCGGGGTCATGGGACTGAGGTTCACGGTGGGCTCTGTGCTGGGTGTGGAGCCTGCTTAAGATTCTCTCTCTGCCTCTCTCCTCCCCTCCCCTCTCTCCCTTGAAGAAGAAGAAGAAGAGGAGAAGGAGGAGGAGGAGGAAGGGACATGGCAGGTGTCTTTTAAGGAAGATTCTCAGTAGCTTCCATATGACATTCGTCTTTATATCTCATTTGTCAGAACTTAGTCACAGTAGCGTTTATTCCGGGCAGCCATGTATCCATCTGAAAATGAGGAATTCTGTTACTATGGATATACAGGAAACTGGATGTTGGGGGATAGTAGTCTTGGCCACAATGGTCAAATCTCAAGTCAGTAGATCACAGGTGACCTGTATGCCACTCTAGTTTTTGGTTCTCTTGTTCTTCCCAGCATCTTATTTTCTTGTATGCTCACCTGTGCCTTTCAGCCATTTATCCAATGAATATTTACTAAGTACCTACTGCAGGCCAGAAACTGTTTTCAGAGCTGGGGTTACAGCACTGAACAAGACAAAGGCCCTGCCCTCACGAAGCTTGCATTATGGTTGAGGGAGACAGATTGTAAAGGAACCAGGAAATGCAATACTGTAATGTGGGAGAGTGTGGATTGGTATGGAGGAAAATGAAGCAGGTTATGGGGGAATGGAGAGGGCTGGGAGTGGAGTGAGCAGTTATTTCAGGGAAGGCCTCTGTGGTGAGGTGACGTTTGAATGAACTCTGCATGAAATGAGGAAGAAAGCTATGGGGTTATTTTGGCCAAGAGCAGAGGTAAGAGCAAGTGCAAAGGCCCTGGGGTGGAAGTGGACATGGAGTGTTCAAGGACCAACAAGATGGCCTGTGTGATTGAAGCAAGTGCGACAGTGGAGAGGGATAGCAGTGGTGTGCCAGGGGTAGCCAAGGACCAGATAAGTTAGGGCTCTGTAGGTTTTCGCTTTTCCTGGAGGGAGAAGAGAAACCACTGGAGCATTTAAAAAGAAGCATGACATGATCTGCCTCATTTTTTCAAAAAAGACTTATTTATTTATCTTAGAAAGAGACAGAAAGAGTGTAGAAGGGGGAAAAGGCAGGAGGAGAGGGACAGAGAGAATCCCCAAGCAGATGCCCCACTGAGCACAGAGTCCAGTGCGGGGCTGGATCCCACCACCCATGAGATCATGACCTGATCCAAAACTGAGAGTCGGATGCTCAAGAGACTGAGCCACCCAGGCGCCTCTGCCTTATGTTTTAAAGGGATCATTTTAGCTGTTGAGTTGAGGATAGACCCTAAGGTAGTAAATGGACCCAGGGAGATAAGTTTGAAGACCCCTGTGGATGGCCAGGCAGGGGAAGCACGTTATTTGAACTAGGATGGTAGTAATGGATGGTGGCAAGAAAAGGTGAGGTTATATTTTGAAGACACGTCAAGAATATTCACTGAAGTATTCCAAGCAAGGTGTGAGGGAGGGGGAGAGGCGGTAGCCCCGACTCCTGGGTTTCTGGCCTGAGCAACCGATTGAGGGGCGATGCCATTTACTGAGATGGGAAACTGGGGTAAGAGCAGGTTTGGGGGATGGAAATCGAGGGTCCTGTTTCCACCCGGTTAAATAGGACATACACCATTATATCACTGTGCACAGGACTTTTGAGTCTAGGGCAATCTGGGTTGAAGATAAAAATTCGGGAGCCATCGGCACATACATGGCCATGAGCCTGGATGAGGTCACCGGGCAAGGCAGCAGGGAGATTGGTAGATTTGGCAACAGGGAGGATGAGAACATTCTTTTCTGATTCCTCCTGGGTTTTTCTTCCGTGAAAGCTTATTTGCCAGTGGTGAGATGGTGAAGAGGACACTGGAAGTTTGAGGACATGGGAGATGGTATAATGTCTATCTGTGATCTGATGTATATTTTTAACTAATTGATTGATTGATTTTTTTTAGTAGGCCCCATGCCCAATGTGGGACTGCAACTCACCACCCCGAGATCAAGAGTCACATGTTCTATTGACTGAGCCAGCCTGGTGTGCCTGTGATGTTGTATTTTACTTTATTGTGATGTTATTATTATTTTTTTAGATTTCATTTATTGAGAGAGAGAGCGAGAGAGAGCACGAGCACGGGGCAGGAAGAGAGAGGAGCAGGCTCCCTGCTGAGCAGGGAGCTGGTCGTGGGGCTTGATCCCAGGACCCCAGGATTATGACCTGAGCCAAAGGCAGACACTTAACCCACTAAGCCACCCAGACGCTCCTGTGATATTATATTTTAGAAAACATTTATAGGTGTTTATTGTGGGGAGGAGTTTTGCTTTAACCAATGGGAAGTTTGATGTCATAGCTCACTTTTGTGAGGAAAATATCCTTTTTTTGAAAAGGTTTCATTTATTTTTAGAGACAGAGATAGTGTGAGTGTGAGAGCTCGTGCATGAGCAGAGAGGGGGCAAAGCGAGAGTGATAGAGAATTTCTAACAGACTCTGCCCTCAGTGTGGAGCCCAATGCAGGGTGTGAGCCCAGGACCCTGAGATCATGACTGAGCCCAAACTCTGAGTTGGGTGCTTAACCGACTGAGCCACCCAATCGGCCCAAGGGCCATTTAAATTAAAAGACATGTAGCTACTTACAATCATCCTATCCAAAAGAAGCCAAAAGATGCCTTATCAAGAAACTAACTTACTAGGCAACATAGGGGGGAAAAAAAGAGAAAGAAACGATTGAAAATCTGAAAATGTTTCTTAAATTCCAACAAATGAATCAAACAAACTAACAAATTAAAATAAAGGCTTTCCCCTTATTGACAGAGGAGAAGTGACACCGAAGACTGATTTACTGAATGTTCCTTGCTCCCACCAAGACTTGGGGACCGTCACGCAGGCAGGGTGAACTCCCAGGATGTTGGGGCTCTGGTTGTGTTTCTGGAGGAGAACGTTGCTGCCCAATGCCACACCAAGACAGGGAAGAGGACTTGAAATGGAGAAGCAAATGTTCAGAGGTCCTTAGCAGATTACCTGTGTCCTGGGCACGTGGAGATGGGTGGCTCCAAGCTAAAGCAGGTCTGAAGGTCCAGCCTGGAGACCACTAGAGAAAGAGGCCAGACCCAGTCCAGCCAGCCCCTGAGGTTAGACAGAGCCAGCAGGCACCCAAGTTGTCTTTCCCTTTCCTTCCATAGTCCTTCACTGGGACTAGATTATAGAGGGCCGTTTAATTCTCTTCTCCCGGGCCATTGCAGGAAATGGGGGCATATATTAACATATTAAGTCTCCAGTGCCAGAAGAAGGCAGAGGCAAACTAATATGCAGCTTATGCTTCACACTGTGAGGAACTTAGAAAATATGAGGAGCACATGCATTTCCATATACCATAGCTGTTGAGGATCTTTTCTTGCAGACTTCAATTTTGCTTGACTGTCCATGCCAGGAAGTAATATGGGCAGGTACCCAAACTAAAATGATGTAAACATGGATGTTTATCAGCTGTTTGCCTTTCCTCCTCTGCAAACGGCCTATTCACATTCTTTACCCTTTTCCCATTGGAAAATTCATTTTATTGATTTGTAAGAGCTCTTTTCATATTAAGGATATTTATCCTTAATGTAGCATATGTGTTACAAATATTTTACTCCGTCATTTTTTTCCTTTGACTTTACTTATGTTTGTAATTTAGCTTTGATGTGATCGAATGTATGAGTTGCTTTTCCTTTTTGATTTCTGGATTCTGAGTCTTCCCCAGCAAGATCTTTTCAACCTCAAGATGGTATGCATGGTAATACAAGTTCAATTCTATTTCTTTAAGAGTCTTGTTTTTCACATTTAAGTCTCTGATCAACTTGGAATTTACTTTTGAGTAAATGAAGGAATCCCTTAAATTTTGTGCAAATACTTGGCCAATTATTCCAACACCATTTATTGAATAATCCCCACACAATTTATTGACTTATTTCTTGAAACACAACCTTTGTCATATAGATTTTTACGCATGCATGGATCTATTCTGTTATATCCTTCTGCCCATTTCTATATTAGCAAATGTCCAGTTTTTAAAACATTTGTTAAGACTTACATTTTTAAAGAGCATTTTAAAGTTCACAGAAAAATTGAGGGGAAGGTACAAAGATTTCCCCTGTACTCCCTGCCCCGACACAGGCATAGCCTCTCCCATTATCAATATTCCCCACCAGAGTGGTACATTTGTCACAGCTTCTAAGCCTACATTTGACACATCACTGTCACCCAAAGCACATACCTTGTATTAGGGTTCCCTCTTGGTGTTGGCCACCCTAGGGGTCTGGACAAATCCGTAGTGACATGTGTCCATCATTATTTCATACAGAGTAGTTTCACCCCTCTCCATCCCCAACACTTCTCAATCACTGATCTTTTTACTGTACCCTGGTTTTGCCTTTTCCAGAATGCCATAGCTGGAATCCTACAGCATGCAGCCTTTTCCAATTGCTTCTTTCACTTAGTAATAAGCATTTACGGTTCCTCCATGTCTCTTCATGGCTTGATAGCTAATTTCTTTTTTTTTAAAATTTTTTATTTTTGCTAATTTCTTTTTAGCATGGGATAATATCCCATTGTCTGGGCGTACCACAGTTTCTCCTATTGTCTGGGCACACTGAAGGACATCTCGGTTGCTTCCAAGTTTTGGTAACGATGAGTAAAGCTGCTGTAAGTATTCACGTGCAGGTTTTTGTGTGGACCTAAGTTTTCAATTCCTTTGGGTAAATACCAAGGGGTGTGATTGCTGGATCGCACGGTAAGAGTATGTGTAGTTTATAGAAACGGCCCAACTGTTTTTCAACATGGCTGCAGCATTTTGCCTGACCAATAAAATGGAGTTGGTGCTCTTCCACATCCTTGCCAGCTTTTGGCAGTGTCTGTGTACTGGATTTCGCCTTTCTAAGAGGTGTGTAGGGTTATCTCCTTGCTGCTGAAATTTGTATTTTAGTGTTGATACAGGATGTGGAAAATCTTTGTAAATGCTTTTTGTTTCTTGTTTGGTTTTGGGTAAATATTTTCTCCTAGCCAGTGGCTTTTCTCATTCTGTTGACACTGTCTTTCAAAGGGCAGACATGTTTTATTTTAATGAGGTCCAGCTTTATCAATTCTTTCTTTCATGGATCTGGCCTTGGTGTATCTAGAAAGGCCTCCCTTTACCCAAGGTCATCTAGGTTTTCTCCAATGTTAACTCCTAAGAGTTTAAAACTTCCTTAGCTTTACAGTTTTGCCCTTCACATTTAGATATGGGATCCATTTTGAGTTAATTTTTATGAAGGATGGAAGGTATAGGTCTATATTTGTTTCTTTGGATGTGGATGTTCAGTTATTCCTCAAACATTTTATGGAGAAGACTTTACTCCGTTGTAATACCTTTGCTCCTCTGTCGAAGACCAGGTGATTCTATTTATGAGGGTCTATTTCTAAGCTCCCTATTCTGTTCCTTTGATCTGTCCCTTCTTCTTCTTCTCTCTCTCTCTCTCTCTCTCTCTCTCTTTTTTTTTTTTTTTACTTATTTGACAGAGAGAGAGAGAGACAGTGAGAGAGGGAACACAAGCAGAGGGAGTGGGAGAGGGGGAAGCGGACTTCTCATCGAGCAGGGAGCCCCATGCGGGGCTCAATCTCAGGACCCCGGGGATCATGACCTGAGCCGAAGGCAGATGCTTAACGACTGAGCCACCCAGGCACCCCAATAGCACCCTGTCTTGATTACTGTCACTTCATAGTAAGTCTGGAAGTCAGGTCATGTCAGTCCTCCAACTTTGTTCTTCTGGAAATGCCCAGTTTTTGTTTGCTATATTATTCCTTTTGATGTCAGAGAGGACCTCCTTTTTTTTTTTTTTTTTAAACGGGGTATTCTCTTAGCTATTCTTACATCTTTATTCTTTCCAATCAACTTTAGGATCGTTTTGTCAAGTTGAAAACAAACCTTTTGCGGTTTTGATGGGGGCGGGTAGCATTGACTGAATTTACAGATATTTAGGGAATAAGTCGCATCTTTATAATCATAGGAAGGTATGTTTCTCTATTGATGGAGGACTTGATTTTTTTTTTTCAGACTTTATTTATTTGACAGAGAGAGCACAAGCAGGGGGAGTTGGAGGCAGAGGGAGAAGCAGGATCCCTGCACCACACAGGTGCCCCCAAGGACTTGATTTTTATATCCTTCAGGAGAGCGTCCTCTCGACCTACTGCTTTTCCTTCAGGGCTAGTAGCTTAAGAGGTCTTGGATGTTGTTTTATTAAGGGAATTAAACTGCTTCCTCGGTGGCAGCCACAGGAGAACTGGAACTGTTGGGAGGGCTGCTGGTAGCAAGAAAGGCTTCACTAGAAAGGGGAAGGAGTAGCTACAGAGAGTTGGAGGCAGACCTCAAGCAGAGCCAACCTGCAGACTGAGAGCAGGGTTACACCTGAAGGTCAGGTGCACGGCCATTGCTTGCGGCCTGGCAACTGAGAATAAGAATGGTCACCAGTAGGAAAGGGATCTCTCAGCAGATTGTTCCCATCCATTGTCCCCATCGTGGTGGGATGACCAGCTAGAGGGGCTTTGAGGACAAGCCATCTGGTGGAGCAGCCATCAAGGAGTCCAGTGAGACGGGGAAGTCTTTCTCAGACAGCATTTCTCAACTCCTGCGCTACTGACGTTAGGGGCTGGGGAGACTTTTGTCGTCCGCTGGGGCAGGGGGGCTTCCCTTGCAAAGCAGGCTTGCCCACTTCCTACTGTGACAACTAAAAATGTCCCCAGACATTGCCAAATGTCCCCAGGGGAGCACAATCCCTCCCCATGAAGAACTCCTGCTCTAAGAGCTAAGCGACTGTGAAGCAAACTAATAGCCAAAGTGAGCATGTGAGGTCAGCCAGCAGGGGGCCAGTGGAGAAGGGGCCACTGGCCTCCTGGAAAGGGGAAGTGTGAGATACCCCACCCCACTCCGCCACATCCTGGCAGAGAGGGTGGGTTGGTGAGGTAGCCAACTTCCTAAGGATGGCGCAGTGTCCACGCAGGAGGAAGAAGCAGAGTGGGGGCTGAGACAGATTTGCTCATGGACATGTGAAGGAAGAAATCCTTGCTGGGGAACACATGGCAGGGAGGAAACCCGAGGGCAGAAAGGTATCATCTCTGAGAACTGTTTCGGATTCTGGGGTGGAGAAAGGGAAATTATGGTCATTTCTACTGCAAGAAGTATACCTCATGTAGACTTGGCTAAGTGTCAGGGTCTATGAGTTGTAGCCCTTGCAGACTTCCTGAAATGCCCGTAGGTGAGCCGAGGATTCACGGGTCGTGGTTGTGGAAACTGGGTCATCCAGATAGCGGATGGTGGGAGCCTAGTACCCAGCATCAGAGTAACGAGGTGCCCTCGAAGAAATAAAAGAACTGAGTGTGGGAGGACAGAGTTGAGGAGGGGATTGGGAGGCAGGGGCCAGCACAGGACTAAAATGCAAGGAAGGGCACCTGGCTGGCTCGGTAGTGTCGAGCCTGAGGCTCTTGATCTCAGTGTGAGTTCAAGCCCCACGCTGGGGTAGAGATGACTTTAAAAAATAAGTAAAATGCAGCAAGGAACCAGTAGACCTCAGCTCCAAGTCCCATCACCCAAAGTGAGAATACAATGTCTTCTAATAAGGTTGGTTGGGTAGTTTCCCCTATAGGGTTTCTATGTTTCTATAGCTATAGAGAAATGAGTAGGAGATGCAGAAGGGGAATTCTGAGAACCTTTCTGATATATTTCAAGAGAGCTGCAGATTAGGTTTTTTTTTTTTAAGATTTCATTTATTTATTAATTTAGAGAGCATGTGGTGGGGAGGGGCAGAGGGAAAGGGGGAAAGAACTCCAAGCAGACCCAACACGGGCCTTGATCGCACGACTCTGAGATCGTGACCTGAGCCAAAATCAAGAGTTGGGACACTCAACTGACTTGAGTCCCTCCAGGCGCCCGGAGACCTGCCAAATATTTATGTGTGAGTGCTGACAGCAGAAATCCAAATGAGAGCTATAAATTAAACTCAGTTGAAGGAGGCTGTGTGTTAGAGACTCGAGAGAGGGAATACGGAGGGAGCACATTGCACGAGTTCAATTTCAAGTCCGAAATCACTTTGGCATAGTTCTCATAGTGGAAGGTTGGAGGAGGTGCCACAAAGCAGAGAGGCCCTATAGTTGTGGGGGCGTAAGGGACCACTACTTAGTGCTCAAATGTGTTTGGAACCTCTAAATAACCAGACTCTGTTCAGAAAGACAGACACAGGGCAAGGGTGATATTCCGCTAAGAGGTACCAATATGGCAGCCCTTGTTAACAGCCAGCACCTGTGTATCTTTGTCAGTGCTTGTACCACAAAGGACATAAGGCCCCTGCACGAGGGCATAGATCTCCATCATATGGCAAGGTCTAGTGAGGCCGGAGGTGGTCTGTGGAATATCAAATGGTAAAAATGGCCTGACCTTGACCCATCCATTGTCCCTAGCCCATTTCCACTTAGAATGGAAGGATGGGTCTAGAGATATGGAAGGTGTTGTGGCTGGCAAAATTGTGCTATGCTTTGGGGTAGGTATAGTTCTAGCTAACATGTACATGGATGTAACAATTACATAGATGTGCCAGATATCATTCTCTACGCTTTACGTACTTCGTTGAATTTTCAAGTGAGGAGGCAGGTGTAACTCGTCCCTCCATTTTAGAGATGAGAAAAGGAAGGCATAGAGAGGTTGAGGTGTCCAAGGTCCCACAGCTCAGAGAGCTGGGATTCTCACTCAGCCTCACTCATCCCTGGGGGCCATCATGGCGGTGGCAGCTCAAAGGGAAATGAGAAAATCACAAAATAGTTAAACCAAAGAGGAGAGAATTGGCATTTTCTCTCCTGAAGATTCTCCTTGGAGGGCTGAAACTTGGATTGAGTTCTGTTCCTATAATAAAGGAAGAGGAGGTGGTGGAACTGGGGTCCAGTTCCTTATTTTCAGAAACAAAACGTTCTGTGTAAATATCCAAAATGATTCCCATGATAAACCAACTCTCACACGGGACTCGAATTGTATTCATCTGCTCCTGTAACTACTGGGGGCTGGTGGAGAAACGAAGTACAGCAAGGTTTCCCTCTGGAAGTTATTTGTTGTCACTGTACTTGTTCTGATGGGCATGACTTTGTCAACTCAGCCCTTCTACCTCTTATCCTCCTTTTTCTTTTGTGCGTGTGTTTAAATTTAGTTCAAGACAAGGAGGGAGGACATAGTGCTATTATCTGGCTCTAGAGGCATCGTGGATCCTCACTATGCTATGGAAAAATCCTGAAAAAATGCACTGCATCAGGACCATAGGACCTGGCCAGCTTTGCATAGAACATAACTCCACATTTATATTGGCTTTGTTTTTGTTTTGCCTTATTAAATGCTCAAATATGTCAGTACCAGGCAATGTATTTCACGTTCCTCCAAAAGACATAGGACATTTTCCCTTCAAGAATTGAGAGGACTCAGTCCAGTTATCGACAGGAAAAGACAACCCTTGGATTATCTGCTAGACTGTCCTATCCCATCTGCCTATCCAACCCCGATTCCTGCCTTGATCATTCATATGCCTGGCTCACAGTGGCTTACCAAACACACCTGTGCTGAATGGCGCAGTGCAGTCCTGACCTGCTCATATGATAACTTCCATCGGTTTTCTGTCAAAGGTACATGCAGTCAGTGGGCAGGAGGAGACCAGAGTCTTTAAGACTTGACCATATGAGATTTACCAAAGCGGTGGTTATTCCAAAGATTACAGTACATAAAGAATGAGACTTGTAGATGAGAAATCAACTGAGGTTGGCTGAAACAGTTCTCTCTGGGGAATGAGGCAAATTGAGCATTCCTTTTCTGGACAACAACAAAAGGCTGATCAATTCTATTTCAGTCTCCGACCGAAGGATAAAGGAATCTAGGGAAAATGAGACGAAGAATGTTGCCTGATTTTATATGCACTATTTGCATGTTCCTTGTAGTAGCAATTGGTGTTAGTGGTCAGAGTTCATATAACAATTAAAATGAAGAAGTTCATTTCTTAGCTTCCTGTTAAACACTCTCCTTTCTACACACACACACACACACACACACATGCAAACATATGCTAATTCCTACTCATCCTTCAAGGCCACATTCATGCCCTGTCTCCTCCACAAAGTCTTTAAAATATTTTTGTTTTAATTCTATGCCCAACCTGGGGCTTGAACTCACCACCCACCCAAGACCGTGAGCCACGTGATCATGAGCCAGCAGCAAAACTTTTTTTGTTCTACCTCTAGAAAGTGTTGACCTATTCAAGCACTTGTCGTTACCACTGATTTGCTATTATCAGACCTCTTCATATAATCTTTTTATGTAAGTCTTATCTCCCTCAACCACAATTCCTCTGAGGGCTGAGATATCTGCCCACATTGCCTTGCATATAAGGAAGGCTTCAGAAGTATCTGCTTATCTAAACTGGCTTTATTTACTTGAGGTTCATCAAGCACTTGCTCCATGCCAGGAACTTTTTTGGTTCTGGGGCATCAGGTGAAAAATCAGACAAGGCTTCACCCTTCTAGAGCTTATCTTTTCAGTAAACAGGTGGGAGAGAGAAACTTTTTGATGTCTCTCTGGAAAGTTGCATGAAATTGGAGGAGATCAAACAGTTGAAAACGGCAGTTGAAAACACTGTGGACTGGGAGTCATGCTCTACCTTGGCCTCATCCCTAATTTGATAGATATCTTAAGTACATTTCTTAGCCATTTGTCATCGATTTCCTTGTATGTCAGAGGCCTCATATAGTTACTGGGAGAACTGGATCAGAGAAGATTCAAATCACATTGGAGGGAACTTCCTCAATCTCATAAAAAGCATCCATGAAAAACCCATAGCAAACACCATACTTAAAACTGAGAGACTAGGGGGTACCTGGCCAGCCGGCTCAGTCAGAAGAGCACATGACTCGATCTCATGGTCATGAGTTTGAGCCCCAAGTTTGGTGTATAGATTATTTAAAAAGTAAACTAAAAAAAAAAAAATGTCGAACACTGAAAACTTTCAACCAGTTAGTGTGTGAACCAGACTAACGCCATCTTGAACAAATCTGCCTCGGTGACCTCTCTGTGACCTAAAGCCTCGAGTGGTCCCTTTCTCCCACATTCTTTGTTTAACCATACCCTTAAGTACACCCTTGGGGAATGAGGTCCTTTCTAGGACTCCTCCTGGGTGGTCCCCTAACATGGACTCCTTAGCCTACTCTAGGGAACTAGAGGTTATAAAAGGAGGTCTTATATGGGAATGTAGGATTGCAGAGATCGAACTATAAGTCTTCTTAATATACCATTTCCTATCAGGCTGGATTTGTCAGCCTTTTTCTTCAGTCTTACGGCTCCTTTGGCATTTGGAAGTTACTTTGCATATACCTCCCCCCTTTCATGGAACAATCAGTAATAAGAAAAAGATGTCTGCTCTCCCCACTGCTATTCAGTATTTTACTAGAAGCTCTAGGGTAAGAAAATGAAATAAGAATCAAGATTGGAAAGAAATAAAACTATCTCTATTTTTAGATGACATGATGTTATATAGAAAGCCCGAAAGAATTCACCAAAAAACCCATATTAAAGCTAATAAATGAATTCAGCAAGGTTTCAGAATTCAATGTCAAATAAAAAAATCAGTTGTATTTCTATAAACTAGCAATGAACAATCTGAAAATGAAGTAAAAAACAACTCTTTTTATAACATTGAAAAGAATAAAACTTAAGGAACAAAATTAACAAAATACAAGACTTGTATACCAAAAACTCCAAAACATTATTGAAAGAAATGAAAGGCTTAATATTATTAAAATGGCAATACTTCCCAAATTCCCAAATTGTATTATAGATTCTCAGCAAATCCTACCAGAATCCCAGCTCCTCCTGCCTTTTTCTTTTTTTAGATTTGTTTATTTATTTATTTGACAGAGAAATCACAAGTAGGCAGAGAGGCAGGCAGAGAGAGATGAGGAAGCAGGTTCCCTGCCGAGCAGAGAGAGCCCGATGCGGACCCCGATCCCAGGACCCTGAGACCATGACCTGAGCCAAAGGCAGAGGCCCAACCCACTGAGCCACCCAGGCACCCTGCCTTTTTTTTTCCCAAAAGAAATTGACAAGCTGCTCTGATCTAAAATTATTATGGAAATTCAAGGGCCCAGCATAACCAAAAATTCTTGAAAATGAACACAACTGGAAGACTCACACTCCCCAAATTTAAAAAATCTTACTACAAAGCTATAGTAATCAAGAGCGTGGTACTGGAATAAGGATAGACCTATAATCAATGGAATAGAACTGAGAGCCCAGAGCAAACCCATGCATTTAGGGCCAACTGATTTTTGATAAGGCTGCCAAGACAGTTCAGTGGGGGAACAGAATAGTCTTTTTAACAAATGGTGGAAGTACAACTAGGTAAACATACACAAAGGAATGAATTTGGATCCCTACCTCGTACCATATACAAAAATTATCTTGAAATTGATCAAAGACCCGAAACTGAGTTAAAACCGTAAAACTTGAAGAAAACACAGGTGTACATCTGTACATCTCTATGACCTTGAATCTCTATGACCTTCTTAGACAACATTGAAGCACAAGCAACCAAAGAAAACAGGTAAATTGGACTTCATCAAAATTAAAAACTTTAGTGCTTCAAAGAACACCATCACAAAAGTGGGAAGGCAGCCCCAAGAATTGGAGCTATTTGGAAATCCTAGATCTGATAAGGGACTTGCATCTAGAACATATATAAAGAACTTCTATGACTCTACAATAAAAAGACAAACCAATTAAAAAAATTGGTAAAGGATCTGAATAGACACATCTCCAGAGAAGATATCAAAATGGCTCATCAACACGCGGAAGAATGCTCATCATCATCAGCCATAAGAGAACCGCAAATGAAAACCAGAATGAGAGACCGTTCACACCCACCAGGAAGGTGATAATCAAAGAAGCAGATAATAGCAAGTGTTGTAGAGAATAAGGTTAAACAGAGAATTGCCATCTGGCCTAGTGATTCTCCTCCTTTTTTTCTTTTCAGAAAACTGAAAGCCTGTCTCCCCCAAAACTTGTACCCAAGTGTTCACAGCATTCATCATAGCCCCCGAATGGAAATAACCCAGATGTCCATCAATTGATGAAAAGATAAAATGTGGTGTATCCACATAGAGGAGTATTATACAGCTGTAAAAAGAACAAAAGATTGATCCGTGCTACAAAATGGAGGGACCTTGAAGACATAATGAAAGAAGCCAGTCACAGAAGTTCACATATTGTAGGATTCCATTTATATGAAATGTCCAGAATAGGCAAAGCCAGATACAGAAAGTAGATTCATGGTTGTCAGGGGCTTGGGGTTGGGGGTGATTTATAGGCAATGGGGAGTGGCTGCTTGGATGTATGGGGTTTCTTTCTGGGGTGATAAAATATTCCAAAATTAATTGTGGTGATGGTTGCACAACTCTGAATATTCCAAAAACCACTGACTCATGCATTTTCAGTGAGTGACTTGTATGGCATGTGCATTAGAGCTCTGTAAAGAGGAAAAATGGCCCGGGGGGCGCTGGTGCGGAAAGCATCAGGTATGTCTTCAAATGCCATACACAGAAGCAAAACACTTTGTTGAATTTAGTCACAACTTCAACCAGGAGTTGGATGAACATACATAAGCTTAGAGCGCAACCATTACATGGTTGGGGAGTAGAAAAAAAGCCTTTATTGTAACTGGAACCAGATAAACAAAGTGCTCTTATTGGCCAACTCTGAGGATAGGGGAAGAGCCTTGTTACACAACCCCCTTCCCCATTCCCAACCAACTTCTATTCTATTCTTTTCCCTTTGTGTTTTGATAGCTGAAGATGTGTACTTTTTGTGCAAGACCAAGACTGAAGATAGTCCACCATTTTGTGGGTTGGAAACCTGAAATACTTATCTGATTATTAATATTCTGAGGAGTTGAGAAATTCCTATTTTTCCAATACGTTGCTCGGATTCTCCATCTCAGATACAACTAGTATTTATATAGAAAAAGTCTGGGTTGTTACACTGACCTATTTAGTTTTTCATTAACCAATGAGTCACCTCCAGTTCTATGATATGGTGGTCAAGGTTCCAAGACGGTTGCTACCACTGCTGCTTTCTATTTCGTTTTTAAAAAGATGTTTACAATGTTTATATAAGCAGGCCGATCACATAAATATGATGATAATAACAATCTCGTCCATAGACATGATGCCACCGGCGACAGCTGGTTACTTGGAAAAGTTGCATCGTTTTTGTCCCTTTGGGTTGTCACTGTAGTGATAAACACTAGTGATGTTAACTTGTTCCTGTTTTACAATATGGCCAAAGACTATCAAAACAGAAGCTTCCAGAGGGAATTGGATTCAGGCAGAACTGTGAAATGGTCGGTACAGTGCATTTTTTGATATGAATTAATTTGTAAAGGCTAAATCACTTCATGAAATCATTCAGCTCTATAAACAATGATACCTAATACATGCCATGTTTCCAAACACAAGTTTCTGGCTTCCTCCAGTCTAGCCTGCCTCATCCTCTACAGCTTGCTGCCCTTAGTCTAAAAGTCGGAGGCAGGAACCTAGGGAAATTGTCATGACCTGGAGATCCAAATGGCCACGGGTCACACAATTATCCTTAACACTCCCTTGTTTTCTCCTTAGTCATCAATAACTCAGGCCCAGTCTTTCCCCAGGGTGTCTCCTGTACTGGTCCTTTCTTCTTCATGCTTGTTCTTATCTAGGGGTTTAGAGTCTCCTGGCTAGATTACTGCAAACTGGTTTCCGTATTTCCATCTCTCTCTGCCTCCAAAACATCCAACAGCAAAGCAAAGGATTAAACACCTAAAAGTAACATTTAATCAAGTGGTCTGTCTAAAAACCTTTGCCTGCCTCCCCCGTGTTTACTGAGTAAAGTCCAAACATTATTAGTCTGGCATTCAAGGCCTTCCACAACCCAGGGCCAAGCTTGCATTCTATACTTCATCGTCTACCACTCCCTTGGACAAAAGCCATCTCCTCGCCATCTCCTGAGCTTCTGCTAATTCGTTTCATGTCTTTGCATGCCATCTTCCTCCTGCCAAGGCTACCTGCTCATTTTTGAAAGCCTGTTCAGAACTCCCTTTGATCCACAAAACCATCCCCGAACACTACCATCCAGTGACCTCTCAGTCCTTGGAGGTGATATGGCTTATGCCCAGTGGCCTTCACCTGGCGATGCTCCCAGACAACTGTTCTTGGCTCCTGTTGTCGGTTCTTGTATTACATTGAATTCTGTGTCTATCTTGCCTCCACTATGTGGCAAGCTCCTTGAGTGCAGTGGTCACTTACTAAACTTGACAAAAAATTACCCATGGTACGTAATGCTGTGCTGGGGGCCCTGGAGGGACTAGTTATTGACTAAGGAGCACTCCCATTCTCCCAAGATGCTTCATTCTCAGGTGGGAGCATTCGCTCTAGGTGATGGCTCCTTTCCCGTGCAAACCAAATCCAATCACTCTGAAGGTGAAAGGAACGCTACAGCCTTACTCCAAAGTATTAAGGAATTACAAACTGCTTCTGCAATACTTTGGAATCCCCTGTGAAAATACAAAATTAAAACTTCAATAAATAATGGCCTGCTCCCTTAAAAAGCTTAAAGATGACACGTAAGGAAAAATGGCCAGCCAGGGGCATTGTCTTTAAGACTTCCTTGATCACAAAGCAGGAGAAAAGCCAAGGTTCCTGGCAATTCATTTAGATTTCACATTTTTTTTTCCTACGTGAAACTGGCTAAACTTGATAAGGAAATTATGTCTTGAACTTAGAGTTTACATGAAAGGTGGCCAAAATTATAGGGATAATTCAAGCTAAAAAAAAAAAAAAAAAAAGTCCTTTACAGCTCCGTGGGTCCTGAATGATGTAGGGAGTCTGAGAGGTCTACGTAGTTAGAAATGGAATCCCTAGCTGGCAAGTCGTCAGATCGGTGGTGGGTACGTATCTTGACTCCCCACCCCTCCAAATGCTGCAACTGTCCAGTTCTATCAAAATACTTGCTAATCTTGTACACAGACAAAAAAATAGTCCTTACAAAATGCCTCCCTGACTCTTCTACTTTGAAAGCTTTGAACTTGCATAGGATGTTCTGACTATAAATTCTCAGAAATGTTTTACTTGGCTTTGTGGATAGCCCTAGATGATGAAGCTCTGCAGGGGCAAAGGCCACTTCCTAGGGCGAGCTAGGTCACACACCAATCCCTTGTCCTGGAAGGCACAGAGAGACCAACTTGGTCACCCAGCGTCACTGCATCAAAACTTGAAGGAAGAGTAAGTTTGGTATTTCCACATATAGCCATCCTGGTTCCTTGAGCCTCGTCTTGACTCCTAGCAGGCAGGAGTTCCAATTACCTCCCCAATTTGAAATGTCCATGTTTTACGGCAATTTTTATCAATTTTTTTCTCTGCAAGGATCAGTAGGATCATGAATTAAGCTTCCTGTCAAGAAAAATGCTAAGTTCAAAGTATTATTTCCTTCACTTCTAATTACAAATAAGTTTAACCTTTTATTGTGTTCCATTATACAATTTTACACAGTACCATTATGATATGAAGCAATAATTAAGCAAATTGAATGAATGGTTTTGAGCTCTACTTCTCCGTATATAGATTTACCTAAAAAAGTACAAACCAAGCACAGTGGTGCAATTTTCCAGGCACTTTCAAGTTGCTTAACTATTTACAAATACGTAAGCACCCTGTTTGAAAGCATGAAAATTTTGGTGTCAGGAAGAAACACTTCATGTCTATCAAATCTTTCCATTTTTAACATTTGCACAGCTCCGATTTTTCCTGAGAAAGGTCAGTCTCATTGTCACTTGGGATCTACATGTCCTCAGATTTCAGCAGTGTATCTTGGGGAACCATAACCTCGGTCGCTCGATGTACCGCTAATCGCACAAAATACATGGAACGTGTTGCTCATCCAGGGGGAATGGATCGTGTCTTCTTGTAATATCTAAAACAAAAGGGAAAAAAGCCTGCATGTTTATCACAAAGCAAAACAGCCATGGTCAAAAAAGTATGTGTATATGAAATTACAGGCAAATTTCAATTTGTCACTGACATGGAGCTATTCAAAATGACATAAAACAGAAAGAGCGAAGAATAACATTACCGACTTCAGTCTTCAAAGCTGTGTTACAAAGGCAGCATAGCAAAAAAGCAGAGAAGATCTGGTTACTCATTAAGAAAAACAGGAGATTGTAAAATGCAAAATTCAAGAAAAAATGAGAGGCAATGCAATCTTTCAAATATATGTATTTTTAAAACCAATGATTGTGGGCGCCTGGGTGGCTCAGTGGGTTAAGCCGCTGCCTTCGGCTCGGGTCGTGATCCCAGGTCCTGGGATCGAGTCCCACATCGGGCTCTCTGCTCAGCAGGGAGCCTGCTTCCTCCTCTCTCTCTGCCTGCCTCTCTGCCTACTTGTGATCTCTCTCTGTCAAATAAATAAATAAATAAATCTTTAAAAAAAACAACAACAACAAAAAAAAAACCAATGATTGTAAAAGAGCTCTAAACCATGGCTCTCAGAATCATTGGTGGGGCTTTTCTAACACACAGATACCCATGCTGCTTCCCTGGAGACTTGGAAAATATTCTTAAATAAAGTCACAAGTGCCTATTTCTATTCTAAAGGCACGCAAGAACTATGTGAGCTGATTGACACAGAAGGCTTTTCACGGAAATGAAGAACTTCACACTATGAGATGTAAATTTTATGTCCCATAAGCATATAAACATATATTCATATTGGTATAGATGTTTTTAAAACTTTCCATTTTGTGTGATCAAATATGCTTGATTAGATGGAAGGAAAGAAGGGGTGCCTGGCTCAGTCGGTAGATAGAGTATGTGACTCTTGGTCTTGGGGTCGTGAGTTCAAGCCCCACGTTGGGTGTGGAGCCTACTTAAAAAAAAAAAAGGAAAGAAAGACGGAAGAAAAGAATACCATACACATCACATCCCATCTCTTTACTGTATGATTCCAACTTAGGTCTCAAGCTTTTACTACCTGGTTCTCAAGTTAGCTTTGAAACTTCAGTATTAAGCTCACAAACTGGTCTATGATGACAGTAATGAGTCATATCATTTGTGTTGCTACGAAGTAGGTCTTAGAGAAAGTCTGTAATAGAGAAATTTCCTCTTAAAAAATCGTAACCCATGATATTAATCTGGAAGCCGAGCAGAGATTTAAGAGATGACTAATTGTTTATCCACATCTGTCAGATGTGACAAGACAATACGGGACTCACTGTGTAGAAAACAAAACATACCAGACCCTACAGTGGCCACCACTAACTCTAATTAAGACATCTGCAATTCATAATTTGAATTATTTTTTTAAAAGATTTTATTTATTTATTTGACGGAGAGAGAAGGATCACAAGTAGGCAGAGAGGCAGGCAGAGAGAGGATGGGAAGCAGGCTCCCTGCTGAGCAGAGAGCCCGATGCGATTCGGGGCTTGATCCCAGGACCCTGAGATCCTGACCTGAGCTGAAGGCAGAGGCTTAACCCACTGAGCCACCCAGGTGCCCCTTTAAGTCCCCTTCTAAAAGTCAAAAGCTTGAAGAAGTTTTACAAAGGACTGTATCTTTCGATATACTATAACGATTACACTGAAAGGGGTGAAGAGTAAATTATATATATATATATATACACACACAATAAACATATATACATATACACACACATAAGATATATCTTTTGTCAAGTAATCATTTATGGGACACAACAGAATGATTTATATTGCACTATCCAGTATACTTTATTTTATTTTGTATTATTTTATTTTCCTTCGGGAAATAACGTATCTCCAAGTGTAGGACTGAAAAAAGGCTCTGTTTTGTGAGAATCTAATAGAAAATGCTGAATTATAAAAATTCACTATAAAGTCAATGGTTAGGGCACACCTAAACACGATGCATTATGATGGGACAGCTTACATAAACATAAACCAATAGAAACTTCAGATTTTTTTCAATAAAACAAGACAAAATCACACAGGGAGACAAACCAAAAGAGACCCCTAACCATGGGAAACCAACTGAGGGTTGCTGGAGTGGGGGGGAGCTGGGGTAAGTGGGTGACGGGCGTTAAGGAGGGCCTATGATGGAATGAGCCCTGGGTGTGATAGAGCACTGAATCGCTGACCTCCACCTCTGAAACAGATCATGCACTCTGTGTTTATTAACTGAATGTAAATAAAATTAAATTTAAAAAAGAAACTAAGATTTTTTTCCTGGCTTATCTAACAACATATAATTTCAAGGGTCTACAACAGTGGTCTCTCCAATTCAACAGAAGAGCCATGGTTTAGGGAATCAAATGAGACAGACAAAAAATGGGACAGCAGATCTGCAAAACCCAAGCTTCGCGGGGGAAAGAACTGTATAAAATGGCCACTCTACATATCCTGATCACTGTCACAACAGTAAATTAAATAACTTGTTTCCCATTTGAGTAGTTCAGAGTTTAAGGCTAAGTCATGCAGTTGCCTGGAAACCAGGATAATTGCAATGTACTACACATTGGCTTAAAACATGTGTCATTATTGTATCTTTTGTGAAGGATCTTTTGCTGATTTTCTATGGAATATGAAAAGCGGAAATCTGTAACACTGGACAGCTCCTCAGAACTAACTATGTCATCTATTTGCCTCAGAGCAGTGATGGCACAGAAAGGTATACGCCCTCTGCTACCCACGGGCTGAGCTTGAGAGGCAGGGAATAAAGAAATGACATGTCTTCCTGCCTTCCCCGTCCTGACCACCTGGTTGCTTCGAGACCAAAAAGGATCTCTGAACACTGAACCACAGAGGGGCACCTTGGAACAGTTCGTACTCCCTCCTAAATGGGCTAACAGAAGTAAAGATGGCCAAAAGAAGAAATGGAGTACTGATTCCAGACTCCTCGGGCCAACAAGATTCCCAGATGTGGAGAACGGGCAAGGAGGGGAGCGGGGGGTAAGCAGTCTCACTGAACAGATGGGACAATGAAGGTCTGGCTGGCTAACTTCCTCATGCTGAGAAGATGACAGTGGCTGGAAAATGAGATTCCTGGTCATTCAGTGCAACCTTGTGCTAACTGTAACTCAATTTCCCACAGCGCGCAATCGCTGAAAGGCAGCTACCAGGACAGAGAAAGGTTCTGGAACGAGCTTTAACATGTGTTCTCTAAAGGGTTGTAGTTATCCTTGTTTCTTTGAAGAAACCTTGCTTTCTTCAAAATTCAGAGTTTGAAGAGTTTCTGAAACAAATATTTATCTTGGTGGCTATTTCCATGAGTAAGGAAATGAAACTTCACAGGTTCAGTTGCTGAAGGACTAGATCATCGTGCTGGGACTTGTACAAATGTGTTGAAGACATAAAATACTTGAGTGACAACCCATGTACACAGTGGTCAGGACTCCAGCATCAAAATGAAGTTTCCCAGGATAACCCAGGAGTGCTTGCGTTGAAGACAAGCAGACGCATAGAAGTCCTGGGTGGTGCGGGGGACAGAGGGCTGGCAGGCTCAGGGGTATGAAAGTTCTAACTACTTCACTGTGACATAATGTGGCTGTACGTGGTGAACGGGTCTTGGCTTCCGGATTTTTAGGTTGCAGTTAGCTGCATGGTCGTGAACACTCCGTCACAGATGAAAATGCTAAGACATTTCTCAAATTTTGGAAGCTTCAGAGTATGTCACCTAAATAATAGTATCTGTAGTTTTTTATGGCCAAGACAGAGATACTCTTAGGGGTTTGGCTCCTGTGCCAATCATCTCACTCCTTTAGGACCCTTCTTGAGACTCTTACCCGTGTTTCCAGTAGATCCATTCAGTGAGTTAACTTCTAACAGCACCACAGCCCGAAGAACAAAATGGCTTATTACTGATAATTGCTTTAGCAATTGCTTCAGGTAATTATTTTAAATTCGATTTGCATTATATCATTTAAATGACCAAAGATAATAGGAGCAAATTTGAAAACAGAGACGGACTAATTTCAAGGTGATGCATCTCGAACGACTAGATTTTGCTAAGTACACGTGAGGGGCTCCAGGTCATGTTTTTGTTATCAACTATGTTAATACTTGCCTGCTCGTGGATAATGTCAGACAATTCTTTCACCATGTCTCTGAAATTTGACTTGAGCCCTTCATGGTACTCAATTTGATCTTCTTTAATTAGCCGCTCGTTTAGTTCAAGGGCAATGCTGCATGCCTGTATGAATTTCCTGTGGACAAAGAGCGAAGATAAGGGATTCATCGTTTATTCCTAGAAAGTCTCATTGACCATCAGTTTGATATTCACTTTAAGTGTGGCTTGCCTAGAGGGAAGACTGGAATCCTGTATTTTCTCACTGCGTCTTTGCTAATGCCATTTCCTAAGTCCGAAATTCCTTTTTCCTTTCTTTCCCACGTTTCCCCTCGGATTTCTTGTCTCCTTTAAAACCTGGCTTGAAACAGTGACCTTCCAGAAAGACTATTTGCTCAGATGATATTAAATCATGGTATTAAATGATATTGAATCAGCTGATATTAAATCATGATATCAAGTCAGCTAAAATTGTACATACATTAACTCGCATCGGTAGATAATAAGTCATGCATTCGAAAATAATTTATTTGGGGACTACAATGTCTCCTGCACAGTGCTGGGTGTTATAGGTAGGAATTATCTGTCCCGGACTGGGAGTGGAGACAAAGATCCGGGGCGGGGTGGAATGGGTGAAATTGGTGAAGGGGATTAAGAGGTACAGACTTCTTGTTATAAAATAAGTAAGGCCCAGGGATGAAAAGTACAGCCTATAGGGAATATAGCCAATAATACTGTAATAACGTATGGTGACAGATGGAGTGACCACACAGCGTGGTGTGCACTGCGTGATATGGGAATTGTCAAATCGGTCTGTCATATGCCTGAGTCACCACACTGTTTGTCAACTATACTTCAATATTTTAAAGTAATTTAAAAAATAATTTAAAAAAGCGAAAAGCCTTTGTCCATCATTCACGCGTTTGTGTGTAATATCCATGACGAGAGCAAAGGTCTTAGGGGACAAAGTACCTCATTGCCCATTTGGTTTGTATCCCTGTCATAGCAACAAGCAGAATCTCTCTGCACATGCCAGGCATTAATAAATACTGGTGAATGAGTGACTACTGGTCACTCTATAATCCGGAAGAGTTGATGACACACAGACAGAAAAAGTAAGTGAAATACGTTGGGAGCAAACGAGTGGCTGAGTTATCATCTTTCCCCTTGGCCCATTTTACTCAACTGTCTCTCTTTTCCAAATGTAAGCTTTTCAAATATATTAAACAGACTGTCTTCTAATGCAAGACCATTCAGATATGCCCTAGCTTACTGGGATGCTCACTTGAGCCACGGTACCGTGTGGCCTTGGACCGGAAGAATCCCAGTCAGAAGTAAGAACACGGGACACACGCAAGCCTCTCCAACCCTTCCAGTTCAACTTTTGTTCCTACCCTAAATGGTCTGAAATGCTGTAAGATGAAGTCAGTCAGGCGGAGGAGGAAAGCACAGAATAAACGCAGGCTTGCTTTTGTGTCACAATATCTAAAGGGATAAAGGAAACTGGCATGTTTCATCTCTTGGGATGCTAGGATGTCGTTAATGACCCGCAGTGAGAAAGACAGTGTGCGTTTCCTCGCTGCTTAAAGTACCATTAGCAGTTCACCTAAATATAGTAAAAGAGAATGGAGAATGTCCATTTTTGGGGGAGGGATGTTACTAGGTGAATATTTTGGTTTCTATGAAGAAGAACATGAGAATAAAAGGATAGAGGTCTAACGGGAAAAGGACACAGCACTTACCGAAACATGTCTTTCAACTCATTTACTTTCTTAGGTGGATACTTGGTAGCTTGACTATCATTTAAGAAAGCCCTTGCATATGCTAATGGACCAGCATTTACCTAAAACACAAAGGGAGAAAAATGAGAGAGTGGTTAGAATGTAATCAGAAAGTAATTTCTGTCTTTTTCTTTTTCTTTTTTTTTTTCAGATTTCATTTTTTTTTTAAGTACTCTCTACTCCCAATAAGGGGCTCGAACTCACAACACTGAGATCAAAGAGATGCACATTCCCCTGACTAAGCCAGCCAGGCACCCTGCATTTCTCTTAAAAAAAAAAAAAAACCCTAAATACATTAAAAATCTGAGGACCATATTTACTCTTCTTACTGGAAGTTTATTTGAAAAAAATGACTAAAGCCAGTAATCTGCAAAGACGCTATTCAAACAACTTACTTAATGGCTTCAGCTCTGGAAACACAGAGCTTGGCTACCGCTGCAGGGCTTTACGCTAAAGTCTTCTACCATAAAGTGAAACTGATAGACACTGAGCCTCCCTTCCTTCTGTTCACCGAGGACAATGCATGGGCTTTTGCACTCGCTAAAAGCGGAACACACAATTGCCAAGTTGTGCTTGCTCGGTGCCCTCAGGAAAGCGAGAACATCGGGAACCACTTAGGATGCATTCAGCAATGGACCTACCTGTACCGAGACACAGCCTTGCAATTTCAGCTGGAGCTGAATCATGTCGACGTCAGCAGAGGAGCAAAGTTTGTTAAGCTCTGCCGTTTTATCTTTGATTTCATCAGTAGCAACATCAATGGGCTTTAAATTGATCTGCTGTTCATAGCTGATAGGGATCCTCTTCTTCACGTACGGGAAGGAGTTGGAAGCTGTTAAAAGGTTCACGTTGATTTGTTATCTCGGAAACAAATCCTCTGTTCCAACAGTCAAGTCAAAGGAAAAACTCCATTATGCTGAATTGTCCCCACTGTGCGCTCTCTAAGCACCCCGAGGCATTCAGTCACCCATTACATAAGGGGCGACAATGGTCTAGAACATCGCTAAGTTGGTGCAAGCTAGTGGGTGAGCAGCAGACAGTGAAGGATTATAACTACACGTCACGTCCTCCTGCTTGCCACCTGTTACTGGCGTGCATCACAAAGAACCAAATCAAACAAAATGTTATCACGCAAAGTCCTACTTACTGGTCAAGATTGTGCGGCGTTTGCACTGTTCTTCTATGCAACCTTGTTTTTTGCCAGACAATGTGTAAGGAGCTTCAAAAACAAATCTGCTGATATTATGGTTTCTTTCAAACTCGGTCTTTCTTTCTGTGAGTTCTTTGTCATCAAAGTAGGGCTTCACGTAAGTGACTTGGATATGAGCATATTTTGGATCGAGCTCTTTGGCGTTTACCTGTAAAGAAAGTAAGTTCTGGCTTTTACTTAGTGGAAGGGAAAAGTGGGGACAGGTAAGCCACTAACTCCTTTGTTATCCACTGAGGAACATGGTCATGATTGTGCTCCCAACTGAATACACACCCAGAGGAGAGCTTTGTACTTTTTTAAAGGATCATTTCCTTCTTTATAAGAAATTACAGAAACCTATGTGGAAGTTATAGGAATGGGAGAAGAAAATAAAAATCGTAATCCTACCACTTGGCGAGTGCCATTATTCACATTTTCATATATTTCCTTCTAATCTATTCTCCAGGCACATATTATTTACAAAGCTGAGGTCACACTAAACCCTGTTTTGTAATCTGATTCTTTAAAAATATATTACAAAGTTAACTGTACGTTTGAATTCTACCTTGATAAAAACAGATAATGGAGAGGATTCTGAGAAGGGGGTAGAGCACCAGAAATCTAGCTAAAGCTTACAACTTGTAGGGGAAGGCTTGGACAGAAAATTGCAGTCAATTTTGATTTCAGCAGTCAATTGATTTTCAGTTTGATTTGTATTCAATTTCAGCTCTTGGTCAATTTCAGCCTCTCCTTTCCTACTCCTCAGCCCCATGGCAGGCAGCTGGCACATGTTCCTGGAACAGCTTGGCACATATTCCTGGAACAGCTTGCGGGAGCCAGAAGGGGCAAGAAGGACCCCATCTCCTAAATCTTGGGGCCTGTGCTCCAACCACTGTTTCTCATCATAGAGGTACAAAGAGGTTGTGGCCATTTTTTTTGAAATTAAAAATTTATTTATTTATTTATTTATTTGACAGAGGGAGAAAGAGAGAGAGAACACAAGCAGCAGAGTGGCAGACAGAGGGGGATGGAGAAGCAGGATCCCTGCAGAGCAGAGAGCCCCATGTGGGGCTCCATCCCAGGACCCTGGGATCGTGCCGAGCCAAAGGCAGACACTTAGACTGGGACACCCACGCGTTGCCCCTGCTGTGGCCATTTTGTTGCTCCTGCGTACCCTGGCTGAAGTGACTTCTAGGGGATTTAAAAGATCTCTCCCCTCTAATTTTCTTTCTCTCCTCTTGGGAGCTAGACACTGAAGACAAGGACACTCAAAAGCAACAGCATACAGGAGGGAAATTGGAAACTCACCACACATACCCAGGTAAGGAGCAGGTTCAGAAAAGACCTGAGAAGAGCCTAAATTTACACCTCAGGCTGATCCATGGCACAGAGACAGTCTAGAATAATTAAAAACAAAACCCAGCAAATCCTGGGAAAGGGGGAGAATCTGATTTCCAGAATGGGAAATCTGATTTCCACCGTATCAGGTCCAAATGTCCAGTTTTCAACAACAACAAATCATAAGGCATGTGAAGAAACGGGAAAGTTCAGTACATTCAAAGGAGAAAAATAACCCAATGGAAACTTGTCCCCAAAAAAGACCAGATAGTAGACCTACTAGAAAAATATTTTAAAACAACTGTCTTGATGATTAAAGAACTAAAGGGAGATGTGGAGAAAGTCAAGAAAGCGACGTATGGACAAATTCAGTATCAGTGAAGAGGGAGAAAACTTAAAAAGAAACCAAATTTTTGGAGCTAAAAAATATGATAAGTAAAATGAAAATTCACTGGAAGGATTCAAAGGTGGATTTGAGCAGACAGAGGTAATAGAGAACTGGAAGATACTACAAGCATGTTGGGGCCCCTGGGTGGCTTAGTCAGTTAAGCTCAGGTTATGCTTAAGTTCTGCTCAGGTCATGATCCCAGGGTCTTGGGATCAAGTCCCATATCGGGCTCCCCCTGCTCTGTGGGGAGCCTGCTTCTCCTTCTCCCTCTGCCTGTTATTCCCCCTGCTTGTGCTCTCTCTCTCTCTCTGTGGCAAATAAATAAATAAAATCTTAAAAAAAAATCATGTGGAACATCACCCAGTGGACCAACACACACACTGTAGGACTCCCTGAAAGGAGAAGAGATGGAAAGGGGAGGAGGTAATATCTGAAGAAATACTGTGTGGAAACTTCCCAATGATTATAAACATCCAAGAAGATCAAAAGATTCCAAGTAGGTAAGTCGAGGGGACCCATATTGAACCACACTAAAATCGAAGTGTCAAAAGCCAAAGACAAAGAGAGAATTGTGAAAGCATCAAGAGAGAAGTGACTCATCACGTGTAATGATTTTATTTTCTATATAATTTAAGGGACTAAATGTGTTAAAAATTATTAGCTTATTTTTTTGGACATACAATGTACAAAGATATAATTCTACAACATCAACAACTAAAAATGGTAGGGATGGGGCTATTAAAGCAGCAGATTTTTGGTATGGTATTGAGGTTATATGGGTATAAATTCAAATTAGAGTGTTATAACTTCAGGATGTTAAATATAATCCCCATGAAAGCCACAAAAATAGAATTGAAGAATACAGTCAAAAGGAAATGGGAAACAAATTTAACTATTTCACCATAAAAATTAATTAAACAGGAGACAGTAATGCAAAAAATGAGAGACTAAAGAGCTCTAAGGCATATAAGAAAACAAATAACAGAATGAATGAAATCTCTCCTTATCAGTAATTACTTGAAATGTAAATGGATTAAAATGTAATCAAAAGAGATTTGTAGAATGGATTAAAAAATTATGATCCAATTATATGCAGTCTACAAGAGATTTATTTTAGATCCAAAGACACACAGGGGCTGAAAATGAAAAACAGAAAAAGAGATTCCATGTACATAGTAACCAAAAGAGAGCAGGGGTGAGTATATTAATATTGAATGAAATAGACGTAAAGTTTTAAGAGTTCACAAGAGACAAAAATGACATTGTATACTGATAAAAGGTCCAGTACAGCAAGAAGGTAAAACAATCATAAACATCTATACACCTAATAACAGACCATTAAAATAAACAAAGGAAAAATGAACAGAACTCAAAGAAGAAATAGTTTTACAGTAACACTTGGAGACTTTAATACCCCACTCTCAATACTAGACACTGCAAGCAGACAGAAGTAAGGAAGGAAGAAAATAGAGGACTTGAAGAACACAATAAACCAATTACATCTCACAGACATATACAGACTACTCTACCGAACAACAATATGCTTTATGCTTTCTTCTCAAGTGCTCATGGGACATTTTCCAGGATAGATGGCATGTTAGGCCACAAATTAAGTCTCAAAAGATTTAAAAAGACAGATATCATACAAAGTATCTTCTCTAACCATAATGAGATAAAGTTAAAAATTAATAACAGAAGAAAAAAGGGAAAAAATATATATCTGTGGAGACTAAACACTTAAAAAATCAAAGATTCAAAGAGAAAAAAATCAAATAGGAAATAAGAACACCCTTAGAGATAAAGGAAAACTTATAGGACACAACAAAAGCAGTGTCAAGTAGCAGATTTATAGTGATAAACACAACATTAAAAAATGGGAAAGATCTCAATTCAACAACATAATTTTATAACTTAAGGAACTAGAAAGAGAGGAGCTAAACCCAAAGCTAGCAGAAGGAAGGAAATAAAGATTAAGCAGAGGTAAATGAAATAGAGAAAAGCAATGAAACCAAAGTTTGGTTCTTTGAAAAGTCACTGAAATTGACAACCTTTAATTAGAAAGACTAATACAAAAAAAGAACAATCAAAACTACTAAAATCAGAAATGAAAATTACATTACTACCAATTCTATAGAAATAAAAATGATTATAGGAGAGTACTATGAAAACTGAATGCCAACAAATTAAATAACCCAGATGAAATGAACAAATTCCTAGAAACACAAAGCCTACAAAGACAAAACCATGAAAAAAAAGGGAAAAATCTGAATAGCTCTATAGCTAGTAAGGAGACTGAATCAGTAATCAAAAATTTTCCGATGGGAGCCCCTGGGTGGCTCAGTCAGTTGGGCAACTGACTCTTGATTTCAGCTCAGGTCTTGATCTCAGGGTTGTAAGTTTGAGCCCCATGTCAGCTCCGTGCTGGGTATGGAGGCTACCTTAAAAAAAAAAAAAATTCTGGGGCACCTGCATGGCTCAGTCAGTTGAGTGTCTGACTCTTGACTTTGGCTCAGGTCATGATCTCGGGGTCATGGGACTGAGCCCCATGTCAGATTCCACGTTCAGTGTAGAGTTTGCTTGAGATTCTCTCCCTCTGTCCCGTCCCCTGTCTGCTCCCTTTCTCTCTCCAATAAACAAACAAACCAAAAAACAAACCAACAAAATCTTAAAAAAAAAATTTCTGATGAAGAAAAATCTCTGGACCTGATGTCTTCACTGGTAAAGTCTACAACACACTTAAAGAACTAACCTCAACCCTTCTCAAACTCTTCTGAAGAACTGAAGAGGAGGGATCACACCCTGACTCATTCTATGTCAGCATTACTCTGAAACCAAAGCCAAAGATAGTACAAAAAAAACCCCATACCAATATCCCTTATGATGTAAAATCCTCGACAGAATACTGGTAAAGAGAATTCAGCAGCATATTAAAAGAATTATATGCCATGACCAAGTAGGATTTATTCCTGGAATGCAAGGACGGCTCAACATAATGAACATCAATCAAGGTAATATACCACATAAACAGAATAAAGGGGAAAAAAACCCCTTCATCATCATCTCAATTGATGCAGCAAAGGCATTTGACAAAACTCAACATCTCTCATAATAAAAATACTCAATAAACCAGGAACAGAGGGAATTTCCACAATCTAATCAGGGCCCCTAGGAGAAACCCACAGTGAACATTATACTCAATGCTGAAAGGCTGAAAGCTTTTCCTCTAAGATTAGGAACAGAGTAAGGATGTCCACTTTTGTTGCTTTTTTCCAACATGGTGCAGTAAGCACCACTGAACTCTGCACATAAAAATGGTCAAATTAAGAAAGTTCTGTGTATGTGTAACAAAAAATGCATTTTAGTTATTATAGTTCTATATGGTCATTAGCAGGACTTTAAAAAAAAAAAAAGACTTTATTTGAGAGAGAGTGTGAGTGAGCACAAGCTGAAGGGGAGGCAGGGGGAGAGGAAGAAGCAGACTCCTCATTGAGCAGGGAGCCCGATGTGGGGCTCGATCCCAGGACTGCGTGATCTCAACCCAAGCCAAAGGCAGATGCTTAACTGACTGCGCCACCCAGGCACCCCGCTCATTAACGTGACTTTTAATGGATATATGGACAGAAACGATTTACTGGATCAGTCCCTTATCAACAGAGTCTTAGGTTGTTTCTCAACATTTTGCCATTGCAAACAATGGTCCGAGGGACATCCGTGCATCTAAAACTATGAGCATTATTTTCGGATTTATTTGCAGCATCAATTCCTAGAAGTGGTTTCCTTAAAAGATTTACACAGTAGCAAGGATGTTGATATACATGACACAACTATCCTATAGGAAAGCTTACCCATTTGTACATCCATAAGCAGTGACTGACATTGTGAGAGTGGGCACACTTGATGACATTAGTCATATCTTGGGTCCTCTGGTCCTCCAAAGGGACCACAGGAAAGCAGAATGGTTCTCTTCCAGAGGCATAAACTATGGTGGTTATGGACCATTTCATGAAAAGCTTAAATCCCATGTTAAGAAGCTACGCTGCCAGAGGCAAATCTCAGAGCTGTCCCTGCTGGACAGTTGTCTGCGGGCCCTAGATACCCTCCCCTCTATTAGTCTCCCCATTCACCTGACGCTATGCCCAGGCCCTTCTTTCAGTGTTTTCCCAGTTCAATTGGACTTGGGCCTTCGCTGTTGGTAACTTTGTCAATGTTACTGCAACTGAAGATAGCCCTTTTTCATGTTTGGTGTGGAAAACAAAAATGGAAACAAACAAATGAAAAGACAACAAAAACCTCTTGGGGAGAAGTCTCTGTAACCTTTTTTTTTTCCCCTCAGCAGATACAGGAGGACAGCCAGGAGACAGAAAGTTTCTTAGCATCTTTGAACTTCTCCAAACCCATTCTATTTGATCTTATGTGAAAATCTATAAGCCTAGCTCCAGAAACCTTAACCTTCTTTTCTCTCCCAGTCACTGGCTAGATTTCTCTACAGAGAACAAACTGGGGATGCCTGGGTAGCTCAGTCAGTTAAGTGTCTGCCTTTGGCTCAGGTCATGATCCTGGGTCCTGAGATAGAGCCCTGGGTCCGGCTCCTTGTTCGGTGGGGAGTCTGTCTTTCCCACTACCTCTGTGTGCTCTCATTCTCTCAAATCAATCGATCAATCTTAAAACAACAACAACAAACTGGTGGTTTCCAGAGGGGAGGGGAAGGGGGGCATGCGCAAAATGGGTGAAGGAGAGGGGGAGGTACAGGCTTCCAGTTATGGAATGAATAGGTCACGGGAATAAAAGGCACAGCATGGGGAATACAGTTAATGACACTGTAATAGTGGTGACAGGTGGGAGTTGCCTTAAGCACGGCATTAAGGCATAAACTTGTTGAATCACTATGTTGTGTACCTGAAACAAACATAACATTGCGTGTCAACTAGACTCAGAAAAAAAAAAAAAAAAGCGAGATCTTTCCTCAGAGACCTCAGGAGATGGTTGAGGTAATTATCCAGGCTAAGACAAAATACAGAAGGGAAATTTAAAAAAAAAAAAAAAGAGGTTAAGCCTTATTTTAACCTTATAAAAGTAAAATATGTATATGGTAAAAAGTTCAAACCATACACAAGGGTATCCATGAAAAGTCAACAATTTCTTGCTGTGTAAGACCCTAGTCCCTCTCCTCAAGGGCAGGCACGGTTAACAGTTTTGTGTGTCTCATTCCAGAAATTTCCTAAGAATTCACAAGTTTTTGTGAACATCATTTTTTACACCCATGTGATCAGCCTAGCCATGATTTCCTGCTCCTCACTTTTTTCCCTGCTCAAGAATATATCTTGACAGGTTCAAATCGACACTTCTAAATAAATCTATGTGAATTTTTAACGCATAGGTCACTATATCCATTTTGTGGGTAATACCATTTCTTTAGCCATATGGACATTTAGATTGCTTCCAGCTTTCTCTATAAACTTTGCAGCCTTGAACACCTTTAATCATCCATCTTTCTGGTAGTGTATGCCTACAGGATAAAATCTTAAACACGCAGGGGCTCCTGGGTGACTCAGTGCATTAAGCACCTGATTCTTGATTTTGGCTCAGGTCATGATCTCAGGGTCATGAGATCAAGCCCCGGGTTGGGCTCCATGCTGCAGGTGTGGAGCTGGGCTTCAGAGTCTCTCTCCCTCTGTCCTCCTACCTACCTTTAAAAAAAAACAACAACCTTTAAACGTGAAATTATTGTGTCCAAAGAAACGTACGTTTAAAATATTGGAAAATATTGCCAAACAGCTCTTCGAACTGTCTGTGCTCGTAAGTAGATTTTGTTCTTTGGCAAGGTACAAGAGTGTTTTTAATCTTTACTTGCACACATCAAGACAGAAATAAGGACTTTCAAAGTAGCAACTGCTTATGATGTCTGTCGTCAATGGAGAATGACTCACATATTGTGCGTAACATAATGTTGGCAGTCCAGCTGCCTGAGAGTGGTTTGTCCCTAGGGCTGGCTCACCAGGTTTTTAGAGGCAAAGTCAGGCAGAAAAACTGAGTGTTGTTCAGGAAGCTTGGCTTTCCATTAACTTCCCATTTATAGTAACATTTGTGCGGCAATGAGCCTGAGACTATCTGGATACAGGGAGATAAAATCTTCCGTTGTCTTAACTGAATAAAACACCACAAAGTAGTGACACTGATGAAGAAGGAAGTAGAGGGGTGGTGTCAAATGTTAATGAACGTGGAACCTACTGGCAGATCTGCTTTTAAAATGTCTCAGGCGGAGAGTCAAGGTAAAACCATCTCCATGGGAGATGAGTCTCCAAAGCTGAGAGCGTTTTCATGACGGGCTGTGAAGGGTCTTTACCATGGCCATGAGCTTTTTGCTCTGACATTGCCTACTAGCTGCTAGTACTACCTGCATCCTCGTCACTCAGTAAGTATCACTGTGGCCTGCAGATCCCGCGCTGGGTAGGTCCCTCCTGCCCTAACAACCGGCTCTCATTCTGGGCACATCTATGGCGACTAAGAACAGTCAGGCATTCCTACGGTGCTTTCCTCAAAAGTCGCCTATGGGAAACGATGCATCTCTGGTGAAGAGGCTTTCTTGCTGGAACCTTTTTCATCCTGGCCTGCCAGGGCCTGGTGGGATGGGTAACTTTTAGAGCAAGCCCAAGGGATCGCTCTTAAATGTACTTCATTGCACATGTAACTACTCAACTAAGGACAGCTTGAAGGAAATGCACTAAAGGCATGAGTAGTCTCTCCACTTTGTAATGAGAAAAATGAGGCAGAGAGAAGTTAAGTAACTTCCCTATGGTCACCTAGCTAGCAAATGGCAAGAGAATGGAGATTTGGGGCAACTGGGTGGCTCAGCCAGTGAAGCGTCTGCCTTTGGCTCAGGTCACGATCCCAGGATCCTGGGATTGAGCCCCGCGTCAGGCTCCCTGTTCAGTGGGGAGCCTGCTTCCCCCTCTGCCCTGCCCTCCTGCTCGTAACCTCTTTCTCATGCTCTCTCTCTTAAATAAATACAAATCTTCAAAAAAGAGAGAGAGAGAGAGGTGAATGGAGATTTGAATCCTGCTCTGACTCCAAAAAACCCCCATCCTTTCTTTCACTGTCTGGACAGGCTCTATGTCCATACTTCTCGCCTACCAGCTAAAAAAGGAAAAAGCCAGCAATGTACCACGTTTGGAACTCACAAACAATGATTTCAAAACACAGGGTATACGTTACCTTATCAGAATCCTGAATTATTTTAACATTCTCTGTGCCAAATTTTTCGCCATAAAGTTTCACGAGTCTCAGGGAAATCTCCGAGAGGCCGGTGAGTTTAGGCTCTTTATAGATGTACTCCTTCCCATCTTCTTCTTCAAAGAAAGACTATTGTAGAGTGAAACACACAATCACTGGTAGCTGGAGCAAGCGGAGCACTTAAAGACAGCGCACAACTAACTGGCAATAATATATCTGAAATATGTTTTCAATAACATTGAGAGCCACATGGTGTGTATTCACTCCCTTAATTTTGAATACCTAAGAATTATCAAATTCTCCATTGCAGGGACATATCCTTGGCCTGACGATTTCCCCACTAGGGTTTTTCTCATTCCCTGTCACACTTCCCTGTTTATTTGAAAGCTTGCAGATATTAAATATAATAGATATCAATATAATGAATACATATATATATTTATTAATACTTAACATTAATATATTTATTGTATATTTATAGAATACATAATATTTATATATAATTATATATTACATAATATATAATTAATATAATAGATATTAAATATACACTTTAAGAAGTTCAACAGAAAATGAAACCGAGGGAAAAATTCAAATCTTCCATGTTGTACTCTGAACTAATGGATTCAGATATGGAAACCAAAGTGAACTTTACACTCACAGAGGCTTCTGGCTGCTGTGATCCGCCCTCTACCTAGACAGACTCTAAGAACCAGTACTCGCTGCTGTAGCAATCTAGTAATTCAAAGGTGAATGTTCAAAAAGAAAAACAACATACTTCTGTATACTTACTTGGCCATAAAAGGCAACCCTGAAGAAAGTCCCTAAAAGTCTCTTTTTTGTATGCATAACCTCTAGAACTTTTGTGTAAGCTCCATGAAGAGTTCTATAAACTTGAGTAAGTTTCTGAAAAAGGAGAATATACAAATCAGCTTTGTCTTTTGGCTCATTACTAAATGGTTAAGACACATGCATGGGGTGGAGGGGGAGGTTTGGGGAAGCAATGCTATTTCCTGTTAAAAATGGTTTTGTTGGGGTCCCTGACCCTTTGTCACAATTAGACAAAATTCTTCAACCATGTTAAGTCTAAGGGCAGAGGGGCGTCTGGGTGGCTCAGTCATTTAAGCATCTGCCTTAGGCTCAGGTCATGATCTCAGGGTCATGGGATTGAGTCCTGTGTTGGGTTCCCCGCTCAGAAGGGAGTCTGCTTCTCCTTCTGCCCTCTGCCCCTCCCCATCACTCATGCTCTCTCTCTCAAATAAATAAAAAAATCTTAAAATTTAAATTAAAATAAAAAATGCAGATATAAAAATAAGTATATATATATAAAGTATATATATAAAGAGTATATATAAATATATATAAATACATATTTATATATAAAAAATATATATAAAAAGTATATATATATATATGAGTATATGCCTCAGTGAGGACTGGGTTTACACAAGTTTACAGAAGTTTTCAAAGAATATTTTCATCTGTACACCCAGAAAAAGGGAGCATGTTGTGCAAAGAACATTAAGAATGTAAAAAGACAACGTATAGAATGGGAAAAAAATATTTGCCAGTTACAGATCTGGTAAGGGTTTACTATCAGAAAATATAAGAAATCCTAGGGGCCCCTGGGTGGCTCAGTCATTTGGGCATCCAACTCTTGATTTCCGCTGGGGTCATGACTTCAGGGTCCTGAGCCTGAGCCCTGTGTCAGGCTCCGAGCTCAGCGGGGAGTCTGCTTCTCCCCCTCCCTCTGCCCCTCCCTCCACTCGCACTCCTGCTCTCTCTCTCTCAATAAAAATCTTTTAAAAATATCTTAACCAAAAATAACCCTCACAACTCAACCACAAAAAGACCAACAACCCAATTTAAAAGTGGACGAAGTTCTTAAATAGACATTTCTCCAAAGAAGACATGCAAATGGTTAACAAGCACATAAAAAGATGCTCAAAATCATTGGCCGTAAGGAAATACAAACCAAATATCACAATGGGATAACATTTCATGTCCGCTTCACAGCTCTAACGAGAAACCCAAAGTAACAAGCGTTGTTCAGAATGCGGAATGTTTGCATCGCCAGTGGGAAGGTAAAAGGGAAAGCAGTTTGGTGGTTACTCAAAAGGTTAAACGAAGAATTATCTCATGAAACCTGGCAATTCCATTCCTAGGTAGATGCTCAAGATTAATGAACACATATGGCCACACAGAAACGAGTGTCTGTAACAGCAACTGTTTCTTATAGCCAAAAGGCGAAAACAACGCAAATGTCTGCCACAGGATACACTAATAAACAAACTGTAGCAGAGCCATGCGATGGAAAATCATTCTGCCATAAAAAGGAATGAAGTCCTGATCCACACTACGACTTGGATGACCTTTTAAGTATCATGGTAAGTGAAAGAAGCCAGACACAAAAGGTCACATCTTCATTAATCCCTTTTGATGATACATCCAGAATAGGCAAATCCGAGAGAGACAGAAAGCAGATCAGTGATTACCAGGGAATGGTGGGTGGGGTGGAGAGTGATTACTTAGTGGGTAGGGGGTGTTTTTCTGGGACCATGAGAATGTTTGGAAACTAGAGAGAGGTCTTGGGTTCCAAGCATCACAGATGCACTCGATGATCCTGAACTGTACACTTTCAAATGGTTAATTGCATGTTCTGTGAATTTCACCTCAACAGAAAAGGGGGGCACAGAAACAGTTGAGCTCAACTGGAGGGAAATTTTCCTTATCTTTATGGCTGCTATCTCTTGACACTTTTCAGCCCATCCCATAAATATACAGAGAAAAATTAAATTCCGGTGTCCTAGAAACAATGCCTATATCTCATGTAGAACGTCAGGAGTTCTGCACAGACCTTTACAAGCCTCTAGGGAAACGGGAGTAGTGTCCCTACAGAAAATATCATTTCCTTTCATGTGTAGAGAAGATATATATTTTTTTCTTCCCTATTAGTTGACCAAGCAGCAAAATGCTCCCTGGGTTTCTAGTAGCCTTATCTTTAAGCTAGTATGAAAGTAGGTACTACGGACATTTTACGAAGGTTCTTAGGATGTAATGCTTTGATGGAAGGAGCAATGTCATTTCTTTTCTTCTTTTTACAAAGATTTTATTTCTTTATTTGAGAGAAAGAGAGAGAAAGGGAGAGCTCAGAGGGAGAGTAAGAGGGAGAAGCAGGCTCCCCACCAAGCAGAGAGCCTGACATGGGGCTCGATCCCAGGACCCTGAGATTACAACCCAAGCCAAAGTCAGATGCTCAATCGACTGAGCCACCCAGGTGCCCCACTACTAGTCTTTATTAATTAGCCTTTATCAACAGCTTTGGCTGACAGACTAAATTGGAAAAACTCCTCATGGTACGACTATTCCTAGTGTCTTAATTACGTCCCCCAGGTCAGCTGTCAGAACCTTTAGTCTCCCCATCGAACTGAAAAGAATAGGCCAGGCTTATGCCTCTTCTCAGGCAACAGGGAAATTCAGAAGCTTTTTTGAGTGAAGGTTTGGTGAAGACAACACTGAATTTTTTACGTCCTGAGGGGAAAGGGGGGAAACTGCTGGATTAAAATGTTTTAAGAACCACTTATATAATTGAAATTTAAACTTATATTCTGCATGTTTTGCCCTTCATTTCCTTTGGCAAATCTCTATGAATGTAAAGTCGGATTCTCATTTTAGGATTTCACAGGGTTTTGAAGGATAGGAACTTTCAAATTAGACAAATATTTCAAAACGACACAGTTAAGTATCTATATTCTATAATAAAATGCAAATGCCGTAACATAATGAGCCTTCTAGTTTTCGGAGGATGCATAGTAGAGGGATAGTGACATAACTACATGACTGTTTTTTCCCCCAAAACATAGTTGAGGCCAATGATACCCAAGTTTAAATGACCTACCTCAAATTCACGACGTTTCTCATAAATTGGAATGATCAACTTGGAAATCTCAGAAATTACTTCGTAACGTTCTGCTTTCCATAAGCCATCCACACACTGTTCTAGCAATTCCAGCAACACCTCCTGCATTAAGAGCAAAACGCAATCAGGAATTAGACCTGGTCTGAGGGTTCTGGGCAAATAAATTCTGAGCCATTTCAAGTACACACAGAACAAACAGAACGTGCACCGAAGGAGCAGGGCTTATGCAACTCTACTTTTTAAATCAAATACTTGAAATGGAAACCCTTCTCAAAAATATGAAAGTAATCCCTGACAACAGTGAAGCATACCTATTTATTTCATTTATTCACACAATGAAGATGTTAACTGTACTTAAAAGTGTCACCCACTAAGAAAGGGTATCTTTAAAAGGGGATGCATTATTTGTTCCAACTGGAGAATGAATGAAGGTCTGATGGGATAAATCCCACTAAGCCTCTGAATGTTGTTTCTTTTTTATACTGAAGCTGTATTTACACATAATATAACAGAGTCTTGAGAAGATTTGAGAGACTGTGGACTCTGAGAAACAAACTGAGGGTTTTGGAGGGGGGGGTGGGGGGCTGGGTGAGCCTGGTGGTGGGTATTAAGGGGGGCACGTATTGCATGTAGCACTGGGTGTGGTAATGAATTTCAGAACACTGAAAAAAAATTAAATTAAATTAAATTTTTTAAAAAAAAAAGATTTGACAACTTTCAAGCTCTTGTGGGAGCGATAGGAGTGTTTATGAAAATGAAGTGATTTTGGTAAAGAATGCTTCCTTCCTGACTGTTGGCCCTAAAATTGGGGGAGGATGAGAAGATAATAGGTCAAGATAGAGATATCTGACCTTGCCAGAAAATAACAGTTGCAACAGATAATTTTATGACCATCTCATGTTCTCAACAATGAGATGATGAAGCCCGTTACCCCCGCTAGCCAGAAGCCTTAACAAGTTTGTTTCTCTCTTGAAGAGATGAGATGCTCTTGAGATTTACAGAACTGAATGCTAAAATGGCTCTTATTTTTTTTTTAAGATTTTAATTTTATTTATTGACAGACAGAGATCACAAGCAGGCAGAGAGGCAGGCAGAGAGAGAGAGGGGGGAAGCAGGCTCACTGCTGAGCAGAGAGCCCAATGCGGGGCTTGATCTCCCAGAACCCTGAGATCATGACCTGAGCCAAAGGCAGAGGCTTAACCCACTGAGCCACCCAGGCGCCCCTAAAATGGCTCTTCCTGTATACCCTTTAGGCAATTCTGAACTCAGCTTCTTCCTAAACTGTTTTTTTCACTTGTGTTTTTCCTATTCAGCCAAGGGCAACACCCTATGAACTCTTAGCTAGAAGACTTAAGAGTCGTTTTGACTCCACCCCCGGGATGGGTTCAAGGGTGTCCCTTGAAAAGAGATGCTGAAGTCCTAACCCCCAGTTACCTCAGAATGTGACCTTATTTGGAAATAGGGTTACTGAGGATATACTTAATTATGGCACAATCACACTGGAGTAGGGTGGGCCTTCAATCCAATATGGCTGGGATCCTCCCAACAAGACAGAGACTTGGAGGAGGACCCCATGTGACTACAGAGGCAGAGTCTGGAGTCCAGGAATGCCAGAGACCAGCTAGGAAGAGGCGAGGAAAGATTGTCCCCAGAGTGTCAGAGGGGAACATGGCCCTTCTGACACCCTGATTTCAGCCTTCTAGATGCTAGAGCTGTGAGACGATACATGTGGGTACATTATGGCAGCCCTGGAGACCCAGTGTGCTCTCTCTCTCCACTCATCCTCTCGTCAGCTCGTTGCCAACTTCTACCAGTATTTTTTTTAGATTTTATTTATTCATTGGACAGACAGAAATCACAAGTAGGCAGAGAGAGAGGAAGAAGCAGGCTCCTCAGGCTGAGCAGAGAGCCCGATGTGGGGCTCGATCCCAGGACCCTGGGATCTTGACCTGAGCAAAAGGCAGAGGCTTTAACCCACTGAGCTACCCACGTGCCCTGCCAGTCTGACTTCTTAAATGTTTCTTAAATCTGACTCTTCCTCTCTACTTCCACACACACTGCTAAGGTTCAGGACTGTATTATTTTCTTGCTCACTGATCTTCCTGCCTCCAGTCTGACGACTTATAAATCTATCTGCTGTAGGCTTCTGATTCCAAAGGCAAACCAGACCACGTCCGTCTCCCCTTCTTAGAATTTCAAGATGGCTGTCACTTCATTCACAGAGCAAAGGACAAGATCTTTCATCTGGCACATGAGGCTGGCAATAGTCCAGCCGACGCTTCTATAATCTCATCATTCATGGTGCCCAGTCTTGTACTTTATGCTCCAACAGCAAAGAGCTACCAGAAGTTTGGGGCACCACAGTGTGGCCCTCACTCTGTGCCTTTGTCCATGCTGGGCCTTACGCCCTTTACTCCCCTTCCAGGGGTTAACCCCTTCAAGACTGCTTAGATATCACCTCTTCTGGGATCCTTCTCCTAATCAACACTAGATACCTTTTATCCTGCTCTGAGAATTCACTGGGTGGATAAATATCCCTCTCCTTACCCATTATCTTTGTCTGACTTTCCAAACGGGCTGCGAGTTTTCAAGAGTAGTAATAATATTTTATTTATATTGGTTTCCTCAGTCATTAGTATAGTGGCATCGAATGCTGCTACTTGAAAAAATGTATATTAAGATTCACTAGCCAAATTAGAATTCCTAACAACCGTGGGAAGGAAGGACTTTGGGGGAATTAAAAATCTCTCACAAACTAGTGAGTCGCAGAAATGGAAAGCTGGCTTACAATGGGGAAATAAATTCACTGTAATGACAGAACAAAGCGGGAGATAAGAGAAAACTGTGCCTCCAGCAATAGATACAGAAAAAGCATTGGGAAAAACTCAACATCCCTTCATGATATTAAAAAAGAACGCTCAGCAAACAAGAACTAGAAGGAACCTTCCTCAGTCTGATAAAGGGCACCTGGGCTAAACCTACAGGCTGAACACTCTTCTCGTGTAAGTTTGAGAATGGGTCAAAATGTCTGTTCTCACCACTTGAATTCAACATGATAACGGTGCTAGCCAGTGAAACCAGGCAACCCAAAGAGAGAAAAGGCATCTAGATTGGTGAATGTAAAAACGCCTGTGTGTGCAGATGACATGAGTGCATAGGCAGAAAAGCCTCGGGAATACACAAACCCCTAAAACAAATACGCGTATTTAGCGAGGCGGCAGATCGGAAGATGAACATACAAAAATCAACCGAATGGATAGATACTAGCAACAACAAACTGAGAAAGAAATCAAGCAATACTATTTACAGTGGCAGCAAAACATCAATCATCTACCAATAAATCCAGCAAAAGACTTATGTCCTGAAAAATCACAAAACATCACTCTCCATGGACTGATATATAACTGTAACAAAATGCCCCCAAAACTTCCAGCAGGTGATTTTGAGGAAATTAGAGAAGAGGATTCTGAATTTTATATGGAAATTCAAAGGATGCAGACTAGCCAAAATGACCTGGGGGGAAAAAAAAGCTGGAGGGCTAACACTATCAGATTTCAAGACTTCTCAACTTAGAGCAATCAAGATGGTGTGATATTCATATCAAGATGGACAAACAGGTCAGTGCTACGGAACGGAGTCCAGAAATAGGCTGCACATACCTAAAGAACTGAAATTTGACCAAAGTGCCAAAGTAATTTAATCAGGCAAAAGGAAATTTTTTCATTTTCCCCCATATGGTGTGAATCATCTAAATATCTGCCTTCAACCTTGACTTCTATCTGATTGCAGGTTCAAAAATGAATTCTAGATTACAGAGCTAAATATAACATGTATAGACAAAGTTTATAGAAGAAAAGGTAAGGGGGTGCCTGGCTGGCTCCATCGGAGGAGCGTGTGGCTCTTGATCTCAGGGCTGTGAGTCTGAACCCCACGTTGAGTATACAGATGACTTAAAAATAAAATCTGAAAAAAAAAAGGTAGGACAACACCTTTGCAGTCTTGAGGTAAGCAAAGATTTCTCAGACCAGACATAAAAAGAACAAACCACTAAAATGGTAAGTTGCACTTCATCAAAACCAAAACTTTTGGCACAATAAAAGACTCAATTAAGAAATGAATAAACAAATCAAAGACAAATCTGCAGCACATGTATCTGACAAAGAACTTAAAACCAGAGCATATTTTTGGTTCACAATGGGGTGCCTGGGTAGCTCAGGAGGTTAAGTGTCCAACTCTTGACTTTAGCTCAGGTCTTAAATCTCAGGATCCTGAGTTCAAGCTCTGCGTTGGGCTCCATGCCCAGCATGGAGACTACTTTAAAAAAAAAAAAAGGAAAATATAAATTAAAAATTCAATGAGATACCAACTCGAATGGCAATAATAAAAGAAAGATTAGCCACGTCAGATGTTGGTGAGGATGGGGAGCAACTGAAACTCTCATCCTTTCCTGGTGGAAGTATAAAATTGTCCAACCACTTTCAGAAACTCTTGGCAATTTCTTAGAAGATTAAATACACAACTTCCCTAGGATCCAGCAATTTTACTCCTAGGTATTTGCCCAAGAATAATGAAAGTGTAAGTCCACAAAAGGTCATAGATTAAGAATGTTTAGAGCAGACTTATTCATAACAGCCCCGAAATAGAAATAATCTAAAATTCATCAACAGGAGAATGGGTTCAGGAGAAAAAAAATCAGTTATCAATACAATGGAATATTATGTAGTAATGAAAAAGAACAAACTTTTTAAAAAAATTTTTTTAAATTTATTTGACAGACAGAAATCACAAGTAGGCAGAAAGGCAGGCAGAGAGAGAGGGGGAAGCAGGCTCCCTGCTGAGCAGAGAGCCCAATGCGGGGCTTGATCCCAGGACCCTGAGACCATGACCTGAGCCAAAGGCAGAGGCTTAACCCACTGAGCCACCCAGGTGCCCCAAGAACAAACTTTTGATATACTTAGCAACATCGATGTATCTCAAAAACATCAGATTAAGCAAAAGAAGCCAGATGCAGAAGGGTATTTATTGAATGGAATGAAAGAGTCCATTTTTATGACACTGATGTGGGCGAAATTAATCTATGGTGATAGAAATTAGGTGGTAGGGAGAGGAGACTGACAGGAGATGGGCGTAAGAGAACTTTATGCAAGAATGGATATGTTCAGGGCGCCTGGGTGGCTCAGTGGGTTAAGCCGCTGCCTTCAGCTCAGGTCACGATCTCAGGGTCCTGGGATCGAGCCCCACGTCAGGCTCTCTGCTCAGCGGGGAGCCTGCTTCCTCCTCTCTCTCTCTGCCTGCTTCTCTGCCTACTTGTGATCTCTGTCTGTCAAATAAATAAATAAAATCTTTAAAAAAAAAAAAAAAAAGAATGGATATGTTCAGGACGCCTGGGTGGCTCAGTTGGTTAAGCAGCTGCCTTCAGCTCAGGTCATGATCCCGGCCTCCTGGGATCGAGTCCCACATGGGGCTCCTTGCTCAGCAGGGAGCCTGCTTCTCCCTCTGCCTCTGCCTGCCACTCTATCTGCCTGTGCTCACTCTGTCAAATAAATAAATAAAATCTTTTTAAAAAAAAGAATGGATATGTTCTATTTTTTTGTTTCTGCTGATAAGTCACATGGATATATACAACTATCAAAATTCATCAAACTGTTTGCTTAGGAATGTGCCAATTACATCCCTAAATACTACTGCAAATTATGGGATGCCTGGGTGGCTCAGTTGGTTAAGCATCTGCCTTCAGCTCAAGTCAAGATCCCAGAGCCCTGGGATCAAGTCCTACATTGGGCTCCTTGCTGAGCAAGGAGCCTGCTTCTCCCTCTCCCTCTGCCCCTCTTGTGCTCTCTCTCTCTTCCTGACAAATAATAAAATCTTTTTTAAAAAAACCTATTCCAAATCAAAGGTCAGACATGCAGTTTTAGAAACAAATTAAATTTCATTATTATTGGTTTTTCACGTATATAAATACAGGCACTATATAGACAACCATTTGTACTTTGCATTTCAATAAAGCTCATAAATCAGTGTCAGTTATTTTTCCTTTGGCTCAAGCATGAGGAAGCCTTCTTCCACAAGCTGCAACATACAAAGGCTTTTCTGAACATGATTCTATCTGTATACATCAAATAAAATGTATAAATTATTACTGAGAACACACGAGAGTTCCCAGCAAATGTGTTTACATAGAAAACAGATTATAGTTCTTGAGTAATAGGAAATGTTGCCATTCTCTTTGAAGGTATCTGACTCAGGCTCAAGGCTATTTCTGTGAATAAGCTGAAGATGTTATTTGGAAGACGAGAATGTAACTTTAGTTGGGCTCAACCATTTATCTTCCATAACTCCCCTGAGTTCTTCCACTGTCAGCCCATAAGAACTGGAGGTCTCTGGGAAATCATTTAAGTCTAACTAAGACCCCCTGCCCCCCCAAAATGTGAATTAACTTCCCCAAGGCTTCACAGTCAAGCACTGAGCTGGAATTAAAATGCAAGTTTCTAGAGTATCTGTTATAATTGACTTAGCAAACATGTTGTAAATATCTACCCTTCTAGGTTCTAGAGTAAAGTGTAACATCACTGTCAAGTACGTCAGCCACAAAGCCTAACACTTCTGTAGTGCCTAATGAGCTACAGAGAGCTTTACATTTATTTTGAATTGACCAGGATGGTATTGTCCTTATGTTACTGATGAGGCAAGAGACCCATATAGAAATAGTTAAAGCTTCTAACCATGTCATTTTAGCTATATGAACTACAGCTAACTTGAGATTGTCCTGTATTTAAAAAAAAACAAAACAATTCATTCAGTATAATGAAGTATATCTCTGTCACTTCAATCTGATTGCTGATGTTTTTTAATACAACTCTCAAAAATGTGTTTCTATGGGACTACAACCCCTTAAATTTCTGGTTTTGTTCATTTTTTCATCTTCCCACTCTGCAAACTTCTTTGTGTTTCAGTCTTTGGTTCTCTGGTTTTCACTGGCTCTGTGAACTCCCATCCTTGCTCTGCTTTGGTTCTCAACAGATGACTTCCAGATGTAGCTCTCTGACCCTGATCTCTCTCCTCAGATTTGGTTCTAAACTTCTAGAAGCCTGATGGTTACTTCCGTCGTGATAACCCTCCTACTCCAAATTCAACATATATCAAAGATGGAATTCATCATCTTCCCTGGAAAATCACCCACCTGTAGTTTTTCTGGAACAGTCAAACCCAAAAGCTCAGGGCTACCTTTGATTCTTCCCCTTCCGGTTCTCCTCCTAGCAGGCCTTCCTCCTATCTTCACAGTGCATCCCGACTCAGCCAGCAGGTGGGTTTCGGCCCTGACTGCCTCACATCTAGACTCCTGGGCAGCCCTCTCTCTAGCCTCTATCTTCAACACGTCTCCCACATTACTGCCAAATGACACGCTCCACTTCCTTGCTTTCATCCCACCATTGTTCTGTCCTCATTGTCTGAGAGTAATTCAACATTCTCCTGAATAAAGCCCAAACACCCAGTTTCTCAAAAATATCACCTCAACTACTTCTCTTCTCGATGTGAACCCAACCGGGTTTAGCCAAAAGGATCCATTCTACTGCCCTAAAGCCTCATACCTTCCCACCTTGTAGACCACTTTGGTGGTGTCCTCTTTCTTCACCCCTCTCTAAGCACAGCTCACTGTTCTACCTCAGCTCAAAGGCACCTCTCTCACCTTTGACTTTACGTGGAACACACTGTGTGTATCATTCAAATGGTACGGTCCTGCTCCCCACCCCACCCCCATTCTGTGTAGGTGCATTAGCCATTCAGGTAGGCACCGGAGGTCAGTGAGGGTTTGGCCCTGGCTGATTATTTTATAGCACCTACATCATCAGGTCCAGGGCCTTGCTCATAAGCCAATAAATGTTTGTTGACTGACAACTGAAGCCGTCTGGTAGCCATATGAAATTTACAGCAGAAATTTTCCATGTTTAAACAGACTCTTAGGCATACTCTGCTGAGTGGCTACATTGTGAGCTATATTTTTTTAAAGGAGGTTTTTTCCAAAGTATGTTGACTCTGATCTGGTTACTGGGATGGCAGTTTGAAGATGATAAATATTGCCTCTCTGAAGCCAGACGATAGGATCCGTTCCAGAGTCACGGCTTCATATTCCAAATAGGGACATCTTGGCCCTGGGAAGGTTTCATGTTTACAGTTCATCAGTCCTCAGTTCCCTTCCAAATTAAGTTAGCTATAATAATTTTTTAATATAAATTTCAAGAAGTTAAATTCCTATAACTGGCATTGCAGGCCCTGGAATCTTACTTCACTATAATGGACATCCATCATTCCAGCATCTTCTTTCATGGCTCCTTCTTCGTCTATATTGGGAGTAATTTTCTTGAAGGCTGAACATCCATTAGGGAATAATTCTGTATGAACAGAAAGCAGTGAAAGGAATTTATTTTTTTTAAAAAAGCGGTTTTTTTTTTATTTTTTTTTCAGTGTTCCAAGATTCATTGCTTATGCACCAAACCCAGTGCTCCATGCAATACGTGCCCTCCTTAATACCCACCACCAGGTTCAGCCATCCCTCCCCCCTCCAAAACCCTCAGTTTGTTTCTCAGAGTCCACAGTCTCTCGTGGTTCATCTCCCCCTCCAATTTCCCCCAATTCACTTTTCCTTTCCTTCTCCTAATGTCCTCCATGTTACTCCTTATGTTCCACAAGTAAGTGAAACCATACGATAATTGACTTTCTCTGCTAGACTTATTTCATTCAGCATAATCTCCTCCAGTCCCATCCATGGGGGGGGGGGGGAAGCATTTTGTAAATAACAGCCTTACAGGGACTGGTTACCTTTAAAAACGAATGTGGATATTTTCGTACCAATCAAAGTCCTAAGTGCGATTTTCAGTCTGTAAAGAATTTTACAAATGGTTCCCATCTACTACACATTTTACTGGTCTTTTCCCCCAAAAAGCGAGCTCAGGTTACCAACAAGTAAGCTTCCTTCTGGGACTCTGCCTCATCTTCAAGGGCTAGTAGAGTCCCTGTTTCCCAAGTGTCATCTAACACTTTGATCCTGTATGTTTCTGGATTGTCACCTAATCAAGGAGGCCATGTACTTTTCAGGTAACCAGAGAATGAATTTTTGTAACCATTTCTAGCTCCTGATCTCACTGTAGAATTGGGAAAGGAAGTGGGTCATTGGGGGAAGCCTAGCCCAGGACTTGTAAGAGAGGCAGAAAGAGAAAACATATAACAGGGCTAAAGCATCAACCTTGGAGAAAAGGAGCAGACCCTGGGAGAATCAGAGCTTTCAGAGCTTGATATCTTCAGGTCTAGCACTAATTGTGTGACTCGAGCCCTGCTCATCTCCCTAGAACTGTAAAAAGTTTCATCAGCTGTAACACAGAGATAACAGCAACTTTGCGAGAATTCAAGGAAACACAAAGGGTTTAGAAGAGAACCTAGCATGTAAGGAGTGCTGAATGCAAAGCTACCAATAAATGGGTTTTTCCAAGATAGGACAATTGTTGCCAGCTGGTACAGTGAGTGAAGCTACAGCTGGACCCCGGAGAAGCAGCAAGTGAGCTCAAGCTGAGGACAGCTGCTGTAGGACTGTGGACCAAGTGGTTCCTGTCAAGTGAAGAGTGTAGGTACAGAGGGCAGACCACGTGGGTGCCAGCCACATTCTGGACAGGGGAATGTGTCCCAACAACTCCTGTTTTTACTTACCTTTCTGTAGGTGGGCTGGAATTTAAGAGTTACAGAAAATCCAGCCTCCTTATAAAAGAATCTGCTAGTGGGTGAAAATCGGCTGGTCGCGAGGGAATAAAAATTGTTGGCAATCTATTGTTCTAGAACCTCTGGAATAGTGATGTTTAGAAAGCATGATCTACTCATGGCAGAAGCCCGGGAAAGCTCCCCAAGGTTAGAGGTTGGGGAAAACAGAAGGAAGATTTAAGAGAGTTGAACTTTATATTTCGGAGATTTCTCAGAATTATGGTTTAAAGAAAAAAGGTCATGTATCGAGGCTTGGATTTTGCCAACTCCTCCTGTCTACATGAAAGCTAACTAGACATACACTGCCTGGTAAGATGCTTGCTGGAGCATGAGTTATCAAGGAAGCACCATGCTTCTGAGAGAGAGAGAGACAGACAGACAGACAGACAGACGGGGTTTGGGTGAGGAAAGATGGGGCTATTCTGAAGTCCTTTTTCAAGAATGGAGAAACACATTGGGGGCAATCAGTGAATTTCTGAGAGGGAAGGAAATGACAATGAGATTTACTTGGACCCAATGGACTTTAGGGCCTTTTTTTTTTTTTTTTTCAAAGAAATCAGGTAATAAAAGACACTTAAGATAGGGCATGATACATTTCGTTTCTAAAGATAACCATGCCTAAAATGGTCTGTCATAGACTTCTAGAGTGTTCTATTCCAAGTGCTGGACCACAACAAGATAAGGAACCTGCACCAGAACATGAATCAGTACATCATTTCCTTCTTCGACAAAGTCTATGGGGGGAAAAATGTCCCCTGAATTAACTATGCTCAGTCACATAGCTGATTTACATTCAGGATAATACCCCTTATCTTGCTGGGGACCAGTAACAGGTCTGATTCAGCCATTCTTCGGGTAGTACATCAGGAGAACGTTTTGAGATTGAGAAAACGTCCGTTTGAGCACCTCAGTGAAGTCAAGAGCCAGGCGGGATGGAAGAGGGCCCCCAAAATTGAGCGAAGCAATACAGTGTAGTCCTTGTCAGAGAAAAAAGCATCAGTCCCTGAAGGTCTCTGGCCGCTAGGTCCGTAGGCAGGGAAAAAACTCCTGTCTGGGGGGTGCCTGGGTGGCTCAGTGGGTTAAGCCACTGCCTTCGGCTCAGGTCATGATCCGAGAGTCCTGGGATCAAGCCCCACATCAGGCTCCCTGCTCAGCAGAGAGCCTGCTTCTCCCTCTTCCTCTGCCTGCTGCTCTGCCTACTTGTGGTCTCTATCTCTCTAATAAGTAAATAAAATCTT
>NC_081575.1:30738009-30738557 GCF_022355385.1 Mustela nigripes
TGGGGGGGTGCCTGGGTGGCTCAGTGGGTTAAGCCACTGCCTTCGGCTCAGGTCATGATCCGAGAGTCCTGGGATCAAGCCCCACATCAGGCTCCCTGCTCAGCAGAGAGCCTGCTTCTCCCTCTTCCTCTGCCTGCTGCTCTGCCTACTTGTGGTCTCTATCTCTCTAATAAGTAAATAAAATCTTTAAAAACAAACAAACAAACAAACAAACAAAAAACTCCTGTCTGAGCTAAAATTTATTAAGGGATTCCCAAATCTAGGATTCTTCTAGAATGCTGCGATTTAGGGGAGGACAAAAGAAGGCTCGCTCCTATACCAGAGATCTGATGAGGCTAAAGCATCGTGGGAGAGAGTCTCCCGGTATAAGTTGTAAGTAGGAAGAGGGCAAATTATGGGCTGTTTTTTTTTCCCCAGAAACTGACAGGTCAACACCCACTTTGGAGCTCGTGGTCTGCTGCATCTGGTGACAAGACGGCTGTTACGGATTGCTAGCCTCCGAGTTCACTATCAGACTAAGTGTGTTTAGCTTCACTCCTATGCCTGAC
>NC_081575.1:30738957-30754261 GCF_022355385.1 Mustela nigripes
TCCTTAAGGTCTCTCTGGTAGGAACAGCAAGAGCTTTGGCTGACTGAGAGAAGTGGGGTGGGGGTGACAGGGAGAAACACACATCTCCTTCCCCTTTCCCTTCCGGTTCAGGGCCTGAAACACACACACACACAAATCTAGAAATGGCCGTTGCTGGTCTTCTAGCGTCAGCCCCAGGGAGGAAGGGGCCAAGCCTTTGCTTGCTTAGGAAACCACCCAATGGGACAAATTAGGTTGTTTTTTTTTTCCTTCAAAACTCCAAACAGGAGAACATCTGTCACCAATATGTGAGCTGGTCAGTAGCATTTCATCTTGATTAGAAGTGCTTTATAATGACTTCAAAAGAAATGGCATAGGAGGAGAAAACAAAATTTTTGCAATCAATATTTCAAAGATTTGTTATTAAAAAAAAACACTATTTATTTATTTGGCAGAGAGAGAGCACAAGCAGGGGGAGCAAGGGAAGGAGAAGCAGATTCCCTACCGAGCAGGGACCCGATGATAGCTAGACTCCATCTCAGAACCCTGAGATCAGGACCCAAGCCAAAGGCAGATGATTAACCAACTGAGCCACCCAGGCACTCGGATGTGTCAAAAATTTAAAATACATTCTAACTCTCCTTCCCTTTTGTTTTCATCATCAAAGGACACTTAACAGTAGCAAACAAAAGGCTGTAGAATTGCTCAACTATATTTTTGAACTAAGTCTGTCTTTAAGTGTTAATAAAACTTTTTTCCCTTAGTTCTGCACTCAGCTGTGTGTTTATTTGCCCAGTAAATACCCAGTTCTTATCTAGATCCTTAAGTTCTCAGACCGGGTAACGGGTTAATGGATTAAGTTTCGAAATTGTGTTTTCACATGTGTTTTAGCAGTCCACATTGCTATTGTGTTTTCACAATGTGTTTTAGCAGTCCACATTACTGTAACTGCATAGTTTAATCAGCTAATCACCAAAAGAGGGTGTTCTGGATCATTGGAATGACCAGAGCCAAGGGTAAGGGGGAGCCCTGAGGATTTTACAACTCTGTCCCCATTTTGGAATAAGCTTTGCTAGTTTAACAAGTAGGATTTTCCAAGTCTAAAAATAGATGGCAGCTATAAATAAATAAGAATGTAAACTCCTCAATTTAACATTATGTTTTCTTTAAAATGCTAAACATCTTTCCCTATTTGGAGAGGGGCCCCTTGAGTTCTAAGAAGGGTAAGCTAAAAAACCTCAAAGGGATTATGAAGTAAATATTTAAATGGGGGGTGGGCAAAAGTAGGTGAAGGGGCATGGGAGATACAGGCTCCCAGTTATGGAATGAATAAGTCACAGGAATAAAAGGCACAGCATGGGGAATATAGCCAAGGGTATTGTAATGGCGTTGTATGGGGACAGATGGGACTCGTGGTGACCAGACCATAACGCAGAGGGTTAAATCACTATGCTGTACACCGGAAACTAGTTTGACATTGTGTGTCAACTATACTCAAATTTTAAAAAATGTTTTTAAGCACCATTTACATTTAATGAAATGTGCCACATGATTTGGTGTTCAGGCTAGCAGCCTCAAGCCAATGTCTAAAAAACCACAGTGATATTTCTTTCTTTCTTTTTTTTTTTTTTACTTACTATTTTGTCCAGTCTTATAGTGTTAAAGATTAAGGAATGATAATGGAGAGGAATAATCCTTGATTTCTGCGTGACTGTAGGGTCTTTGGACTTGTGGAAACAAATTCTAGGGAAATATTTTAATATTTCTAACCATTTTCAGTAGACATAAAACTCTTATTGTGATTTCTCTAATAAAAAGAGGAGGTAATATTAACCTCACTTATCTGAAAAACACACCTAAGAATGTATTAGTGTGTTTAGAGTTCTTCTACCAGTTTATTTGGAATTACAGGTGTACAAGTTCAGTATTTATTTTGGCTGTAATTTCATGGGCAGAACAGGGATGTAGGAAAAAAAAAACCCTGAAACAGGGCCTTTTTTTGATAAGTAAGATTTTTCCATTTTAAAACCACCTATGTACTAAAAAAGGAGAAAACCAGAGTATGCCAATTTCAAACACATGGACTGTTAAAAAAATATTTTGGTATCAAACAGAAAGTGTTCATTTAAAATATAAGTAAAATGAATCTCCATTTTAGTTATGACACCATGCTTGGGAAAACTCATTTTAGAGAGAGGTTCTTCCTGGACGTCGGGGTGGCTCAGTTGGGTAAGCGTCTGCCTTCGGCTCAGGTCATGATCCCAGGGTCCTGAGATTGAGCCCCACCTCGGGCTCTTTGCTCAGCGGGGAATCTGCTTCTCTCTCTGCCCCTTCTCCTGCTCGTGCTCTCCGTCTCTCCCTGACAAATAAATAAAATCTTAAAAAGAAAGAAAGAGGTTCTCCCCACACAGGTGGTATTATATGAGGCAATCAAACACTGAGCCTTAGATGTAAAATGAAAGCCATGTAGTTAACTGTAGGAATCCTGGAGTTAAAAAAACAAAATAAACATGGCTGTGTTCTCACAGACCAAGGCAGAGTGATAGGACTCCCACAAGATGGTTTCATTTTACCCTCATGTTACTCATTCAACTACCTTAGAGGAAGTAGCTTGGCCATTATGATAGATAGTGGAAGGTTTCTTTGCAATATCCGTACCTGGTCAATTTTTAAACCTAGCTCGAGTAGTTTCTACAGTAGTAGCCAGCAATATCGTTTCTGGAAAGGGAAACTTTCAGGCAGAGTCTTGAATTAGACCTGCTGGATTCCGAAGCCCTTCAAGACCACTGACTCCCTTTCTGTTTTGCCTGCCCCACTCCCGATCTCCCCTCCAGCTCTATTGACATAATTGATACCTAACACTGTGTAAGTTTAAGGTGTGTGTGTTGATTTCACACGTGTATATTGCAAAACGATTACCACAGCGGTGTTAACACCACATGTACTTACTATTTGGGGGGAGATGAGAATATTTAAGATCCACTCTCCCAGCAACTATCAAGTATATAATCCAGTTTCTTTAACTACGATCACTGTGCTATGCATTAGATCTCCAGAATGTATTCATCTTATACCTGAAAGTTTCTACCCTCTGACCAACATCTTCCTGTTTTCCCCACCCGCCCCCACCCCAGCCCCTTGCAACTACCATTTCACTCTCTGTTTCTGTGAATTCAACTTTTTAGATGCTACGTGAAAGTAAGATCATACAGTGTTTGTCTTTCTCTTTCTGACTCATTTCACTTAGCAGAGCACCTTCAAGGTCCATTCATATTACTCGAATTGGCAGGATTTCCTTCTTCTTGTGGCTGAATAACATTCTATTATGTATATGTGCCACATCTTTACCCATTCATTCGAACCTGTTTCATATGTTTTCATGTCACTAATTAGCATCTTTTCATTTCAGCACTTCTTGCAAGGCAGGTCTAGCACTGATAACTTGTTCAGCTTTTGTTTGCCTGGGAATATCTTCATCCGTCCATCATTTCTGAAGGACAACTTTGCTGGAAAGAGTACTCTTGATTGGCAGTTTTATTTTTTCAGTGCTCTGAGTAGATCATCCTGCTCTCTCCTTGCCTGTAAGGTTCTGCTGCAAAATCCACTGATAGACTTAGGGAGGTTCCCTTGTAAGTTACAAACTTACTTTCTCTTGCTACGTTAGGATTACTTGTCTTTTTTTTTTTTTTAAAGATTTATTTATTTATTTGACACACAGTGAGAGACAGCAAGAGACAGAGAGAGAGGAACACAAGCAGGTGAGTGGGAGAGGGAGAAGCAGGCTTCCCACCAAGCAGGGAGCCCAATGTGGGGCTCAATCCCAGGACCCCGGGATCGTGACCTGAGCGGAAGGCAGATGCTTAACCAACTGAGCCACCCAGGAGCCCCGACAGTTTTACTATAAACACGTCTTTAGAGAAGCTCTCTGAGTTTTTTTGGGGATCTATGAACCTTGTGAACATGGGTGTCCAAATCTCTCTCTAGACTTGGGACATTCTCGGCCAATATTTCTTGAAATAAAAGCTTTCTGTCTTTTTCTCAGACTCTAATAATTCACAGATTGTTTCCTCTGATGCTGTCCCGAAGATCACCCACATAAGCTTCTTCACTCTTTCTCATTCTTTTGTCCTTTGTTCTTCTCTGATGAGATCATTTTAAAGGTCTTGGCTTCTTCTTCTCTTTTTTTTTTAAAAGATCTATTTATTTATTTTAGGGTAGAGGGGCAGAGGCAGAAGGAGAGAGAATCTCAAGCAATCAACCTACTGAGCATGGCGCCTGAGATCATGACCAGAGCCTACGCCAAGAGTTGGATGTCTAACCAGTTGAGCCACCCGTGCGCCCCATCAAAGGTCCTGGTTTCTATTTCACAGATTAGTTCTTCTGCTTGATCCATTCTGCCGGCAATGCTCTGTTGTGTTCTTCACTTCATTCGTTGTATTCTTCAATGCCAGAATTTGTGTTTCCTTCAAAATTTCTGTTTAACTTCTTGTTTTGTTCTCATATGGTTTTCCTGACATCATTGAGCTGTCTTTCAGTTTTATTGTAGCTTCCTTATTAAGCTTCCTTAACACGGCTATTTTGAATTCTTGAGGAGGTAAACTGCAGAGCTCCAAGTCTTTGACACGGGTCACTGGAAGATTGTTGGGATCCCTTGTTGGTGTCATGTTTCCTTTGTTTTTCCTGTTCTCTCAAGTCTTGCATCTGAAGTAGCAGTCATCTCCAATCACCTTTACTGGCCGACTCTGGGAGAGAATTAACTTCCATGGGGCCTTCCCCGCCTTCCTATGGATAGCCTGGCTTCACACTCCTTGCTCCCCTTTGTGGCAGATTTCTGAAGCTTGTATGCCTTCTCTCCCTCATGCGACACACCAGGCCGGGTGCTAACAGCTCCCTTTTGCTCTCTCAAGGCTGGTGTTGAAGCTCAAGTCCATGTTCCCCAAGGGGCCCACAGATTCTGGATGGCTTTCTGGTCATCTGCAAAAGCTGGCTCTCATCACCTATCAGGAGAATGCCCAGGGACCCAGCTGGAGGATAAAGGAGCGGGTGGTTTAGATGTGCAAGGCATGGAGAGTACCTGTGGGCTAGGGGCTAGATGGGGCAATGGCGGGGGGGGGGGGGGCGGAATCCATGAGCTAAGTGTCCCTCGTGCCTTGCTGGCGGGCTTCCAGATAGAGCCTGCAATGCAGCCAGTAGGATTCCTGTCTTTTTTGTTGTTTGTTTGTTTGTTTTGGATTCCTGTCTTTTAAAAGCCATCTAGGAATCCTACCTGGACACTCCCTCCCTTTCCCCACCCCCAGTCATGCAGCTCAGGAGCCAGGACTCCGGCAGGGCGAGAGAGAAATGGGCCTCTTTGGCGGGTCCTGTACTGCTGGGGAAGCCAGGTGCCCACTCATAGGCTCTCACTTTTTCCCACCGAAGAAATCATGTGCAAGGAGGTCTCTCTTGGCACTAAGCCAAGCCACCTTAAAGAAGGTGGGACATGAGTCAAGTCAAACTGTTCTGAGCCGCCGCAAGGCATCTGAACTTGTATCTATTTAGCTCCAAAAGCATGCCAGAACTTCTCAGCTGGACCCCTGGACATGCACCAAGGACCATCCTCTCTAATCTGTGGACAACTGTCTAAGGCAGCGTTCTCCAGGGGCTCTCAGACCGCAGCTGGGAGGGGCTGGAGCCCACTAGGGGACCAAGGTTTGTCTGTTTGTTGCCTAAAGCTCGGGTGGGTAAGATTCCTCCCCAGGTCCCTTGGCACACACTGCTGGATTCCGCAGCTCCCAGAGGCACTTTTGTCCATGGACAGATGCCACATTGTTGGGAGGGGTCGTATACAAACAAGGCACATCTTATTTGGCCATCTTGCTGATGTGCTGACCCCTTCTAATACCAAAGTACCGGTACACTAAGGTAGCTACAGAGAAATCATCTGTGGCAGGTTTTGGTGAATCTGAGACAGATGAGCGGAAAACAGAGGATCTCTATTAACCAGAGCTTCTCATGAGCCCTGAGAAGAATTTAATCGGTGGCAGTCTTCCAGGGAGACAGTCTTGGAAAAATAAACATTGGGAATCAGGCCTGGCCCTGTTACTATTTAACTTATTCTTGTGCTCTTAATGGAAGGCAAAATGAGCAGTCCAGTTTTCTTTTATAACAACTTCTGTTTAACATGGAATGAGGCTAACGGTGAACATAGTTTTCGGAGCTCAATGACATCACATTCCTAGTCACAAGCTACAAGCATGAAAACTCGCGCACTAGCGGAAATCCTCCACTGTGTCTGAGAACAGAAATATCTTACTTTTTCGATGAAGAAACTCTGCAACCAAAGCTGCCACGTGGACGTAACACATTGCTGCCTGAAAGAGGACAAAAAAAGGTCAGCCTGCGTTCCAGGGTTTTTGTAGGACTGTGCTCAGGACAAAGTCTTAGGTCCTCACCTCTGAAAAATCTCCATTTTTTATGTGAATCTTGGCCATGCTATCAAGCCAGGTTTTCCTGAGCTCCGGAGTGCTTGCATAGGACTTGGCTAAGCTATACTGGAGATCAATGAGCATTTCTGGATCTTTCTCATGCTCCTTCATTTGAGCAGTGGCCATGAGAACAGTACGGATTCTCTTGGTCAAGTCTTTGACTTCTGCAGGAAAAGCAGTTGCCTGATTTCAAAACAAACAAAAAAGACATGTTCATTAACATTATTAATGTGCTCTAATGTGCTCTAAGCCTTGGCATCCAATCCTGGGAATAACATGGTTTATATTCCTTGGGACAGTTCTTGGTATTTGGTTCTTGGTATATTACATGTCTAAAGAGTATTTTATTTTACTTTACTTTATTTTATTTCATTTTATTTTAAAGTAGGCTCCAAGCACAGGATGGAGCCCAACACAGGGCTTGAACTCATGACCCTGAGATCAAGACCTGGGCTGAGATCATGAGCCAGACACTTAACCAACTTAGCCACCCAGGCGCTCCTGAAGAGCTTTAAATTAATTCTTTTTAAAGGCTCTACCTTGATGGCAGTATACTCACAATACATAAAAGCACAGCTTCTGGAGCCAGACTACCTGGCTCTGAACTCTAGCTAGTCTTCTGTATATCTCACGGCCATGAGAATTATTGGCCGTTATCATGGAATTTTAGTTACAAGAATAACTAAAAATGGACAGCTTACTATGGATCAAGCAACGGTCGGAGTGCCTTACATCTTTTATTTTTCCAGCAACCCTATGAAATAAGCACTGTTGTAATTCATTTAACCAATAGGAAAACGGAGGAACGCTGCAGTTAAATAGTTCGGCCAAAGTGTCACAGCTGGTTAAGTGGCAGGGACAGGATTGACACCCAGACATCCTGGCCCCAGAGCTAGTGATCTCAGCCACTCTTCCTTATGATAAAGCATACCTATCCCACCCACCGATTACCACATACACTCAGGTAGAATCCATACTGCAAACATTTCCACTTCTCCAACTAAAAGGCTGTGAATCACAGGACATTCTCTAAAGAATTTACTAGCTTCTCTCAGAGTGTTGTTTTGTTCTCCAAACCTCCTAAGTTAGTTTCCTCTTTATCCTGGCCACTATTAAGAAAGTACTATCACTTCCTCTTAACACCAGTGGACTGATCACAATTGTCGGTAGGGTTCAGAGAAGATGAGTGAGGGACAAGTTACAGGGGTTAGGGAGCTTTCCAAGGTGAATATAACCAAATGTGGAGGAAACAGTTCTTAAAAGTGCTTTCTTAATCCCTTTAAAAATAATAAGTATGGCTAGTAAGGTTCCTTCTTTTTTTTTTTAACTTTTATTTAAATTCAATTAGCCAACATACAGTACATCCTTAGTTTCACATTAAAGCTCCTTCTTAAACCCCAGTAGCAATTTCATTTACTGGGGTAAAGGCATACCTTGATGACCTTATTGGTGATGACAGCCCTACGAGAATAAAACTAAGAAATGAGTCATGACAAAGAGTTCTTATCAAGGTCAGCCACAGTGGACCTTGTTCACTTTGAAAAAGATGCTAATCCAATTTTTATATAACATAGAATTAAGAATGGTAATGACCAACAAAAATAAATTTCAGGGTAGAAGATCCTTAATGACAAAAATTGTTTCCATGCTCATGGGATTAGTTGGAGCATACACTGATCTCTCAGGGAACCAGTAAAACTGGCTGAAAAGCAAACTTTCCCAGCCTGAGAAGCACTGGCACTGTTTTGTTTTTGGTTTTTTTTTTCAGTCTAAGAAACATTCTTATGGGAATAATTTTTTTTTCTTTGGTACATAGATTCTACATGTCCCAAACATCAAGTATGCTGTGACTGGGAGTTTTTTTTTCCTTCCTTTTTTTTTTTTTAAACACAATAATTTTAAATTATCCTGGAGGATGACCTTTCCCAAGAATGGGGATGATCCCTCTGGGAGAGAAAGCCTTCTACTGGCAAAAGATTCTTCTTCCCTTGAACACATGCATCACTGAAGATCAGGACCTGTTCTCTGTGCAACAAGACAAAAGTATTTTTAACAATGTTGTAGCTTGAGCACATACGGGTAAGAAAGAGGGATGGTGGTCAGGGTCTTGGGCTTTGCCTCAGCCACCTGGTATGTAAGAACAGGGTTAGGCTAGGGTTTGCCTATGTACCTAGGGCAAGCCATAATCAGTGAACAGAGGATTCCTGAAACCCAGTGCACCAGTAATCAAAATCATAGATGATAATAACTCTCAAAAAAAAAAGAAGCGAGTTTAGGGCGCCCGGGTGGCTCAGTGGCTTAAGCCTCTGCCTTCAGCTCAGGTCATGATCTCAGGATCCTGGGATGGAGCCCCACATCAGGCTCTCTGCTCAGCGGGGAGCCTGCTTCCCCCTCTCTCTCTGCCTGCCTCTCTGCCTACTTGTGATCTCTCTCTCTGTCAAATAAATAAATAAAATTAAAAAAAAAAGAAGCAAGTTTAGAAATCAAGCTCAGAAAAAAATTCCAATTCTACTAGCTAAAATAACTACACGTAACAAAGTATAGTAATTTCTCCAGCCAGCCAGATGATTTTGAAGATGCTCCATGTACCAGGCTGTGTTCTGGGCGCTGGAGAGATGGGGCCACACAAGGCAAAGCCCATGTCTTATACACTCGACACTATCAAGAGTTGTGAATCCCATGAGAGCGTAACTAGAGCAGTATGAACTTTTCTGACTCAGAAGGTGGTTCTAGTTTACTCCTTGGAGTGAGAACATACCTTCATAGGTCTGTCACTGTTGGCAAAATTATTAATAATGAATAGAGACTCCTGAAATCGCGACCCTCCGCTTAGCGCGACATCGGCTATCAGCTGGCTCACGGCGATTATGATCTGTGGGAAGAAGCACACATGGTTTTTCGAATATCTTTTGAACAAATGCTGCTGATTTCCATCATTGTGGAAGCCCCTAAGCACACGTATGAAATGTTCTTTTTAAAAATTGCCTCACTGGGTGCCCTGGTGGCTCAGTCGGTTAAGCATCTGCCTTCGGCTCAAGTCAGGATCCCAGGCTTCTGGGATTGAGCCCCACATCGGGCTCCTGCTTCCCCCCCGCCCCCCACTTGTATTCTCACGCTCTCAGTCAAATAAAATCTTTTAAATAAAAAAAAAATCTTGTAAAAAGAAAAAGAAAAGGGGTGCTTGGGTGGCTCAGTTGGATAGGCGTCTGCCTTCGGCTCAGGTCATGATCCCGGAGTCCTGGGATCGAGACCCGCATCGGGCTCCCTGCTCTTCGGAGAGCCTGCTTCTCCCTCTCCCTCTCCCCCTGCTTGTGTTCCCTCTCTCGTTGTGTCTCTCTCTGTCAAATAAATAAAATCTTTTTAAAAAAAGAAAAAGAAATAAAAATGCTACACCATTCCATCGTAATCTGTTTTCTTCATACGTGAGGGGTTTGAATTCTTCTAGAGGAAGAGCAACTTGTCCCAAGGGCAAAGTTTATTTAGCCTTTTCTTGGTTAGATGCGAATGACTGTTCACAACTCTTAGCACAGTTAGATCTAAAACGGTTTGCAAGATCATGATCTGAGACAACGGTGGTGAGATCTCTGCTTCGACTCTGCCGGCTAGGTCATTGCCATGGCAAAGCTGGAAATAGATGACATTTTTCTCGGGTAGTTTATCAGTGCCTTTCGCTAGTCGATTTCAGGGTGCTGGACTCACAGTGGCGGCCCCTCAGCTCCCTTCCTGGTTTCTGACTCTGCTCTCTCCAGTTCTGATGGCAGGACACATAAAGGCCTTAGGGGATGGTCTGAAACTCAGGTTCCCTTGGATGATCGCCTACGTGATTCACACTCTGGTGCTGATGGCCGGGGGTTTTATCCCCACTTGCAGGAAGCAGGGTTTGGTGGGAGCTGCAAGCACAGGCTCTAGAGTCAAACTGCCTTACATTCAGCTTTTGGCTTTATTGATTATTCATTGTATGGCTTGGGGAAAGTTATTTCACCCTCCTGTGCCTCACTGTTCTCATTAGTCATATGGGGAGGATAACAATACCTGCCTGATAGCGTGGTTATGAGAGTGAAAGGGAGCCTAATCACAAGACCAGTTAGCCCTTTTTTGAGCACTTACTATGGGCCGGAGATGGTTTGAAGTCTTCACATTTATTAATGCGTTTATATTTCAATAAATGACTTGAGAGAACGGATGCTCTGACCCTGAAGAACAGACCTTAGTGGGGAATTTCAGGCATACGGGCATGTTTACTGTGCAAGTGTTTTTTAGGGAAGGCAGTCTTTAAATGGCGCCTCATAAAAGCAAATAGCAAAAGCCCCAACAGGTAATGCTGGCCCTCATATCCCAAAGTAACTATGTAGCAGATTTTATAGAAAGCGTCTACCCCTATCAGATTTTCCCATTCCCAATGATGTTTCTAGAAAGCTGCAGATGGTTGCTTCCCCATTTCTTTTTTTTTTTTTAAGATTTTATTTATTTGACAGAGAGAGACACTATGAGAGAGGGAACACAAGCAGAGGGAGTGGGAGAGGGAGAAGCAGGCTTCCTACTGAGCAGGGAGCCTGACATGGGGGCCTGATGCCAGGACTCCGGGATCATACCTGATCTGAAGGCAGACGTTTAATGACTAAGCCACCCAGGTGCCCCTCCTTTCCCATTTCTAACCCAGACTCCAACAAACAACTCCAATGGAACAGACTGTGGCAGGGAAGAAGTGGGAAATACGACCAAGGATCTCCCAGAGGGCAAAGATGCCTAGTGAGTCAAGAAGGCCCATCTGTGGTTTGGCTGAGAGCAGTTTCATCCAACAAGCAAAAGAAATGTAGACAATGACAACTACCACACGCTAAGTGTCCCTTACACACATGATAGGCATGGTGCCCGGCACTACACACACTTTCTGTTAGACCCTCACAGTAACCCTGCAGGGCGAACCACACCTGCCTCGTTTTACAGATGAGGCAGAGAGTTGAAGACAAATTGAGTCCCTTGCCTAGGGCCACACAGTAAGTACGTAGCTGAACTGGGATTTAAACCAGGTGTGAGGGGTTGGGGGTGGCGGCGCCTGGGTGGCTCAGTCAGTGAAGCATCTGCCTTTGGCTCAGGTCATGCTCCTGGGGTCCAGGGACTGAGGCCCATGTCCTGCTCCCTGCTCAGCGGGGAGTCTGCTTCTCCCTCTGCCCCTCCCCCTGCTCGGGCTTTCTCTCTCCACCCCGCAATAAATAAATAAAACCTTTAAAGAAACTAAACCCAGGTAGGTCTGATTCCAAAGTTTGGGCTTGCCACAAACCTGGAGTCGTCTCTCAGTTTTCACTAACTAGGCATGCTGGAACATGAAAAAACAAGCTAAATTACTTGTTACGGTAATAGCCAGTTGTCTAACCAGCTGTGCCATCTAACAAAGATTTTGTCTGGTACTTAATCATTTCTTTTAATCCTCACGAAACCCTGATGACGTAGGCACAGATATTTGCCCCTAGTCTGCATGTGAAGAAGCTGAGGCGTTAAGACTATGGAAGCTACTCAAGGTCACATGGTAAGTGGTACTCCTGGAGCCTGAACTAGAGCCTGTGCTCTTGACCTCTGCGCTCTAGAGCAGGGCTGTCCAACAGAAATAGGACGTGAGCCCCAAAGGCAATTTTAAATTGTCCCATAGCCACAACAAAAACTAAAAAGACACGGGTGAAATTTAATAAATTTCACTTAACTCAACTCTGTCCAAAATATCACTTCAATGTACAGTCAATATAAAATAATTGAGATAGTTTACTTTTTTGTACTTGGTCTTCAAAAGCCAATGTGTATTGTGTATTTACAACACATCTCAGTTTGGCCTAGCCGAGTTTCAAGCACTAACTGGCCCTATGTGGCTAAGGGCTATTGTATCGGACCGAGTATCTGAAGGTATTGATACTTGATACTTTTTTAGAGGCTAAAGACTGAACAGAGGAAAGAACAGGAGTGGGCTGCCTGGGTGGCTCAGTCAATTAAGCGTCTGCCTTTGGCTCTGGTCATGATCCCAGGGTCCTGGGATGGAGCCCCACGTCGGGCTCCCTGCTCCTCCCTCTCCCTCTGCCCCTCACTCCCCACCCCCCAACTTTAAGCTCCAACTTTCTTTCTCTCTCAAATAAATGAAGTCTTAAAAAAAAAAAAGAAAGAAAGAAAGAAAAAGAAAAAGAAAGAACGGGAGCTTTGATTTTCACAGACCTGCAGATGTGTCCTCAAAAAGGTTTTCCTTTTGGTATACTCAAAGTTGTTTCTCATCAGAAGGTACAAAAGTGCAGATGCTTCGTTCCTGGTTGAGCTAATCTTTGAGGTGCAGCACTTTAAAACCTCATAGCAAAACGCAGCACACATGTTCACCCTTCCTTTGAAAAAGGCTGAAGGGAACTAAAGAACAGGAAAAACATAAGTAAGTATCTGAAAACCCAATCACAAAAATCAATCCATTATCACATGCCTATTATATTCTCGCTCAAAACTGTATTGGCTGCTGGTGCACCTGGATGGCTCAGTTGGTTAAGCGTCTGCCTTTGGCTCGGGTCATGATCCCGGGGTTGTGGGATCAAGCCCTGCATTGGACTTGTGCTTCCCCCTCTCCCTCTGCCTCCCCCCACCACCCCTGCTCATACTCTCTCTCTCTCAAGCAAATAAATAAAATTAAAAAAAAAAATAACAGGAGAATTCAAGTCCATACACAGGTCACTACAAAAATGTGCGACACTGATTATAAACACAACAGATCCAAGAGGAGCTCACGATGCTCTGGAAAAGATGAGTAGGTTGTTGATAACAGGTATTAAATTAATGAATGGCTGAGATGATGAATGATTGATGGGTGCCAGTTTGGGCTTTGAAAACAGGAAGGACCATCTGCATTGCTTACACTTTCGCTTTATGTTTAAACTGTATTTGAACAGTTGCTTATAGTCTGAACTCCCAAACGCTGAGAAAATTATAGTGGGAATCTATCCATCAAGTAAAGTTGATCTTTTAAGAAGCAGACGCGCATGCATCTTCTACTCATAAATAGTGTCGAGTAAACTGTAGTTTGGCATTAGAAAGAGAGTGCAAAAGTGATGCAAATCTTCCAAATTGCCAAGCGGCTGTTACTCTGAAAATGTATTCATACTGCTTTGTGGAAGATCAACTGTCCATATAACAGGCTGGTTACAATCTCCCATGCCTCCATGGCGAGGCAAGCAAGTGGTAAGTTCCTTCAAGGGTACACAATGGAGTTTTTTAGGAAGTGTGAAGCTAGAGGGCCACCCTTTCAAAATCATTCCTTGGGAATCTTAAGTTTAAACCCACGTTACAGGAACTGCGCCCCCCCCCCCCTTCTTTAAAGTAACCTCTACACCTAGTGTGGGGCTCAAACTCTTGACCTCAAGATCAAGAGTCACATGCTCCACTGACGAAGCCAGTCAGGCGCCCCAGGAATCTACTCCTTTTATCACCTCAACACCAAATACAAATGCTGTGCAGATAATGAATGTTTAATGAATGCTTTCTGATTGGCAACTGGGAACTCTCATCAGCAGTCCCACCAGATGAGACTAAATCTTGCTGGGCAAGATACTCTAGTATGAAAACAAAGGTGTGAGGAAGGGCATGGGAATAGTGTAGTTAATCCGCCACACTTAGCCTCTACCTCCACCATACTTCTCTGAGGGGACAATGGCCAAAATCATCAATGACCTTATTGTCAATCCCCATGGACTCCCTTTCCCCATTCTTATTACACCACTCCATACCTCCTAATACTGCTAAAACTTTTTTCTCCTTTGGCTTCCATGATATCCCTCTTTTTTACCTTTCTTCCCACTTCTGTGATTGCTGCTCCCCTCTCATCTCCACAGATTTCTTTTCTAGCCCTTTCTAGGTTGTTTTTCTTGACTGTATTGCTCTTGACCTTTTTTTTGTTGTTTGTTCTCCCTCTACATACTCTCCAGGGGAAATAAAACCACTCCCATGGCTTCAATTACCACTCATATGCTGATGATCTCCCTAGTTCACTATGCTCCAGTTAAACTGGGCCTTTCAGTTCCCAGAATTTTCAGTTTTTTCCCAAATCTGGGCCTTTGCATATGCATGCCCTTCTCCCTAGAGTGTTCTTCCTTGGGCTTTTCAAACAGTTGACCCTTTTTCATATTTCAGGTCTCATTTTTAAAGGGATAAGCCTATTTAAGTAAGATATCTGTGGAGCACCTAGGTGGCTCAGTCGGTCAAACTCTTGATTTGGGCTTAGGGCATGATCTCAGGGTTGTGAGATCGAGGCTCATGTCTGGCTCCACACTGGGCATACAGTCTGCTTAAGATTTTCTCTCTCCCTCTTCCTCTGCCCTCCCCACCCCCACCCTGCTTGTACATGCACGTGCGCTCTATAAAAAAAAATAAAATAAGGTAAGGTATCTCTTACAAATCATTATTCTCTATCTTAGCACCTTGGTTCCTTCCCAAAACTTATAATTACTATTTTATTTACTCATTTATTTTCTTTCCCCCAACCCTACTAGACTAGAAGCTTAGCGAGGGCAGAGACTATGTTTCTTTTGTATCCCCAGCACTGTATCTCTAGTACCTAGTACAGTGCCAGATAGAGAAGCGGTGTTCAATAAATACAGGATGGATGGATGGGTGGGTGGATGGGTGGGTGGATGGATGGATGGATGGATGGATGATGGATGGATGGACGGTGGATGGATGGATGGACGGTGGATGGATGGATGGATGGATGGGTGGGTAGATGGATAGATGGATGGGTGGGTGAGTGGATGGATGGGTGGGTGGATGGATAGATGGTGGATGGATGGATGGATGGGTGCGTGGATGGATGGATGGGTGGCTGGGTGGATGGCTGGCTGGCTAGA
>NC_081575.1:30754361-30766390 GCF_022355385.1 Mustela nigripes
GGGTGGGTGGATGGATGGGTGGGTGGATGGATAGATGGTGGATGGATGGATGGATGGGTGCGTGGATGGATGGATGGGTGGCTGGGTGGATGGCTGGCTGGCTAGATGAATAGATGGTGGATGGATAGATGGATGCATGGATGGATGGATGGATGGGTGGGTGGATGGATGGATGGATGACTCCAAATCTAGTTTTCTAACCCAAATCTCTCTCTAGAGCAAAGATCTATATATCCAACAGCTAATCCTAACTGCTCTAACTGGATATCCTAAAGGCACCTTAAATTCAACAGGTCCACAAAACAGAACTCATTAACTTTTATCATCTCTTACCTAACTTATTATAGTAAGTCTTTTTCCTGCCTTTATTATTGCCACCAATCTACCTTCCACACTACTTTTGAGAGAGTTTTCCTCGCCTGCACCAATCTGCTTTTAATACAAATCTAATTGTGTTGGTTCCATGCTCCCTGGGGGCTAAAAGATGAAGTCTAACTCCTAAGATAATTACATAACCATCTGGTCCCCCTGACCTCTTCAGTTTCATCTCTCGCTCAGTCCATACTAAGTTCTATCTCTACTGCAATGGAGAAACTTTTGCTAAATTTGGACATTTTCCCTCCTCCTCCCCACACTCATTTCCCTGTATAGACTTGTTTTATTCTAGTGGTATTGTTGGATATGCGTGCATATACGTGTGTAAATTTCCCTCTACTGTACAATAAACCCTTGGACTGTATCCCTGACACAGTGTCTAACACCAGGACGTTCCTACTTGAAAACTGTTTGGTTGGTGAATTATTTCTGAATTTTTTTCCCTTAGTTGCTTATAACATGCTTGTATTGAATTTAGTTCTCCAAATACTTCTTTATTCAAAAATTATATTAAGGAGGGATGCCTGGGTGGCTCAGCCCACCTTTGGCTCTCCTGGGATCAAGTCCCACGTAGGGCTCCTTGCTCAGTCGGGAGCCTGCTTCTCCTGCTTCCTCTGCCCCTCCCCACACTTGTGTTCTCTCTTGCTTGTTCTGCTTTTCCCTCTCTCAAATAAATAAATAATCTTTTAAAAAAATTATATTGGAGTGCCTGGGTGGTTCAGTTGGTTAAGCGTCTGCCTTTGGTTCAGGTCATAATCCTGGGGTCCTGGGATTGAGCCCTGCATCGGGCTCCCTACTCAACGGGGTGTTTGCCTCTCCCTCTGCCCCTCTGCTCATGCTCTCTTTCTCCAATAAATAAATAAAATCTTAATTTTAAAAAAATCAAAAAATTATATTAAGGAGTGGCCATTAAGAAACAACCTTCAACTCCACCCCAGTTCTGTGTCGAGTAAATGCAATAAGCCAGCAGACAAATAGTGATGACAAAAAAGTTCTCCAGGCCCAGCTATTCCACTACACAAATCAATTAATTGAATTTCTTTGTCTTGTTGGAGTTTCATCCTTGCGTAGAGGCCTTGACTGTAGCTTTCCATAACTGCAACTCCATCCTGGCTTATGATGCCCTTTATTACATTTAAAAGCCATCAAAATCAGACCAGGAGGAATAAATTTTGGCCATCTGTTTGAATCCAATTTATTCCTAAGAGCCTGGGCTGAGGTTTGCGTCGAGATGAGGTAAGCAGCCTGAACATTTGGAGCCTGCAGACACAATTAGCTTTGAAAGGCAGAAATCATTCGCCTGAACTCGTACTGAGTGCCTACTGTTCGCAGGCTATGATAGGAGACCCCGGGGTTAGACAACCTGGTCTCTGCTTGCCAGGGGCTCATACAGGAGCACGTGGATTAAGTTCTATAACCTCGGCATGAGAATACTTGGAGAAGAAGCAAACTAGAAAAAAACCCGGCAAAGCTGGTCATCTGAAAATGAGACTTTTCCTAGGAGCCTGTGGAAAAGGGGAAGGAATGGCGATGTGAAATAGAAAGCATGTTCAGACTTTACGGGGTTCTTGTTGGGCCGTCTTTGTGTGTGCTGCTGTTCTACATCTGTACTTACAAAGGCCCTACTACATAGCTTCGTGGACTGAGGTTCGAGGACGTCACTCCAGGGCCCCGCGGTGCCCTCTTTCCTGCCTGCCATGGAGGGAGACCCACAAGCAGCTCGAAAGCTGTCCTTACCTTACTGATGAAGGCTCGCAGGGAGGCAAAAACATGTTTCAGCGACGCTTCGGACTGTCCATTTTTAAGGAATGCCAGATGGATATCAAATACTTTTTTCATTAGTGGGTTGTGGCCATCGTTATTTAACAGTTGACTCTACAAAACATTTAAAAAAAATACATTTTGGGGGTGCTTGGGTGGCGCGGTTGGGGAAACATCTGCCTTTGGCTCAGGTCATGATCTCAGGGCTGTGAGGTCGAGCCCCACACCGGCTCCCTCCTAGGCGTGGAGTCTGCTTAAGATTCTCTCTCTTCCCCTCCCTCTGTCCCCTCCTCTATTCTCTGTCTCTCTCTCTCTCTCAAAAAAAAAGTAAACCTGGAGGGCCAAAGCAATTAACTGCATTACACAGAGAAGAGGGGAGAAAATGACTGATTTTAACTCACGGGGAAGCAAGCACAATTTTCTACTTTTGAGTTCTCCTGCTAATATTACATTATGGGACAGTTACGTCATTTTTACTCTTCAGAGCACTCTCCTATTATCTCATCTTACTCCCTCGACAACCTTGCAAGATCATGGTTTTTACCTTCTTCTTTTTAAAATCCTCACGAAAAAGGGGCACCTGGGTGGCTCAGTTGGTTAAGGAACTGCCTTTGGCTCAGGTCATGATCCTGGAGTCCCAAGATCGAGTCCCGAACCGGGCTCCCTGCTCAGTGGGGAGTGTGCTTCTCTCCCTGACCCTGCCCCCTCTCATGCTCTCCCTCTCTTTCTCATTCTCTCTCTCAAACAAATAAATAAAATCTTAAAAAAAAAATCCTCACAGTGCTCATTTGTGTGGAGAAGCAAACATCTGAGAAAAAGCACTGAACATCTGGCCAGGGAAGCTAGTCAGCCTGCCTTGGCATTGTCAAGCCTGACAAAACGCCTCATCACCATGAGTATCTGAGCAAACCAGTTCAATCCTAATTCGAGCTAAACATGACTGGATATATTTATAAAAGTGTGACAGAAAAGGGCTTTAAACACACACACAAAAATCAAACAACAGAAGTTCAGAGGTAGCAGGAAGCTTGAGGGCAAATGAGTCCAAACCCCTCCCTTCGTGGATGTGGCAAGGGAGTCTCCGTGAATCCCCAAGGTCACACAGTAGCCAAACGAAGTCTGTCATCCAAGTTTCCAGACTGTTCATTTGGGGCTTTTTTACTACGCTGTGCTTCCTCTGACTAATTAATTTGTGTACAATGTTTTCTTTAGGACACTACCTGAAGTGTGACTTCCCATTTTTACCTTGAAGCACTGGGTGAAAAACGAGATGGTATCCAGCACCGTTAGGGAAACTTCAGTAGCAGTGTTGCCTTCGAGAAGTGCCTGATGGAAAATGTCTGCTTCAGTTGTTGCGGAGCCTAAGATTACAGAAAAATAAGTTAACACAGACCAACGCAGAGAATCACGTGACTGTTTTGAATGATTATTCGCCTCCCCCGCAAGACTCAGCGAGAGACAAGCAAGAAGAAAGGGGGCTCTCAGTATCCGCAGACCTAATGAGCTTCGCTGTATTTATTTATTCCTTAATCAAATATGATCCTGGCTAATCAATGCCACTCATTCTTACTTCAGCTCTGTTATCAACAGCCCTGCAACACGTAATTAGGTGTCTCCGCTTCTTTGGAGACAAGATCTCAGGGATGAACTCAGATGATGTGACTAGGGAACAAAAATGAGAAATTGCAGACAGCCGGCGACGTCACCTATGGTGGTGCTCCCCCTACCCGCCAGATGTTTCTAATCATGCCAATGTTAGGGGACTTGTTTCTAGATTAGAAGAAAAACAAAGCACCTGGGCCGACCGAAGGCAGCAGGTCCCTTATATTTTTACAAGGGACAACAGCAAAGCCGAAGTCCATAAAACTTGCATTTTTTTTAAAGGTCTTGAGTCTATTATTAGCTCAGGGTCCATCTACCCAAGACATTTGTTTTTATTATTAGTCCTCATGACAAAGCTAGTTTGGCTGGCTTCCTTTTCGGCAACCTCCAGGGGACTATATGGAAATGAAAGATTTCTCTTTGACTTTTTATTAATATTTGCTTTTCAGAGGATCACTTCCACTTATAGAACCCTCCAGCCTTCCCTGCCTGGTCAACATTTCTCTCCTTGCCCTGTTCTCCTTGTCAATATTTCAACACATGTGCAATATGCCTTTGTCAAAATAGTATTTGCAATTCTCTCACTTCTGCATTCAGCTCAGCAGGGGTAAGCCCTTAAAATCACTGAATGAACAGATATTATATATACTGAACAAATATTATAGATACTATTATATGAAGATGCCATTGTTTGCACTGAAGTTTAACAGTCGGAATGAAGGCTAGCCAGTGTAAAATAATATGATGAGAATAGCAACTCAGTGGGGGGAAAATCAGTTTCTTTAATACCGAACTAAGAGAAAAACCATGGTTACCTAAAAATCACTGGAAAATCCACACATAGTTTATTAGGTGTTCCTGGATGACAAAAGGACTATACATAAACACAGAGATACATAAATACATCCATAGATGTGTGGTCATTTCCGATTGTACTGGTGATTTAAGCTAGAATTCCTTCAAGGTTCCATAGCATTATGTGTATGTTTCGAATGGGTAGCCTACCCACATTTTCACTTACTGTGATTAAGTGTAAATGAACTTTCCAGGCTGCTAAGATGCTGAAGTCGGGCCTGCATCACTCCTGATCTGTTTCGAAGAGCTGGCATGGTCTGCGATTTTCGGTCTATTCCAAAGTGCTTGGACAGCCAGGCATCATGTATCCTAAAAATATTTTAAAGTTAGGAAATGGAGTACTCTAATACTATAGCTCCATGATATTTTTTTAATCTTTAAAAAGATTTTATTTATTTGACAGAGAGAGAGACAGCAAGAGAGGGAACACAAGCAGGGGGAATGGGAGAGGGAGAAGCTGACTTCCTGCTGGGCAGACAGCCTACACAGGGCTCGATCCCAGGACCTTGGAATCATGACCTGAGCTGAAGGCAGATGCTTCAGCAACTGAGCCACGAAGGCACCCCTCAATGTTATTTAAATAAATAAATAAATAAAATCAAAACAAAAGATGAGGTTTCCACATAAACAGTACACTGTGTTCAATATTCTATCTACTATTACTCAGCTTGAACGAGGCAGCACTGGAAATTGTATGAAGTTTTAGTGGATATTTAAAAGAGCCTCTGCTATGAGAATATAACTAAGGAATTTAGAAAAAGCTTCTTCCTTTCCTCCTTAAAAAATCAGAATCAAGTGGCCAACACTCTGTAAGGCTTGGTCTTTTCTCAAAAGGCAAGGAAGGGCAGGAGTCACAGAAAATAGTCCGAGGGGTACTCAGAGTGGAAATGAGGTGGGGAGAATTTCTGGGGTTAGATGTGCACGAAGGAATGCCAATCTAATCTGTTTCTGGCCTGGCCTCAAACCTCGATCACACATGTCTGTTACTAGGATATGCCAACTTTTGTTTTCCTTCAGTTTTAAGATCCCATTAAAAAAAAAAATTACAGCTGGGTCATACGGGAACCCAGGAAAAAAAAAGAGTTTGTCTATCCTCTAGTAAACAGAGTGGGAGAGCCAGCAGAATCACAGAGGTGAAGGCTCACAGTGGTAGTTACCAAGCTGGCTCCAAGCCACAGGGAAAGAGAGTGGAAATCGTCACCGGAATTACCCATTATTAGGATGTTCCTGACACTCAGCCATGAACTCCATCCAAAGTGTCTGTTTAGTTCTTGGAAGTGCCATGGAATTTCACTTTTATAAAAAGGACTCTATCTGAGCTCCTTAACTCTACCCTCTAAAAATAGATCTCATTGAAATAAGTGATCTTTTTCTTAGGGTCCCTCAAACGTGTCCTAAAGTATTTACTTCATCAAGACTTAGGTGGCAAAAAGAAGAGAATAGCTCACAGAGAATACATGTCCCAGCTGCTGTTGCAGACTTCTATTTACCTTAGCAACTGAAGTCAATATTGACAGGTTGTTGGTAAAAGTACAGACCTTACAGTTGTTCCCACTTTATGATTTGCTGCCTTCCCCGGGATCTAAGCCTTTTCTCACCTCTTTCAGAGAAGACAAGTGTCCTTGGATTAGAACAGAAACTCCGCGTAGCAGGCTAACTGCTACCCTTTGGAAAACTTAAAAATACATCCATTCACACTAGTTTAATTTACAGTTTGAGCTGAGACATGTTAAATGAAGCCCAGGTAACTCGCAAAATGAAGAATCTAGGTTTTTACAGGGCACGATCAAGACTGCCATCTGTTGGAAGAGAAGGGAAAAAAAAGTGGAAATTGTAGTGGGAATTACCTGGCTATGTTTCTTTTCCCCATGTATCTGAAGTGGAACAAACACACTCTAGGAAGAAAAACAACAGCACATTAGCGAGATATTGCCACGCTTTGCATTTTAACGAGCAATATTCAAAAACTCATGTGTTCCAAAGAATGGCCCATTTAAACCATATTACAACAATATGTTTTGGTATACAGATACATACACATAACTACTTGTGGGTTTGCCATATTATATCTTTCTAGGTTTATTTGCTACAACTACATTAGCAACAAAACGCTCCATATTTCTTCACCTACAATTCTAACGACATTTAAAAAGTTTGTCAATGCAAATGATGATTCTACGTCGTGCTCTATAATGTTTCATAGCAAAGATCTCTAGTTTTAGCCATTAATACCTAAAGAAAAAGTTTCTTAAGCCCTAAAAATTAGAGCAATTGCTATATTTTTAAAATGGCATTAAATACACCTTCTATTATTCAAAAATCTCAAACACATCCAGAAGTTGGGAGGGGAGCATACTAAATTCCCATGTACTCAGCACCCACCTGCTTCAACAGTAATCGGCACAGGGCCATTCTTGTTCATTCTCTACTCTGAACAGGTGTCCTGCTCACCCTCCATTCTCCCTACCTCCTATATTTTTTTTTGAAGCAAACCCCCAACATCATATATTTTCATTAGTAAACATTTTGATATAGTTTTTTAAAATTGCAACCTCCGTTTTGTTTGCTGATGTTTCCTGCAAAACTTTGAAGACTTTTGTTTTGAAAGACATGCACACATAAACATCATATTTATGCATGCTCTTTATTTATTTTTAAAGCAAGCTTTGCACCTAACATGGGTCTTGAACTCATGTCCCTGAGATCAAGAGTTGCATGCTCTACCGACTGAGCCTGCCAGGAGCCCCTGGGTGTTATTTATCTAAAAATTCCTCAGATTTCATTTTAATTTTTCTATTAGCTTTCCATAAGGATATGCAGATAGCTCAGCAAACAATCTAGGACAACTTCCCAACTCCACCTTCCCAACTTCCCAAACACAGATAGCTCAGCAAACAATCTAGGACAACTTCCCAACACCGCCTTCCCAACTTCCCAAACAACACTCGATTTTTCCCCAACTGCCTTGGAATGGAGAAGAATACATATATATATGCATATATACATGTGAAAAATATATATATATGCACATTTCTGATGCTGGTAGAATTACTCAGCTCTACAGAGGAGTACAAATTCTAAATTCCAGTCATTGAAGCTGCTCCATTAAGCCAGCATCGGCTCCAAATGAATGCTTTTGGACAGCTGATGCCACTTCTAGTTTTCTAGATCACAGAAAGACTGCTGCTGGGATGAACGATGGTCTATTATTAGCTAATTTTGCTGCTATCATAAGTATTCCATCTCCATGTTTTGTCCCATCTGTATGAAGAACCTGTGTGCTGGCCTTGATGCTACCAAAACAGTTGACTATTTCCTATGTTATCAGTAAATAAGCTGTTGGGGGAAAAACAGGTAATATTTTAACCCCCAAACAAGGAGAAAATTGATGAAAATAAATTAGTATAACTTACTCGAGAAGGATGAGAATGTTTATGAGCTCCTGAGGAGAGACTTTATTCCAGTAAGTTAAGAGAGTATCTGAAAATGGAATAAACAAAGTGGCAGATCTTGAAATAAGCACAGTAAATAGCACAGTGCCCCCAAAGTATCAATAACCAAGCTTCAACAACCGTCAGTTCCCAGCCGGTTCTTTGATCGATGTCCTCCTCTCCCAGCTCATTGTTCAAGGCACACATTGTATTTGTGTGAATTAATTCCAGATATATCACTTTATCTGTAATTATTTAATGATTATTTTTATTTAGTTTGTAAATATTCTTTTGGATGGCTGATACTAATCTTCATATCATCCCTGAAGACAGAGGAAGGGAAAAAGGACTGGGGTGTTTTCAATGAACTTCCTGAAATTTTGCATAATGCCGCGTGCTTAGGAGTATTTTTCCGAAAGGAGGGTCAAGCACCTTTGCCTGCTACTCTAAGGGCTCTGTGAACCAAAAAGTTTGAGAACTTTAAACTTGAGAAGAAGAGATTTTTTTTTACCCTTTGCCTTTGTATTATAAACTCTGAAGTCTTTTTTTTTTTTTTTAAAGATTTTATTTATTTATTTGACAGACGGAGATCACAAGTAGGCAGAGAAGCAGGCAGAGGGAGAGGAGGAAGCAGGCTCCCCGTTGAGCAGAGAGCCTGATGCAGGGCTCGATCCCAGGACTCTGGGATCATGACTTGAGCTGAAAGCAGAGGCTTTAACCCACTGAGCCACCCAGGCACCCCATAAACTCTGAAGTCTTGATATTATGCAAATAGATACACACACACACACACACACACACACACAGTTAAAAACAAAACAACAGGCTGAATGAAAATGGAGTTGCTTATGCTAAGCCTCCCACCACCAAACCTAGACAATTACAGTTCCCACTCGCCCAGGAATGGAATTGTAAACCAGTCAATTAGGAATCATCTGATGGGCACTACTAAGGTAATCTGCCTGACAGAGCCCTGGCATCCCCTAGACAAAAGTGACTTTGCAATAACAAACCCACTTTCCCTGCATAAACTTTCCCTGCATAAACTTCCTTGCTCCAGCTCCCTTCTACCTCTAGAAGTCTTTCATTTTGTACAGCACCTCAAGACTACTTTGTCTGCTAGATTGGATGCTACCTGACTCTAATCAATTTTTGCTCAAATACACTCTTACAAACATGCCTGCTTATCTTCTAACCGTATGTCCAGGCGCATGTATCTAACTATCCCAGATATAAAAGTCCCTTAAATCTATCATGTATACTTCTCTTTTGACCCGCTTCTTTACTCCAACACAGTAATTTACCGAGATTAAAATTAAAAAGAAAAAATACTGCTGCCATTTAACTCTCCATTCATTTTTCATTTACTTTTTAAAAGATTTTTATTTTTAAGTACTCTCTACGCCCAGAGTGCGCTAGAACTCAATTGCGAGATCCTGTTGCATGCTCTACCCCCTGAGTCAGACAGGTGCCCCCTCCGTTCCCTTTTTATGCTACTCAGATATAGCTCTTGGCGCTCATAGCTCTTAAATGTAAAAATGTCATAGGCATCGCAAGAGTGGTAAATGACAAAACTGCCAACCCAGCTACAACCTGGGCAAGATAAGGATGGAAGACTAGGCAATGTTGGCTAGGCGGAGAGGGGGAGACAGGGAGGAATGCAGGGATTTTGACTTTACTTCCAACTGTTTCTAAAAGCCACGGGTGTTGATACTTTCCAAAACACTGACCCTCAAGAATAAAAATGCTAAAAATGGCATCGTTAGTTTGTTTAAAAAAAAAAAAAAAAGCGGGCAGGGACTTCCGGTCTCCCCCACTCCTGCCTTTTGATTGCCGTGCTGCTGGGAGAAGCCCAGATCCCCCAGAAGCCACTGGGTTTCCGGCCTCTCGGCCTCCTGTAGGAGAGCAGCGTGAGGGCGCCATCCTCTCTCTCCCACGCAACGGCTCTCTTCCCACCAAAAGGCCGGTGCCTTCTTCCCACCCAAAAACTCCGGAACTTTCTGCCCATCCCTGAACCACCCCGGTGCCAGCCTCGTGCCCAGAGACAGCTTCGCAGGTCTGTAAAAGGGGAAAAGGCCTCATCCCAGCCGCGGCTTAGTGCTAGTCAGCAGCTCCTCCGCCATTTTCTCGGCAACGGCGGTAGCGCTGTTAAGCCGCTGGCCTGTCTCCACCATTTCCAAACCCCAAATCGGCGAGACATGATGCAGGCTGGGAACATGGGTGGAGGAGAGAGGGGAGGTGGTAAGAAACCCTCAGGAAGAGAAAAATTACAGTTTAGTGTATGTGATGTATCATCTGATGATTTTAAAAAAACCTGGCTAATGCTAAAAGAGCTCCACGACAAAGAGCTACGCCGTTTACAGGCAAAATTAGCCAGTTTGAGGAAAGAGCGACTGGCCGACGGAAGGTGGACGGGCTCCACAGCCAAAATTAAAGAGCTGACCGCGCAACAGAAAGTCCTCAGTAGCACCATTCAGAACTTGCGAGATCAGTTAAATGCAAAAACATGTGAACGCTGTTTGCTGAATGAAAGCTACAGGAACACACTACAGCAGGAATTTTACGATATCCAACAACAAAATCTTCACTTTATTGCTCAGCTTACTGAAGAAAGGAATAGGTTAAGGGAAGAAAATCAGAAGCTTTCTGCAGAACTAAAACGGAATCTGCAGCATTTGCCCCCTTCTTTTTCTAGTAGTGATGATGAGGTATTCATTCCCTGTACTCAAAGGTCTGTGCCAGTTTTCTCGGTCAGGGAGCCCTCCCCAGGAACTCATGTGTATCTGCCTGTCAGATTGATAAAGCAATCAAATACTGAAGAGATGAAAACTGGACGAAAGGAACGACCACGAAGTCCAAAGTTTTCGATTCCATTTTATAGTCAGGACCTCTTCGAGGACCGGGAGACCTCTCCTGAGCAGCCTTATCCTAATAGCAGTAAGCCTGGCACAGAGAGCAGTACCAATCAGAAGTCACCTGCAGGGTTTCCTTTAACATCGATAGTTGGTCCTCAAAAGGAGCAAGGATTTCAAGATGTTTCAAACCACGAAGACCAGCTTGGCCAGCCGAAAAGGAAACAGATCTTCACCCAGAGGACCTCCACCCAAAGGACCACCACACAGAAGTGTGAAACTCAGATTGACTTCTCTTGGAGCCTTTCCAGTATTTCTACCACAGGCAACCCCACTACTCAAGTCGTATCTGAAACTTCAGAGGAAAATATGCCTGATTATAAAGGAAGTTCATTTCCCCCTTTTACACAGAGTAAGGAAAAGCCCTCTTTAAATGTATTTCCTTTTGACTATACTGTAAGATCTAGTGGGAAAAAATCGAAGAGTGGTATAACTCAGTACAACATTGGGTTTTCCGTAAGAGATTGCAGCTACCCGATACCTTTCACTGAACAATCCACTGGGAAGAAGAATGTTAATGAGTCTACAGATAAGGAGCATGATGCCAATAAGCCTCTCGGTGATACCCAAAGTTTCATCTCAGGGTCTGCAATAAAGAGAAAAGCCAGGACACAGACAGAAAAAGAGGGAAAGTAGCTTTGCCTCATCCTCTCAAGGAAAATGCTCTTCTTTTACAAGAGGACAGTCTTCCTGTCAATTCAGACTGTGTAACTGATTATCCCTGACTCTGATTCCATTTCTCCAGAAATAATAAACAAGACAATAAGAAAAAAAAAGTTTGGCAAATGACTAAGACTTTGAAACAGTGACTTATTGCCAATTAATAAAATGTAGCCACAAATAGAAAAGGAAATTCATTCTGTGGAATTCCTCCACTTCCACATTATAAGTGTAGAGGTCTGTCATCTTTTTGTTGAAACTAAGTTGCTACTGTTTATGAACCAATAAAGCCAAGAAAGGACCTGAAGAGTATGGACTTCTAAGGGTTCAACATTTAAATGCATACCGAGTAACTAAAATATTTACCAGACAAGACAAAGTAACTAGAATACATCCACTGAGAAAGATCCAGAAGCAGAATTTTTCAGAATAA
>NC_081575.1:30766490-30830875 GCF_022355385.1 Mustela nigripes
TTCATAGTTCTGCTCCTCTTGTAAATGTTGACCTTGCTTGCTGAATTACATGGAATGTATACTAGTTATAAAAATGTGCTTTTAAGAATCAAAAAGCAAGAGCAGAAGAGAGAAAAATCTAAGCAAAAATTCAGCAAGCAAGGTCAACATTTACAAGAGGAGCAGAACTATGAAGTTCTCAAGAAACAAAGCAGTTATGGTCTTATCCATCACATTAAACAAGCTGCCAGAGGCTTAACCCTGGTAATTACAGTATATGGTGTGAGAGTGGGCGTGTGTGTGTGCAGGTGCACACATGTGTGCATGTGTGTGCACATGCACTCTGCTGGAGTGGAGATAAGGAGAAAGTAGTCAGCAGTGCATCTCCGCAACTCCTTTCCCTGCCCCCTCCATTTTTCCTCCCCCTGCCCCCAACTCACTTTCCCTGGGCAGTGGTGGTATTCAACTACTTTTTTTTCTTATTTTTGTTTGTTTGTTTTTTCTCATGTGTCACTTAGGCCTTTTAAAAAAAAAAAGCAAATTTATTGAGAGAATTCATGGGCCATAAACCCCATTTAAATAGTGCACAATACAGCAGTTTATAGTATTTTTAAAGAATTGTAAAACCACCACCCCAGTTTTAGAATATTAGATATTTAGAATATCTAAATATTTTAGAATATTTTCATCACCCTAAAAGGAAACCCCATATACATTAGCAGTCACTTTCCACCTTGTTGCTCACGTCTCCATCTTGCAGGAAGACAAAAACAGTGAGCTGTGGCTGTAGTTGTTAACTGATCCATTATCTCTCAGACTGAAATACCACTGGGGTTAAAAATGATCTCCCTTTATTTCTTTCCCAAAACAGGGAGGTACATCATATAGTCTCAATATAATCTTTGACTTTTACTCTAAATTATTTAGTCTTAGAACTTTAAGATTATAGTTGTTTTTTGACTTTTATTAATAAACTCTAAGATTTATTATTCATATCTAGCTTTTCTGAGGTCTTTGATGGTTAACTATCAAATTATTTTATGTTTTTATATCCTGCATTATTATTTAAAAAAAGATTTAGAGTAATATTTTAAAATATTTAACATAGAAATATTTAAAAATACTTGAATATAAAAATGTTTAAAATATTTAAATATAGAAATGTTTAAAAATAAAGCAAGTAAGTAAAATATAATTATGATAATCAGAACCCGGGTGCTTTCATGTTTTTCATTCCTGCATACATTTTTTTTTTTTTTAGTAAAAATATTGAGAAAAGGAAGAAAAAGGAGGGAGTTGTGTAAGTGAATGTGATATTTGGGAATAAGATAACCTAATTTTACTTCCAGAGGACTTGCAGTTTATGAAAACCCTTTGGTTAGTCTATCATATAAAGAAGTGTTAAAACTAATAAATAATACAACTGTACACCAAAGGGGGAAAAATGAAGCCTGAAAAACAGCGTAACACCACACAATGCCACAGGCAGGCACCATGAAGATAACAGCAGCATTCCCGACCCTCCGAGAACACTTCCTGTCTTTTTGTTTGCTTTTGGTTTTCCAAATCCTGGGTCAAATAAAAGCTTAAGTATTAAATGTGACTCCTGGTTATTATTTCCTTCTGTTTACTTTGGTCATTTAATGCGATACAAGCTCTGCATGGAAAAAAATATGTTTAGCACTTTTGAAACTACAGTTTCATTTTAGAAATCAATTTTTAAATTAAAAAAACAATAGTGTGAAGAATCAAACCCAGATGACCCCAATAAACCCATTTTAAGTTAGAAACAGAGGAAAGTTTTAAGGTCAGAGTCTGCAACGATCTGTTTCTAATGTGCTCATGTTTTACGTACAGGGGACGATCAAATATTTGTTGCATGAACCTGTGAAGGGGGATGTCTAGTAGAGACCATGCTTAATATGCTGGTAACTCACCTTCGGAAATCATTTTCACTATATACAGGTAGCACATTAAGAGGCTTCTGATTTCATACTGGTCCAGTCGGTTATATTGGGATACACTGCTCCTGGTAGAACCCTGTCGGGTCTGTAATAGAAAGGGCTATTGTCAAACAATATTGGTACTAGAGATTCCCATAGCCTTTAACTCAATAACTATTTGTATCATTGGTCCTGCTAATTCTAAGCCCAAATCCAATTTTCTATCACACTTGGAAGGTAAATGAGCTGAATCTTTCTTTGTTGCTACTGCACAGAGTAGTATCACTAGAAATTACCTGGGGGTCTTCATCAAGATAACAGCCATGAACACTGTTTCATTCCCGTGAGCTGTGTTTAAGTAGCAGTAAAAAATTCAAATTACCGTATGTGGCTATTCCAGGAAAAATAGCTTTTACATGCAGGAGAAACTTAACTAAGGTATATGGAAGCACAGAAACATTTTAAGCTCTTTTCATTTAAATCTTTCAGAGTTTATAAATTAAAATCCAACCTACAAATCATAGGTCAGGAAATCTGTATTTTTAAGGAGGGCTCATATGACAAGATAATTACATGAAGAAGAATCCAGTAATACTTTAAAACCACAGCTTCTACAAACTAGTGATGTTCCTTTTAATGATTTTTGTTAAAATCTCAGTTGTTAAGCATGACAAGATCTGACTTATTTGGGGACTTATATGAATAGAATGTTAATAACCTAAAGAATTTACCTTATTAAAAACCAGTTCTTTCACAGTTGAGCTAAACTGAGCTGGAAATAGGCATTTACTAAACTAGGATTTACTAAGAACGAACTTTCACTTAGAGCACAACACCTAGGTTCTGAATGTTTGCTAGCTGTGTGATTATTAAGTCATTTAGCTTCTTTGTCTTTTATCTGCCTTACCTATGATAATGTCTATTGACAGAATTCTAAAAGCCGTAAAATAGGTACCTTTGTGAATGATTTACTATTTACCCCAAGGCTCAAGGAAGTATATTCCAGTGGCTCTCAAGGGGTGTTTCCCAATTAGCAGCATCAGCATCATCTGGGAACTTAGAGACACAAATTAGCAGGCCCCATCCCAGACTGAATTAGAAACTCTGGAGGTGAGGCCCAGCCATCTGTTTTTATTAACCCCCCAGGTGATTCTGAAGCACACTAAGAATGCCAGGATATAAGAGAAATATTGTAGAATCAGAAAATCCAGGTTCAGGTCTGGCCTGCCATAGCTGTGTGGTTGTCCTAAGTCACAACCCCAGTTTTCATTTGTAAATTGAGTTGGAATTTATTATTTTTATACACCCTTCTAACCCTAATTTTATATGAGTCTGTGATCTTACACAGCAGCATTACATGGCTTTATTGGTCAAAATGAAATTTCTTGGGGGCACCTGCGTGGCTCAGATGGTTAAGCATCTGCCTTCAGCTCAGGTCATGATCTCAGGGTGGTGAGATTGAGCCCCGCATTGGACTTAAAGGGTGTTTCTCTCCCTCTCCCTCTGCTGCTCCCCCACACCCACCACTTGCCCTATCTTTGTCACAAAATAAAATAAAATAAAATGAGGTTTCTCTGTCTCAAGGCAGACATACTCAAACTTTAATGTTAGAGAATATGTTCTGATTAAGTAATGATGTGACACCGAGATCATCAATTTGGAGGCCTAACTTTTTTTCTCCCAGGTTATTTACTCTATCACAAAAGAACGGAAGACTGAATTAACCCTGCCAAGAAGGGATTTATATGACAAGGTGCATTAGATATTTTATACTTGAACCTTCCCTCTCTAGAACAGGTTACAGTATACGAAGATTAAAGGATGTATTCAAAGTTAGAACTCTTAAGGATGAATGCCTTATCCTCCATAAACAGTTTTAAATATTCAAGTAGCAGCTGCCATTAGAGGAAGGAACCAATGCAACATCCAAGAATTATGGGATGCTTTCTAGTAGAGAGACTTTTACTTATATAAAAAGACAGCCAACTGTAGCCTAACATATCCCCAGGGTTACCCCACATACTTTGGTTCTTACATTTTCAACAGTCCCGCTCTGATCTGGAAATCCTGTTGCTCCTTCTGGGAGGAGGGAACCTCTTGAATCTTCCCTCTTGATTCCATGTCCATTTGGAAAAGACCCATAAGCTGGAAAAAAAGCCAAGTCCCCATTAACAACAGGAAGAATGGTCAAAAAAATTTTTTAAAAAAATAAATACTAGGTTGGGGCGCCTGGGTGGCCCAGTGGGTTAAAGCCTATGCCTTCAGCTCAGGTCATGCTCCCAGGGTCCTGGGACTGAGCCCCACATTGGGCTGTCTGCTCAGCGGGGAGCTTGCTTCCTCCTCTCTCTCTCTGCCTCTCTGCCTACTACTTGTGATCTCTGTCAAATAAATAAATAAAATCTTAAAAAAGATAAGTACTGGGTTAATTTAGAAACAGATGTTAGGGAATAGATCTTAGTCATCTAAAACATGAACTTTTGGGGGGGCGCCTGGGTGGCTCCGTTGGTTGAGCAACTGCCTTCGGCTCAGGCCATGATCAGTCCCGGGATCAAGTCCCACATCAGGATCCCTGCTCGGCAGGGAGTCTGCTTCTCCCTCTGACCCTCTCTCCCCTCTCATGCTCTCTCTCTCTCTCTCAAGCAAATAAATAAAGTCTTCAAAAAAATTAAAAAAAAAAAAAACATGAAGTTTCGGGGCACCCAAGTGGCTCAGTGGGTTAAGCCTCTGCCTTCGGCTCAGGTCATGATCTCAGGGTCCTGGGATCAAGCCCCATACTGGGCTCTCTGCTAGCGGGGAACCTGATTCCCCCCCACCCCTGCCTGCCTCTCTGCCTCCTTGTGATCTCTCTCTCTCTCTGTCAAATAAATAAATAAAATCTTTAAAAAGAAAAGAAAAAAAGAAAAGAAAACATGAAGTTTCTATTTTGTATCAAAACACCATAAGAAGCCTAACAAAGCGTGACTTTTTTTTTTAACCACTTGAAATACTTTATTACTTATGAAACAACAAGAGGCTGGAAGTAATAAACCAAGGCCACACAATTCAATAGAGAGTTCTATAGGTAAGGAAACTTAGGCCCAAAAAAGGGGAAGCGTCTTGTCTTAAGACTGGAGAGATTGGATCAGAAACCAGTGTTCTCATTATCCTCTATTTTGTCAGTATACCAAAGCTACATTTTAAACAAGCTTAGATAAGGAAACTTAAGCAAAAAAAAAAAGGGGGGGGGCTGCAAGTGTGAGTCAGATTTAATTAAACTTTAGAAGAGCTCATGCTACATATAGTTATTATGAAGTATTTCAAAAGTACAGAGAAAAAAGTACAGAGAAGTACAGGGTGCATTTCTACACAGCCATGCAGCGTATACTCTTTAAAGGACTTAATTACCAGTGTCTTTGTCACTGCTCAGACTCCCTCTACTTGTAGGTGAAGTGAAGCCACAGGCAAACTCATCCCGGGATGCCTGTAACACAAGGTGACACAGCTGTCATTTCAACAAATGTGTACATGAGCATGAGACATTGGAATGAACAGAATGGGAGGGTCTCCTAACTTTAAACAAAGCTCACTGTGAAAGTCTAGATCAGGTATCACTGTTGGTATTTCAGTGACATCTCTTTAAAGATGGGGCACTAGGATACTTTGCAAGCAAGACCTCTGACCAAGTAATAGAACCCGAGATGGCTGGCGGAAGCAGCAACTACCACCCAATAATCCCCCTGGGAACTAGGTGCAGTGCTTGAAGGAGAGGTGTGACCAGAAGCTCTAGACGAATTTGAGCTCCAGAAGAAAGAACAGATAAGTCAAATACTTTCAAAGATCACTGTCGAATATTTTGGAGTGAGCATAGGCAGGAGTAACTGTGTTTGGGAAGAAAGACCAGCCTAAAACCCAGGTAGATAAGGCAGCCCCCACATTTAGCTGAGGTACATAACTGGGAGCTATAGGCAATAAAGCCATCAGGAAGGCTTAACAGCAGCTTTCTCAGGAACCCAAGGCAGGCCAGACAAATCGACTAGGGCATTTGATAGGGCTAATTGCCAAAGGAAGCTGTAAAGGACACAGTCTATCCCGCGACCCAATAACATGACACGGCAACTCAAAGTGGGAAGGCCATCTTCGGCCATTCAGAACATGGAGTGGGGGCAGGGCAGGACTTCACAGTCCCTCTGGGCAGACTAGAAAGGGTACAGTTCTGTGCACCACATTTTAATAGGCTGACTGGTAAAATGGAGCATATCCAGAAGAGCGTAACCAAGGCTGTCAAAGGGTTTGGGAATGACAAAAGATGAAGTAGAGGTAAGTATCTGGTCTGGAGAAAAATTTAGAAAGCACTTGTGCAAGGGGTGTCATGTGCAGGTAGGAACAGATGTGTTCCATGTCTCTCTAAGAAGGCCAAACTAGGACAAGCAGGTTAAGAAAACCTTATAGGTCTAATGTGAGAAGGAAAGTTTTAATTACTACAAAGGCAAAATGTTATTTTGCCCAAAGGGGGACTGGTCACCATCTGAGGCTCCTTTAAACACTAAGATTCTAAAGGGAGAACAAAGCACAGACTAACTGTGCCGAGCGGAAAGCAACTCTGAAGAACTAAAAGAAGGCTGTCCCAGGAAAGGAGAAGCAAAGGAATAGTTTAACCCCTGGTGCCTTGCACTGCGGAAGTGAAAAATCCTTGATTCCATTTCCAAGTTGAATATCGGAAGGCAAATAATGGTAAATCTTAAAACACTGGGTGCAAAGGATTCCTGGTATTCTCTTGGACCTTGATACTCAGAGTGTGGTCCTTGGACCAGAAGCGGGCAAAAGTGTGTTAGAAAAGCACAGTCTCAAACTCCACCATAGGCCTACTGAGTTAGAGTCTGTGTTTTAACTAAATCCCCTGGTGATTCGTATGCACATTAAAGTATGAGAAGCAGGGGCACCTGGGTGGCTCAGAAGCACTGCTGTAGGGGAAAAAAAAGTGTTAACTCTAAACAAGGAATGAAGAGCAATGCTTAAGATAGAGCCCATATAGCATATGACCCCAATTCTAAACGCAGTCAATAAAAGGGAATAAAATGCCCGGGGAAATACATTACTACTTACAGAATTAGGCAAGGCTGCACAAGAATACAAGGTATCTCGACCCGCTAACCGCTGTATATTTTCCAAGAGCAGTCCAACAAACGGTAGGTACAATTGTGCTATTTTGGCCTGCTGGTTCTGAAAAATAATTATCCAAAGCTCAGTAGGGATATAATAGGGATATAATACCCCCAATAAAGCTAGCCCCCATCTATCAGTTTCAAGACTCAAAGTGGGCTAATATCCACAACAAATTAGTGAACCATGAGGCTATTTATACTTACAAGTCTCAAAACTAATTACCACGGAACCTTCTTGGTATTTGGATATCTACGCCCTACAGAGTCAAATCACAATCCCTCAATGACTACATAAAGTCAAAGGTGAAAGCTCATTCTTTGAAAAATAGTGGCTGACCTATAAAGCTGATAATATCGGTTCCATTCTTTAACTCCAGTGAGGGCTGAGATTTCACAAGCACAAGGATGGTGTCTACCTTGTTCACCACTTCAACCCCAGTGCCTGGGCAGATAGGAGACACTCAGTACACGTTAGCTGAATAAATGAATCAATGGGAGAAGCCTCAAAAATGGTGAATTACTGGAGTGCCTGGGGTGGCTCTGTGGGCTGGGAGGCCAACTCTTGGTTTCAGCTCAGGTCAGCATCCCAGGGGTCCTGGGATAGAAACTTCCATCGGGCCCTGAACTCAGCAGGGAGTCTGCTTCAGGATTCTCTCTCTCCCTCTGCCCCTCGCCCTCTTCTCTTGCTTGCTCTCAAATAAATCTTTTTTTTAAAATGGTGAGCTACGGGATGCCTGGGTGGCTCAGTGGGTTAAGCCGCTGCCTTCAGCTCAGGTCATGATCTCAGAGTCCTGGGATCGAGTCCCACATCAGGCTCTCTGCTCAGCAGGGAGCCTGCTTCCTCCTCTCTCTCTGCCTAACTTGTGATCTCTCTCTCTCTGTCAAATAAATAAATAAATAAATCTTTAAAAAAAAAATGGTGAGCTACTCTATTCCTTAAAGAAACATTTGTTACTGTTGTTGTTTTAAAGATTTCATTTATTTATTTGACACAGAGAGAGGGGGAACACAGGCACGGGAAGGTGGGAGAGGGAGAAGCAGGCTTCCCGCTGAGCAGGGAGCCCGAGGCGGGGTTCGATCCCAGGACCCTCCCAGGACCCGGGGATCATGACCTGAGCCAAAGGCAGCTGCTTAATGACTGAGCCACCCAGTCACCTCCTTTTTTGTCATTTTGATCAAAGCAATTAAGATAATGTGATCTTGGCCCCCAGAGTCAACTGTAAGACTTGGAAGATAAATTTGTAAATAAATATATTTATCCCCTGGCTACTAGCAGTCTTAACATGGTATCTCTTATTTGAAAATGTATTTATTGCTTCTCTCAGCTCTAGACATTTCTCATCCGACACGTACAAACACTTGAGTCAGCAAAACCAGTGGATATAATGGCATAAACGTTGCCCCTTCACATTTCATGACTCTGGGAGGTTTTTTCTGGGGACTTAGAGAAGGTCTCTAGGGCTTAATAGTCAACCTACAGAATACAGAAGATCAATAGTACCTCCTTGTTGCCTGAATTTGCATTTGTTATTTAGGCTGAACAATTTTTCATATTGTTTATTATTTCTGGGACTCTGCCCCAGATTGTGCTGAAGGGCACAGAGGTCTGAGAGCCAATGATCGCCAGCTTCCCGCCCAAGGCAGGAAGGGCCCTTCCCTGCAACTGACAAATGGTTCATGTTCACACTCTAGCCCTTCTCTGGTTTCTGTTAGAAGGGTCCTTTAGCTTATTTACTCCTTGTAAGTTCTACCTGCTAGGTATAGCTCTGGCCTGTGGTACTACAAGAGCAAGGCCACACCCCATTTTTACAGGGCAATTCTTCAAATAGTTAAAAGATCGTTACCAGGAATCAGCTTAATTCATTCTCCGCAAGGCTAAACGGCCCTCATGGCTTCCTTTATTCTTCACATGGCTTCAGCTTCAAGGCTTTTCCCCATCGTGGTCACCCTTATTTGGCAGTTCTCTAGTTTTTCAGTATCCCACTTTGGCTTTGATAGCCACTATGGTCTCGTGGCTAAGAACACGGATCTTGGATTTTATAAATATATGAATTCCCAATCTCCTGTTGCTGTTCCTTGACTGTGATCAAATCACTGAGCCACAGTTTACATTTCTCTTTTGTAAAATGGGGATAATAATAATGATACTAATTCAGATGAGGTACTTAATACAGCGTCTGACATGTAGTGAGTCCTCAGTCAATTTGAGCCGCTATTATTAATACTACGGCTTCTGGATGGGAGTCTACTTTCATTCCCCAGTGATCACTAGGCAAGGAGATACTACAACTCTCTCAGCAGAACAGGAACACAGGAAAACATACAGTGTAAAATATATTAAGCTTTGCCTGCACAAAAGTCCGAAAACCACCTAGGAATCTATTACTAGAAGAGAGTTTAAAATAAGGAATTGTTCAGGGGCGCCTGGCTGGCTCAGAGCGTGACTCTTGATCTTGGGGTTGTGAGTTCAAGCCCCACACTGGGTGTGGAGCCTACTTAAAAAATAAATAAATAGGGGCGCCTGTTGTGGCTCAGTGGGTTAAAGCCTCTGCCTTTGGCGCAGGTCATGATCCCAAGGTCCTGGGATGAGCCCCGCACTGGACTCTCTGCTCAGCGGGGAGCCTACTTCCTCCTCTCTCTCTGCCTGCTTGTGATCTCTGTCTGTCAAATAAATAAAATCTTTTTAAATAAATAAATAAATCAATCGATCGGAACGGGGTGTATCCATATGATGGAATAATATGCAGATTTCTAAAAATGTGGTAGCTCTAATCTTCAGGATGTCTTGTTAATTAAAAATACATAATGATTCTCATTATACATACACACACAACATATATATATATATATACATACACAGACATATATATATGCTTCTGCATGCACAATTTACATGGGGTTAAGAAATGGGAGAGAAGCATTTTTTTTTAAAGATTTTATTTATTTATTTGACAGAGAGAGATCCCAGCAGGCAGAGAGGCAGGCAGAGAGAGAGGAAGGGAAGGAAAGCAGGCCCCTGCTGAGCAGAGAGCCCGATGCGGGACTCGATCCCAGGACCCTGAGATCATGACCTGAGCCGAAGGCAGCGGCTTAACCCACTGAGCCACCCAGGCACCTGAGAAGCATTTTTTAACTATGTACATGGATTACTAAAAAGGGAGGTGGGGAGCGGGGGAGGGGGATAATGGAAAAAACCCTGCCTAGAGCCCAAGTCAAAACTGCAGTTCTTTCAGGGGTTAACATCACTTGCAGCGGGTACAGGCACAGATACACACCTTAGTCACTGGACATTTTGGTTCTGGATAGAGAAGAGGTCTCCCAGTCCTGATAACAAGTTAGGAGATCTCCTAAAGCAGTTTACGAGCAGCACATAACAAGGACAAGTGACATCCCGATCATTTCATTAGAGGAGGGGCCAAAGAACAGCAACATAGTTGGGGGGGGCTGTGACTAGAGTATCTCAAAAGCAGCATTTCCATAGGAAGCATTTTTTTCCTTGACTGTATATTTGTCTGGGGTCACTTCAGGGGACCCACAAAAATTACAGGAGCCTAAAGCTTCCATCTCTATCCCTTACCTTGGCGCCACCATTCATGGTGAACATGCTTTACTTGAACATATTTGACAGATGAGCCCTTACTCAGGCCACCTGGGAATTCTTTGGACCCAACAGAGAAAGGAATTCAAGCTTTGGTGAAGCAGGCCCATGAGGCAAAGTTCTAGCAGAGAGAATCCCATACCCACATAACAGCTGTTTAAAGCTTTTGAACAAAAGAGAAAAGGGCTTCAGAAGTCACTGAAGAGGTAGTGGGCTTGGAATTTCAATCTTTCCCACACTCCCAAACCTCAAATACTCAAGTAGGCGCAGTGCTGAACTTTTACAGATAAAAGAAGTTATATGTGTGTGCGCATATATATACTATAACATCTCGGAATTTTAAAAAGGAAATGATATCCACAATGTGTGATATTTAAAAATCCACCTCTAGGTAAGACACTAGTGCAATCCCAGTTTCCTGCACTTTCATCTGAAGAGGCAGAGGTAAATGATGCAGCTTCCTGCTTCTGGGAGGGGAAGTTCATTTTGTGTTTTCCCATGAGTCCTTTGAAATCATGGCTTAGAGACCTTTTCTTCCACGTTGCCTAAGATCCTTTCCTGCACCTCTAGGCATGAGCAGCAGTTCGCCAGAACCCAGTGGTAACCAGCAGTTTTAAAGGTTTGCCAGAGCCCAGGTGGAATGGCTGACCTGTGAGATATCTTTTCATTCAGATATCTCATACGGGTTACCTTGCGTGACGTCAATATCGGCATTCACACAGAAAGAGAAAATAGCACATAACAGAGTGATGGGAATATGTTGTTACAGTTATATTGGGACAGAAACCAAGCCAAAATTGTGGTAAGTAACAAATAACATCTTAATGCTGAGTTTCGATGTACTTCAGGAGAGAATCGCCTGAAGAAAACCAGCAAAATTTGTAAGTAACGAAAACCCTTTGGAATTAAAGAACTATAAATGGAAGTAGCTGGCAGACGTCTTCTGTTTATCAAGGACAAACAGGAATACTGAATAAAGAATTAGCTCCGGGGAGCCTGGGTGGCTCAGTGGGTTAAGCATCTGCCTTCTGCTCAGGTCAAGAACTCAGGGTCCTGGGATCGAGCCTCGAATCGGGCTCTCTGCTCAGCAGGAAGCCTGTTTCCCCATCTCTCTCTCTCTGCCTGCCTCTCTGCCTACTTGTGATCTCTCTCTGTGTCAAATAAATAAATAAAATCTTACAAAAGAAAAAAAAAAAAGAATAACCTCCATTTCCAAGTCAGCTTTGCAAAGTGATGACAATACTAAATGATATCCTAATTTTTATTTGTACCTGGATATACAAACCAAAGGACAAGTTATTAATTATGAAATAATATGATGTCCCCTTGAGCCCTGTGATTCTAGGTATGTAAGTTAGGTTATTTGAAATCCACAGAGTTTGCAATCTCCTTTTTTAAGCCCAATGGAGTTTAATGGTAAATGGAGTTGAATATATATGTTAAAAGGGCAGCAAGCAGCAGCCATAGCAATGGCCTTCACACACAGACAATGTGCAATGTCCATAAGGTTTATAGCCACACCCGCATTTTTTCAGTAAGAAGGAAATCTTCATATTAAGTATTTCGTATTTGACCCAGTTAACATGTCTTACTATTAATCACTTAATCAATACTGTAACTGATTTAGGAATATATACATGAGGACGTACATTAAGAAATATCTTTGAAAGAGTCCATATGGCTACAACCACATACGATTTTTTAAAAAGCCTAATTAGCTTATGTAACAACTCCTGCGGCAGTTACGCTGTTCTTTACACACGACTTGAGAAAGCACTGTTTTTCTTCAACAGTTAGCCGAACAATATTTTGAAAACCTAATCACTGGATCGTGAAACAAATCTTATTTGTAAAAAATAAGTTCATCAATGCTCATATTATGTGCCTTACTGAACACGTCCACTTGAATGTAAAATCTTAGCCGAAATTTACTAATGTGACACTGATTAGACGGGCATCCTTACCTTGTGTTGGTATCTAGTGTCAAATGCATGTTTTATCAAAAGATTCTTTATGACAGAGATAGCCGTGTATCTGATCTCATAATTGTCCTGAAGAGCAATGGAGGTTTCCCTCAGAAGCAAACCAACCAAGAAGTGATGCTTGCAATATTCATCTGATAAACTGTATTCAAGATTTGAATCTGCGGTACAATGAAATGTAAAACCCGTTTATAAAAGTAATCGAAAATGACCTTATCATTAAAGTAACATTTATTATTTAGTAATATGTGCTTATGTTAGCAAGAGCTATAATTTTATTCTTAATGAATGTGGACAATTCTTTGGTCATGTAGAACAAGCATGCAACATTTTTACAACAGAAACGCACTCACAATTAGGGCTGTCTGATAGCCTTAATGATCATTTCGGTCGGTAAAAGAGTCCCTAGATCTCTTTTCTCCTAGATTCTTTTAAACTCTCAGGAGTCTGCAGATTGACCCCAGAATGAAACAATGCTGTATGTGGCAATATCTTAACATATCTTTTCATCTGAAGAGATTTTGTTACAGTTATGGACTGACTGATTCTGTACAACAGTACTTGAATTCCTTATCTGTTTACATTCGTGGAGTAAGAAAAGGAGGACAAAGACAACTGAATCATTCTAAGGGTGTGAACTACGGACTGTTCTAGTAAATGTCGGAGACTAGCCCAAATACAACGGGTACAGGAACAGTAAGAAAAACAGTTTTGTCTCACTTCCAATTCATCAGCAGGCAAACACAGATCTTTGACTTCAGAAAATCGCCCTCCAAACTATGTGTTTCACTCCCTTTTAGAACTCAGTCCCTTTTCCCAGCTGCTAATATCCTGGTTGGGACCTGCCTTGGAACTACTCCCAAGGGATTGAGACCAAGTTTAGTCATTTCTACCGTAGATTTCACAATCTTTATTTCCTCTCCTCTACCCTTGAATTTAATTAAGCCGTAAAGCTAAAGGATACGTTTTCTATTTTTCGGGGGAGGGGGGAAGGGCGCTCTTCAGCAGTTCATATAACGCTACGTATTCAGTTAGGACATAATAAATGTTGTAAGTAGTCAGATTTAATCCTAAAAATTCTGAATATCTGTCGACCCCTTCTTTTCTCTGATGTCCTCGCGGCTACCGATAAATAACAGGGAAGCATCTGAGCTCTACGTGCTCAGAATCAAATATGGGAGTGGTTGAGTGGAGGTGCTTGGTTTTCTAAGTACTTTTTCTTTACTTTCACTGGCTCAAATTCAGTGATTAAGACCCCTACCCCCTGGAGACACAAGGCATTTGATTTTGCATTTGATTTTCTTCTTGCCCTGGGGTCATCCTCTTTTGGGAATGCCGAGCACTTTCCACGCACAGGGGCCACTCGTGACTAACCCAGGGGGCTCTATCTGGGTAGATTCTGCAATGGAAGTTAAGTTTTGTTTTGTTTTGTTTTGTTTTGTTTTGACTTCACTGATTTGAATACATCCAATCAGGTCCTTTCATCCAGACCTTCAAAACTGCGGCCAAGCAGTCATTAGACAGGGTCAGAGAGAAAGGAGGTAAGCCTGGGAGAGAGGACACACACTTAAAGAACAGATACAGCCTCCGGGCCCCATGCTGCCTTAAGCAGGAACTGGTTTTCAAACGGATTCTTTGAGCAATCAACGTGTAAGTTTATTTTAAAAGGAAACAAAAAATACCGCCTCATACACCATCTCCTTGGTTTTCTGAGTCTGTTAGCCTAAAACCTCACTGTGGCCAGGGACGATACGAAAAGCAAACAAAGCCTCCCCCCACCCCCACCGTCCATCTTAGCCATTCATCAAATCGTTTTTAAAGACAGTGAACTACTGTAGAGTGAACCGAGTTAAACCTACCTACTGAAGTCAAACGGTCCACCGCAAATGAAAAAAAATCTAATTAATATATGAAAAGAAAAGGGACAAATAAAAAACATAGTAACATAAGAATAGTGCTGTACAACAAAGCATTCAATAAAACTAGCAATGGAGTTAACTGAAGGCATATCATACATTGAATACATACGACAAATTACAATTCCACTCTGCTTTTACGCTTCTCGAGCTTCCTTTCAGCGGAAATGCATTTCTATGTTTCTTTTTTTAATTTGATCTCATATATGAGTTCAAACATTATCACAGAAAGTAATTGTACTACTATCTGACATCTCTGGTTAAGCAGCCACTGATGTAATTACACCTGATTTCTCCGTGCTGTTACTACTACCACTGACACTACGAAGCAAGTGTGGGCTACCGTTAGGGAGCGTATCTTCGGACAGTTAACGATTCTGAGGTTACCTTTCAATTCATGGTTTACCTAGAGAACAGTACGCTACGCTAGTGCTAGCCCCCCAAAAAGAAAAACACCGTTTCGAATGATGGAAAATGCAAACACACACCTTGAACGCGCTGGAGTTTAGGTTTCGCGAATGCCATTGGCAAGTTCAGAGGAATGTAATGTTCGTGATTGCAAATTGTTTGCAGAAATTCAAACTTGTATTCAGCCAGGACCTAGAGAAAAAAAAAAAAGACACAGAACTCCCTTTTTTGTCGGCATTTGCTATTTTAATAATTAAATACAGGGCATTAATTTCCCAAACGGAAGTGTTCGGTGTTTTAAGCACACCTTGAGATGTGACCCGCACAGGAAAGAGTTAACACCAGCAGGCTCTCCTTGTAAAGCAAGGCTGCTGGAGAGTTTGGTTGCTGGCTGGCGTTTGGGAAATTGGATTTTGAAATACTCCCTACACGATAAGGTTGTGCCTCCTCTACCAGCCTGCTCAGACCATTTGTACAAAGAACGTGATTTACTGTGAACCCTTGCTTTCTTTCCCTTTCCTGCCTCTGGAATTTCCACCCATCTCCAGATTATGACCAGTCCCCAAGAAACAACCTAGACCACAGGTCTCTAATGGGCGTCCCTGAAAAGCCATGTTGAACGCATGTGGCTGCATGTTCAGCATTTTCCCTGCTGGAGGAAGGCTGTACTCAGCGCAGCCTTCACGGGAGGGAGGGTGGCCCCTCGGGAACCCTGTGTGAAAACTGCCCTGTGACTCCACTCGCTGTGCTTTTCTGTTACTGTTCCAGCTGTGTATCCCTGCTGTATGTGCCCCTGTCATGAACCTTTAGTGGTGACGAAGGTTGCCATAACTCTACAATGAGTCCTGTGGGTCTTTCCAGTGCACCACTGAATACATGGGTGGTCTCGGGGACTCCCCCCACACTACCCAACATCCCCAGCTCTGAGCGACAGCTGTACTCAGAGAACCTAAGCAAAAACAGTAGCTCCAAATCCTCCAGGGACCAAGTCTTACCCCTGGTCTCACTCTGATGTCGGATGGCTGCTACGGGGTCGTCCTTCTAACTCACCTTGGGATCTTTGGGGCTGAATCCAGATATGTAGTCATTTATCAGATTGAAAACAAATCCTCTATCCATTAGTGTCAGACAGCGCTACAGAAACCAAAAGAAAATGAACAGTGACATAATTCTGGAAGTCTGGCATAACATTCTCGCTTTTACAGATAACAGAATAATGGCTTTCGGAGTTTTACGGTAGGTGACCTTAAAGAAGGAAAAGGGCAAGTGATGTGTTGTTGGAATTGGGTCCCAACTATACAATGTTTACATGGAAATAGATGGATAAACATACATGTACATGTATGTATATACACATGCAAACACATATACATATGCGTACATGTAATCTATTTAGCTACTCTGTCTCATTCTGGTCAATTCTAAAAGCTCAAAGAGAAGTGTATGGTGGTCAGCTCACTACTAAAAGTGGGGTTTGGGCTAGGGCAAAATTTCAGACCCAAAGAGAAGGCTCTCCTGTGTTCTATGGAGTCTTGGCCCATTAATACAGCCCTCCTCTGTGACAGCCTTTCCCGATGTCCAGAGGTGCCCGCTGGTCTCCTCCTAGTTAAAGTTCTCATTCCTGGGCAAGTTCACAAGTCCAGGAAGGCTTTGAACCAGCATGCACCTGTCATCTCCCCATCCACCTGCTTCCAGATTCATCTCTAAGTCCAAGCCCTAATCAGGTCACCTTCCTTCCAGAGCTTTCATTACTTCCTTATTGCCTTTAATATAACCTCCAACTCCTGAGCCTGGCATTCAAGGACACTCACAATGTTGTCCCAACCTACTTCGCCTGTTTCACCACCCAGTACAGCTTGTCAGCTCATTATCCGCTCCAGAAGCGCGGTGTGTTCCCACCTCGGGGTCTGTGCTCAGGCCAGGCCTACCTAATAATTCCAGCACTACTTCAGCAGAATCCTACCCATTACTCAATGTTCTGATGAAATCCCAGCTTCCTGAGCCATGTTGGCCCACTAGTCCCTTGTTAAACATTTTCTTCGATGCTAGTGTGTGTTTTACTTATTAGTTCCCTGTCTTTTTACCCAGAAAGTCTCTCTTTCCCTTTATGTTCTCCATGGGGTCCACACTGTTCCTGTGAAATACAAGGAACTCAATATTTGATCAACCAACTGTATCTCATTTCTCACAGAGATTGAGACAGTGTTCTAGAGAAATACAAAGGTGAATACGACATGGTCTTTATACTCATCCAATGGTAAAGACAAATAAATAATTAAAATATGGCGCAGTAAGAAGCACCACGGAAGTATGGAAAGAACGGCTGAATGACAGAAGGTGTGCTCGACACGCCATGGGAAGGTGAGGGCAGAGCAAAGCCTCAAAGATGAATGGACTCTACCAGGCAGACAAGGGGAAGGGACTGAGGTTCTAGCCGGTTACCCTGACTGTGCTGCCCTCACTTCTTCCATCATTCCAGCAACAAACTTATCCTCGTAAGTTGCTGGTCTTTCCCCACAGCATACAGATCAAAATCGAAATTCCTTAGACTGACGTTCAAGGCCTTCCATCACCGGGCACCAGACGAACTTCCCAGCCCTACCTCCATACATCCTAAATTCTCTGCACGATGACCAACTCCCAGACACACATATTTCCTCTTCTTTGCTCACAAATCCTCTACCTATAACACCAACTCTTATCCCAGGGAACTTTTCTTCTAGGCTCTGCTCAACAGGTTCCTGCTCATAATCCCTCCTGTTCTGGTCTTCCTACTGTATCTTGTTTCTGCTTACAGCAAAACAGTCACTCACACTGTATCTTGAATATGTAGGAGAAACGGGATTTCGGAGACAGCCTTCCACCGCTGAATCTTCACAGGCAAATGCTTGTTGACTCGAGGAAGTCAACACTGCTATGACATCAACTATGTTCTAGCCCCTTTACATAGTAACCTTCAGGTTCCAGCTCCATGGAAGAAACGGAGACATTACATTTCAAATACTGTCCTCCCTAGTTTACTTTCAAAAGATGGGTGGATGTTTGGTTTTTGATACACACCAGTTTTTGTAACAGCGTTAAGTTTTTATCTTAATTCTGTCAAAGAGGCCTCTTCTATCAGAAAACCATACTCTGGGATGCCTGGGTGGCTCAGTGGGTTAAGCTGCTGCCTTCGGCTCAGGTCATGATCTCAGGGTCCTGGGATCAAGTCCTGCATCGGGCTCTCTGCTCAGCATGGAGCCTGCTTCTCTCTCTCTCTCTCTCTTCCTGCCTCTCTGCCTACTTGTGATCTATCTCTGTCAAATAAATAAATAAAATCATTAACACAAAAAAAGAAAACCATACTCTGGAGCTCGGAAACCTTGTTGTGAATTTTGAATAGGGAAGACTAAAGTATGTTAGACATTAAAAGTACTTGGATGGATCCTTGACCCTGAGGTTCTTCACATATGGTTGAGGTAAGATGGAGAACCAGGAGAAGAGGAAAAGGAGCAAGTGAAAACTGACTGCATTACAAACCCATGCCCCTTCTCTGCAACAAATCAAACGTTGTTGTCATCCACTTTATAGAACAGCTGCACTCAAGCACTGTCCCTTATGTACAGATAATGACAAAATATAGTGACAATAAATGTGCAGTCCATCATAACATAGGAGCTTCCATCTCTCTCAAAATCATCTCATGGGCGGAGATTAACAATTTTCCCTCGTGTGGATTAACCACATGGAGGCTGTGGTCCCATCAGCAAACAGGTTGCTTCAGTTCCAGTGATACAGACTCAAGGACCAGCAGGGGTCAGAGAAGGATTTCAATGCATAAGGAGAGTCAGGGGCATGCTAAGGAGTGGTGGGGACTGTGGCAATGTAGAAAGTACGTGCCCTATCTAAAGGTACTCAAATTAACATATTTGAAAAAACATCATTTGAAACGAGCAAAACATGCCTTCTCGCTAAGCCACCTGTGTGGGACCTCTGATTTAATTAATTAGCCATTTCCGTGGGGGGCTTAAAAAAAAACCAACCACGGGGCGCCTGGGTGGCTCAGTGGGTTAGGGCCTCTGCTTTCGGCTCGGGTCATGATCCCAGGGTCCTGGGATCGAGCCCCACATCAGGCTCTCTGCTCAGCAGGGAGCCTGCTTCCTCCTCTCTCTCTGTCTGCCTCTCTGCCTACTTGTGATCTCTGTCAAATAAATAAATAAATCTTTAAAACAAAAACAAAAACAACCAACCAGGCTGTTTATTTTTAAGATTAGGAGGAGGAGCAGGGGGAGCGGCAGGCAGAGGGAGAGGAAGAAGCAGGCTCCCTCCCGAGTAGGGAGTCCAATGGGGAGCCTGATCCCAGGACCCTGGGATCATGACCTGAACCAAAGGCAGGTGCTTAACAGACTGAGCCAGCCAGGCGCCCAAACTGGGCTGTTTAACTGCTGGACCCATTCAGTCAGAAATTTCCCCAGGGGCACCTGGGTGGCTGTCAGTTAAGCATCTGCCTTCAGCTCAGGTCATGATCCCAGGGCCAAGCCCCTAATCTGGTTCTCTGCTCAATGGAGAATCTGCTTCTCCCTCTCTCTCTCTTTCTATGCTCTTCTGCCTCCCACCCCCACCACTGCCTGTGCTCTGTCTCTCTCTCTCTCTGTCAAATAAATAAATAAAATCTTAAAAAAAAAAAAGTTTCTTCAGCAGGCTTACGCAGGCCTAGCCAAGTCTCTAGAAAGTGGGCAATATTTTCCTTGGCTTTAAAGACCATACTGGTGAAGAATAATTCCTTACCACGTTCTGGCTGCCTTTAACTCACCTTCAAGAAGCTAGCCAAACTATAATTGACATTTCGGGACTCATCAGGGATCTCAGCATAGCGGATAGTCACGTGGGGGATTATCGCGAGAAGCAACGAATGTAGGACATGATGATATGCTTCTGGAAATCTCTGGCCTCTGGGAAGCTTCAATGAAATAGGCATAGCAAAAAGTCAGAGTCGCAAAAGGTCTAAATCAATTGCCATTCTTATTTTCAAACACATTCTAGACATACCCGTGTTTAACTGGAGTCTAACTCTTCTCCCAACTTAAAAATGCCATCACTAACTCAATGTACACTTCAGGTTACTATAGGAACTACCTGGGCCTCGAATAATAGAACTGACTGAAATCATCAACAAGCCAACCTCAGCATCACATTCCTGAGATGTAGACACACCCCAGGCTTTCATTCCATTTTTTTATTTTCCTGACAACAAAGAACTCATTTATCCGTGCATCTTGATTTTGGGAAGCCTGCCCTGTGAAAAATCTGATAAAAATGGCAAGTACGAGGTGAGTAACTTTCACTTCACAAATCTGAACCCTGGAATTCCTGTAACTGAGAAAATGTTTCAACAGAGACATGTTCAAGCTACAAGATGAGGGGAAAGCTTCAAAGCAAATGCATTTTACGTGGCAAATAACTAAAGAATGTACGTGGAAGAGTGTGTGAAGACTCTGAAAATGCATGAACTGTCAGACCTCAGATTTATGCAATTCATCTGATGGGTGTGTGTGTGTGTGAGCATGCGTGTGTGTGTGTGTGTGTGTGTGTGTGTGTTTTAAGGCAAAACTGAAAAAGCTAAGGGCTAAGCACCTTTCAGCATAAGAGGATTTGCGTGTCATTGCTACCAGTGAATAAAATGAGCCTTCTCTGCCCATGTTAAGCATTATTCTTGAGCATACTTACCTTAATTTTGTTCTCTTCCAACAAGTATGTGGCCATAGACTTTGCAATAATTTCAAAAAAAAACCATGAGTACTAAAATAAACAAACAAATACATAAAATCAATGTTTAATAGTTATCCAAATCCTGAAGCTTAGCAAAGCTGGACAAATCAATATGGGTCTGATCTCTGAACTTTAACAGCATTTTAAGGTGATCGCCAATTCTACGACGGCAGTTCCACAAAATACCTCCAAAGCGTGTTGCCAGAGATGTGATATTGTACTTCAGGGCCGGCTGCTGAGGTACAAAGAGCCTGTGGTGGGAATGTTGCCCTCCGTGGGGAGGCATTTTATCACTCACATTGTTTTGATTTGCTGACGGCAAACCAACTTTTAGTTTATTTTATGATTGCTTTTCAATTCCCTACAGACAATGAATCTTACTAGGGTCTGCACCCAGTGAGGAACCCAGCCTTGGTACGTGACTGGGGCGAGCCCAAGGAGCACAGGTGTTTGCTTGAGTATATTTGAAGGGTAGAGAGAAGCCTCTGGCAGATATAGCCTCAGCTGTCTGCAATTGAAAGGACCAAAAGACCAGGACCCGAGTGGGAGGGCATCAAGCGAGTATGTCTCTGGCTTCTTTTATTCCCCTGCTGTGTCCCGTTTCCTTACCTTCAGCAGTTTGTTTATTGCTAAAAAGTCGGCAGACTGCTTCAATATGGCAATCATGGTGGTAGCCAGGGTCTCATGTATCAGGTGCGCCTGAGGAGCACTCGGTTTTTCAGGTCGGAAGCTATACTACAAATGAAAGAAAATGAATGGTCAGTCAAAATTCTCACAGAAAAGAAACGGCTCCAAAACAAAGGTTCCTCCACAAACCTTGATGAAGGATCTTAAGTAGTTATCCAAGCCTTCTTCATGGCACTTCGAAACGATATGTAAGAGAACCCTGAAAACACATTCACAAAGGGCAGCATGTCAGGCTATGGTGAATTTCCACAGTTGGACTGTCTAGCCCTGAAAATACCCCCACACTACCCAAACGTTAAAAGTGAGAGGACCGCAGACAACATAAGGTGGCCTAACAAAGACTTCAGCATCTAACATGCTCAGGGCCTTGCAAAAACACTTCCTGGTTCAAAAGAAGGCTAGTGTGTGTCCAGCCCAGATGTCTCTGCTCTAAATCTCTGTGCACATTTCAAGTAGGAGCTTGGCTACAATGAGCCAACAGACCTCCGGCTGGGGGGGAATGAAATCCCCTCCAGGGAATAAAAGGAAAATGAAAAGCACAGCAACAGATGGGGGAAAGGAAGAGAGAGATAGGACGGGTGTAATGGCATGACCTGCGATCAGCAATAAATCTAAAATTCATCTACGAGACTAGCAGTGGTTCTCAAACTTGATCATGCATCAGAATCACCTAGAGGGCAGGAGGCTGGGTCCCTCTCCCAGAGGTTCTGATTTTGGAGATCTGGGGTGAAGTTCAAAGATGAGCATTTTTCATCCACCCCCAGGTGATACTGATGCTGCTGGGGTAGGAGCTGTATTTGAGAACCACAGGACTAGAGGAATGCTTCGTAAATTTTTGAGCAGACTGTCCCCAGCAGCAGAGCCAGGGTGTCACGTAAGGCCCAGTGGGATAGGCCGTGGCAACAGCAGAAGCAACAAAGCCAGAAACATCCCACACTGAGTTCAAGCATTCAAGCATCCTACTTGAACTGCAAAGTCAGCACATTTTGCCTTCTACTCTACCATAGATCCTTGTTTGTTTCCATAAAAATTATATTCCCTCACTGTTTTGAGTAAAACTTCATGGCTTAGGGTGACTCTGTCCAACATGAGAGCCACTAGGTACCTGTGGCTATTTAATTGAAATTCACAACAGTGAAAAATTCAGTTCCTCAGCTACACTAGCCCCATGTCAAGTGCTCAATATCTAAATGTGGCTAATGGCTACCATATTGGACAGCCCGAGTGTAGAACAACTCCATGGTTGGAAAAAGTTCTATCGGACAACACCGGTCTAGGACAATGGTTCTCAAACTCTGTTGCATTATGGAATCGCCTGGAAAACTTCAAAAAAAAAAAAAAGACGCTGAGTTCCACCCCTAGATATTCTGATTTCGTTGGTATGAATGTGGTCTGGGCACAGACCTCTTTAAAAGCTCCCCAGGTGATTCTAACATGCAGCCAGGTTTTAGAACCCCTGGTGAAGAAAAACACATTTTCTTCTATGGTTTCTGGTACCATCTATCCCTGGCGATACAAGTTCCCCAGTCTGAGAAGCATGAAACAAGAGAAAATGGTTATTAGATATCTGACTTTTGGGTTCTTATCTGGAAGATAAATTTATAGTGAAAAATGAAGAAACACAAAAAAAGAAACAAAAGTTGTGTCTTTGTATTAAAACACCAAAACTCACATGGTGCAGTTGATAGGAACGTCATCTTCATGGGTCATATTGGTAAGAACCCGGAAGAGTTGCATAAGAATTACAGGTAGAAACTGTATCATGACTTGGATCTCCATGGCATGCAAACACTAAAACAAGTCATTATTAGTTATGAAAACACATAGAAATATGCTATAACTTGCAAATGTGAAGCAACAAAAAAATTAAGTAACAAGAAATACATTCACTTGAATATAAGCCCACTTTGATGGCAGCTTCCTAACACAGGGAACTTTGTGGGGCTCTGGGTGGCTCAGTCAGTTAGGCATCTGCCTTTTGCTCGGGTCATGATCCCAGGATCCTGGGATTGAGTCCCGCATCGGGCTCCCTGCTCTGCGGAGAGCCTGCTTCTCCCTCTCCCTGTGCCTGCTGCTCCCCCAGCTTGTGCTCTCTCTCTGTGTGTCAAATAAATGATAAATAAAATTTTAAAAATAGGGGACTTTGTTTTGTTGATTACTTTAACCACATCTCTATTTCAGCACTCAGATTTTGTTCGTGTATTTCACATGAAATACTTCATCTACCAAAGATTAAAAGTGTAAGTGGGATAAAGGGGTTTGGGAATAAAGACAACGGACTCCTGGTAAACCGGCACTCCACTGGAGTGGGAGAGCAGATGTGTTTGAAGGTTCTGGAGACTGGTCTGCTGGCCTCCAGCATGGAGCACGTTCTACAGAATGTGGACCATCCACTAATCTGCTGAGAAGGAAGTGAGATGCAGTAAAGAACACTCCTCCGTGTAACTAGCTTCGCACTGGCCCCATCCACAAACTGAGGTAGACTTGCATTCAAAAATCCCCGCAGTCCATTTCTTCCCAGGGCTAACACCCTGTCTCCAGCCACAGGTACGCCAGGCACAGAGAGGCAACGTGTTCGTATGTTCAGAAATGATCCCGGCAGCAAAATCTATAAAATGTCCTTCTTCTTCCTTCCCTTCTCCCCACCCCTTCCTTCACTCAGACATTCACTCGACCATTTAATCAACCAGCCAACCGGAAGGTAAAGACAAACAGGTCTCACCAGGCACCTTCTACACCAGCTCAAGGTTCAGCGTGATGGGAAATGCAGAGACGGAAGAGACTGGTCTATTTCTCTTTTGCTCTGTCTCACCGTCCTTAGCCACACCAACCCTTTTCAGAACACTAGTATCTACACGCGAAGCATCTCGGCAGTGACCTCTTCCTTCTGGGCAGATTCTCTTTGGTCAGATGCACTAGGCAAGAGATCGAACTCAAGGAACTCGTGGGCTATCCTCTGAGATTTTCCTTCCTTTTGCCCCCCACCCCAGCCTTACTGCCATCACCCCTCTTAATCTGTAACCAAAATAGTCTTATCATTTCATAGTGGGTCTCTTGACTCTCCACACATCCAGCTCTCATTTCCAGATGCATCTCCCCCCAATTTGGTTCTATCAGACCACCTCTCCCCAAAATGCCTATGATGCTTCCCTATTACCTAGGGCAGTGGCTCTCAACCAGGGGCCACTTGGCCCTCCCACCCCACAGGACATCCCTCAATGTCCGCAGACATTTGGGGTTGTCACAACCGCGAGCGCTACTGACACCTAGTGGATGGAGGCCAAGGATGCAGCTAAATGTCCTAGCACAGGACAGCCACTGACCAAATAGAAATGAACCCGTCCAAAATGTCAGCAGGGCCAAGGCTGAGAAACTGTGGCCTAAGGGCCAAGATTACTTAAGACCCAACCTAGATTTCCAGCCTTAACACTCCTCATTCTTCACGAGGCCAGACCGGTGCCTTGATTGCTCTGGGAGTATATCCTACGCATGCCCACCTTTGTGCATTTGTTCAGTTTTTAGCCACATCCTAACCATCCTTCCAAGTAAGTTGAAACCCCTAATTCGGTGAGGGAGGCCTCTCATTTCAGTCATTCGACAAAGGCATACTAAATGACCCTCCAAGGGCCAAGCACATCAAAAACACTTGGATCCCCCATCAAGCAGTTCAGAGACTCGGTGGGGAAAGACCTAGAACTAAACCTATAACGCCAATGGTGAATAGTACAATAGTGGCATTATGAATGCATGAAGAAAGAAGCAATGGAGTCTTCGCATGGGCAGAGGATGTCCAATGAGGTTGCAGAGAGGATGCAGGTGAAAAGTGAAGTGGATGGGGCGCCTGGGTGGCTCAGCCAGTTAAGTGTCTGCCTTTGGCTTGGGTCATGATCTCCAGGTGCAGGGATCTAGCCCTGCATCGGGCTCCCTGCTCAGTGGGGAGTCTTCTCTCTCTCTCTCTCCTACTGCCCCTCTCCACTGCTTGTTCTCTCTCTCTCTCAAATAAGTAAGAATTAAAATAAGTAATGTCAGGTAGAAAAGAGAGATGGGCATTCAAGGCAAAACTGATCCAGTATCACTCCTTGGTAATTTACTCTCAACACAACTAGAGTGTTCTTTCTCCTCCTTGTTATAGACCAAACAAACCACCACGAACAAAAGGCTGCCAAGGGCTTCCCATACCTACCCCGCCTCCCCCTCTAAGCTCATCTCATGCTCCCCCCCCCAACAAGCTGCTCACTGCTTTCCAGCTCTACTCATCTCTTCTTCTTTTCCATCCTTCCAACGCCATCGCAAGGTGTTTACGCCTGCTGTGATATTCTGTCCTCCTTTGCCACAGCTTTAACCCCTACGCTTATCTTCTTCTCATCAATTTCCTTTTGGCTTCATCCATCATGTCCTCAGACGCCTTCCCCAACAACTCCATCTAGAATGCACTGCTCTCATGTCGGATCCCATTTATCCATTCTATTTTCTCCGCAACATACACCTTGATCTCAAATTACTCATTTATACCCTCTCTACCCCCGGCTAGAGCAGGGATGTGGTCTGAACTGCTTTCCCATCCTATTCCTAGTGCCCACTGCACTAGCTGGCCCCCACGAGGTGCTCGGTTAAGTATTTGGCAAATGACTGAATCAACAAATAAAATATGGAACCGAAGCATTACAATAAAGAATGGAGGTGTCTAGTCTCAGGGATTCCTCAGTTCCCTGGACCCTTAACACTATAACCTGGATCACGCATTTGCTGCCTATTACATATTGCCCCAGACTCTCTCCGGTACCACTCACTTATATCGTCATTCTGCTTATACATGTCCTGTCTCTCCGACTGGTTTTAAGATCTCCATGAGCAATGACCGAAGTTATTCTTCTCTGCAAGCCTCGCAACACCTGAGAAGCTATTACATACACAATAAAAGCTCAACAAGTACAGGGCCAGTGAATTGGCGAAAGAATGTCATTTACGGGACTAGGAGTCAAGAGATACATGCCACAGGCTCAGCTCGGCTTTGCTCCTAACCAGGTGAGCGACCACAGGTAAGTCCTCTCTACTCGGGCTTCAGTCTCCTCATTTGTAAAAGAAAAAAAAAAAAAAATCTCAAGACTCTCACTCAGGACTAACGGTCCCTTACAGGAACTGGGCACTTTCTGTAATCATGCGGCATTTCACTGACTGCCACTAGAGGGCGAGCAAAAGTCACATAAATATCAGAAATTTCCACACCCTAATTTCCACACAAATATGAGTACATTTTTTTCTCCATTTCAAGACTACCAGTACATTTGAAAATGATGCTCTGCTCTATTGCATTCCGTTAAAACTTTACAAAGGTTCCCCACTGGAAGAAAAGCCAAAGAACTTAGTAGGCTAAGCATACATACATAAAGAAGGCATTCTAGACATTACCCAAGGAAAGGATTTGGAAGGTAGAGGATGATCAGACTTCTTAATGATGATTAAGAATAATAGCCATCATTTATCAACTATCCCCCTGCTTCTACCCTTCCAACAGTTCATGCTCGATCTGGTAGGCAGGATAAGACTTTAAAAACCCAAATCCCATCATGGGGCTCCTTTGTTCATCGCCCCGCAGGGCTTCCCATCTCATCGTGGCTTACAAGGCGTGACCTGGCTAGCTCCTCAGCTACCTTTCCAGTATGAGGGTCTCTCCCTCCGTGTGCCAGCCCTACGTTCTGGGATTCCCACCATCCCTTGAACACGCCAAGCTAGCTCCTGGGGGGCGGGGGGGAGCTTTGCACTTGCTGTTCCCAGCACCCCCCAAGTCACCTAGCTGGCGCCCTCGTTTCCCTTAGGTCTCTGGCAAATGTCACTTTACCAGAGACCTTCTCTGACACTTGACCGAGAAGAGAGACCCCTTCTCACTCTTCCTTTCTCTTTGATATGTTTGAGTTTCCTTTGTGGCCCTTATTACCACCTGAATGAATGTATATATTCATGTATTCATTTGTTTATTGTCCATCCCCCTCCACCAGAAAGTAAGCCCCCTGACGACGGGGAGAGTGTTTGTTTTCTTCAGTTACATTCCAAACACTTAGAATGATGCTTGGCCCATCGAAAGCGTTCAAGAGATCAGTGTAGACTCCGGGATTACTGCACTACGTAGCAGATGCCCTAGCTCACGTAAGCCTCAAAACCACCATACAGGTTGGCGTTACTGGTTCTCCCTATGTGACAGATGAAGAAACGAAGGCTTGGAATAGCTCGGTCACTTGGCCAAGCCCAGTCCCCGAGCTAATGAGGGACAGGTCTAGGACACAAACTTGGCAAATGATTCCACCATCCACCCATGCTATCTCATCTCGCACTACCTCTGAAAGAAATGCACGTTTTTGTTTCCTGAGAACAGCATTAAGTAGTAACCTATGTCCAAAGGGAAATCCTGTAGAGATTTCATTTAAAAATTTTTATTTTAAATAAATTATTTTATTTCATTTTAATTTAATTTTTCATAATTTAAATAAATTATTATTTTAAATAAATTCCTCAAAGAATTTTGACCTACCAAAGGTAGGTCAACCAAAAGGAGAGTGGCTGTCAGCTAGGTCCCGTGATGTGCAATTCGGTCCTACTACGTTAGGGAATGAACGGGAGCCTTGGGTTCTCGATACACTGGATAAAATGTGGTGTTCCTTAAGGCTCACTCCCACACAACATGCAGAAATGAGGGTTCTCTGTCTTTACTTGGCCCTTTTAATATTCTTTCACCCACAGACCCAGGAATTGTCATTTTATTCCAAGCAAAGGGGACTCCATTTCAGTCCTGACCCTTTTCCCCACAGCACCCTTCCTGGGCAGTCAGCAGGAAGAGAAAAGACCTGAAAAAATCCACTTATGGAACTGAAATAAACATCCTCATGAGATTTTCATAAATATGTCGACAGATTCTGGTTACAAAATCCCTTGCTAAGGTTGCAACTCTGAGGTCTGCTTGTAAGTAGGCACTTGAAAGAAAAGCACACGGAAAGTATTCTCTTGAGGGTACACGGCCCGAAGTATGGTAAGGGGTTAGTTTGACTCCCTCTGCCCCCATCAAAAGGTGGCAACAAGGAAGACACTAAAACCAAACCTTTTCACAGAAAGCCGTTCATTTACCTTTAAATATTTAATGAGCTCCCCTGGAACCTCTTTCGAGCCTGACTGAATCAGCTGGCAATGATGGAAGAATTTGTGCACATGGAGATCCTGAAAAACAGATGGACACAGCCACGTGAAATGTGATTCCTTACCCTCGGACATGGGCTCTCCAGCGCCCACTCCGCCCACATCTTGCAAACCTACCCATCCGGGTCTTCGCTCGCCCAGACTGGGCAGCTGCATCTACCAACGTCTGTGTCCATGACCTTTAGTCCCCTGGACCATTGCACAAAGCAGCAAAGCCAGGCAAAGCGAGCATGTCCCTAAGCATCCCGGGTAAGCCACAATTTTTGTGCAACTAGTCAAACCTCCGTTTAATTCTGTTTTTGATGGGTGCAGCCTCTGAAGTTGGCCTGCTTCTACATTTTTAATGAAATGAGTAGGAAAAGGGGTCTGGAGCCACAGGGAGCTACCAGACAGGTCCAGGCACTCGATGCTCAATCTATCACGGCACTTGGCCGGCGAGTGTCTGGCTGTCCTATATGGGATCTAGGTGTTACATGCGGGCTCTGTGGACAGCATGTACTGTATCTGGAACTGGGAGAGTAAGATGTAGATTTTGACCTGCTTCCTCCAATTAGCATCTGTGTGACCTTGGGTCAGTCATCTAACCTGAGGTTTGGTTTCTCCATCCATGAAATAGTGAACTGGGCAGAGCGGGGGCGGGGGGGCGTGTCAAGATGGACCTCATAAAGGCGACACCAAGGAACGTTGACTGCATCTTGTCCATCGGTGATATTTTGAACGGTGCCTGAGCCTTCTAATAGATATCTGATTCTAACTGCATGCCTGGTAAGGCTAAGAGCAAACTGTACTAGTCATCCATGACCCACTGACTGCAAATTTCTGGGTTCGACTCCAGTCTAACAGTGAGAAAAACATCAGACAAACTCTAACACAAGGGCAGCCTACCAACGGTCACTACTCATGAACACGGGCAAGGTCATCAGAAACAATGAATGTCTGAGAACTTGTCACAGCCAAGGGGAGCCTCAGAAGATGGGACAACTAGATGTCATACACTATCCTGGACAGAACTGTGGAACACAAAAAGTCATTAATAGGTAAAAACTAAGACGATCTGAGTAAATACGAACCTTAGTCATTAGTTAGGTATCACTACTGGTTCATTAACTGTAACAAGCATGCCATACTAATGAATGTAAGAGGTTAACTAGGTGGAATGTGTGGGTGGCTCAGCCGGTTGAGCGTGTGCCTTCGGCTCAGGTCATGATCCCAGGGTCCTGGGATTGAGTCCTGCATTGGGCTCCCTGTTCCCTTCTCCCTCTGCCCCTCTCCCTGTTTGTGCTATCTCTCTATTTCAAATATATAAATAAAATCTTTCAAAAAAGTAACAGGGAGTGCTGCTTTGGCAGCACATATACTAAAAAAACTAACAGGGAAAGGAGGTAAAGGGTATATGGGCATTCTCTGTACCATCCTGTCTTTCTGTAAAGCCCAAACTGTCCCAAAAACTAAAAAAAAATTTTTAAAGAGGTGATAAGGGCCTCCACAATCCTTTCAGACTTTTGTGAGACTTGAATCCATTTAAAGGGAATAAACAGATTTGGGGATTTGAAAGGGATTATAAAATTTGAGTTACAACTATTAAGAATGATGTTATTACTAATGAGAAAGTCATTGAGGCCACAATTTCTCTAAGGTCGCAGGAATCAAATACAGTCTATTCTAAAACAAGAAACAGATTCAGGGGCGCCCGCCTGGCACAGTCGGAAGAGCATGTGACACTCAACCTTGTGGTCGTGAGTTCGAGCCCCACGCTGGGTGTAGAGATTCCTCAAAACAAACTAAAAAAAAAAAAAAAAATCAAGTATCAAAATTGACAAAGTTAACACGACGAAACTTACCTGAGTATAAATCGTAGACTCTAAGTGGCTTTTAATCTTCAACAAAGGCTTCGCACCATCTACCCACTTAATATCCACATTAGATTGCTGTGAACAGAAAATATATAAGTTTCCATAACATACCTATGGATAGATGAGTGACACATGACACCTTCATGCATTTCAACTTTTTCCCTTTTTTTTGAACCCCAGAAACAAATGCATTTGTTTCACACATAGGGAATTACTGGAGATGATAACCTGCCTTGAGAGTAAACGGATCTGAAATCATTTTGAATTTCTAATCCATTGCAGGCTCATACTTTTAAAAATCACAATAAAAATGAATTACTAAATAAATGCATTTTTAAAGATGATGTCCAAAATCCAAGCCCCAGCTCTTAAAACTGTCCTCAGAACCAACAGACACTAGCGGTGCCTGGTTGGCTCCGTCAGAAGAGCATGTGGACTCTGGGTCTCGGGGTCATGAGTTCGAGCCCCATGTTGGGTGGAGGGATTCCTTAAAAACAAAATCTTAAAAAAAAAAAAAAAAAGAATCAACAGATAGGAGGTACCTTGGTCACACTGCTCTCAAAGTTTTCAAACACTCCTTTTCCATACTTACCTTTCCTATGGACCAGCCCGCAGACCGGACTCTGTGAAGCTATCCGCTAGAATACGGAAGTCTACTTTTTAAATATTTCATGGCAATGCCTTCAGCAAAGGCAGTGATTTTCCTACCCTTCTTGATTCTGCATCATTCAGATGCAAGTAGCCTGGAGGAAGATTGGCGGACACTGGCAGCTGCTGCTCAAATGTAATGATTCTCCCATCCTTCAGCAAAGGTACCCAGGCAAAGCCAACTGCCAAGACAATAATCAAGATGAGATGAGAGATGAGAGACGAAATTGCAAATGCAATTAGCTACATAAATCTCTGACTGCTGGAGTACAGGGCAGGGTGACGATGTTTCGGGGGGTCTGTATATGGGAGTCCATGCGATGGGCATCTGAACCCTGGGGAGGGAACAATGCAATTGGCTTCCTAATCCCACCCTGTCCACTAACATGTTCTCTACTCAACTTCCTGGACTATAAATTGGGAAAGAACGTAGTCTTCCCACTTCCTAGTTACTGAGAGACCCCAGAGAGAGAATATAGGAGAACACCTGAAAAATTTTTCAAGTGCATCGGTACCACTATCTTTACCCTTTGGGGAGTAACTCATGGTAGAGTTATTTTTGAAAAGAGTTGGAGCTCTCACATCCATCCTTAGTGAGAGCACAGAGTCCCGGGTCTGGGACAATCTCAGCCAGCAATCAGTGTGTTGCGCATTTTCTTTCAGCAACCCAACGGTGAGGGATTATGGAAAATTAAGGTCACAAGTCAAGGTCAGGTTTTCCTGACGACAGAAGGCAGAGGGGTAGTAGCAGAATTCAGATGGGGCACAGCATTAAGACTTGAATCCACGGAGCGATTTCCCTGCATTTTCTCTGTATTTCCTAAAAAGAGCTTCTTGGATTTCTATTAGAAAACTCATCACGTTCCAGCTAAAAAAGCCTGAGCCATCTGTATTCCTCAGCTGGAGCAGGGTCATTATTTCCATTATAGAGCCTACTACTCTGGGCTTCAAGGGTTTATAACTCAGCTGTAAAAAAGCTTGCTTGGGACCAAGTTTTGGCACATGAGTGAGGGTGTTGGCTGGAGGGCCCTTTTTGAAAGCCGCTGCCTTCTGATTCTTTTAAAATTCTTTGCGTAGTGCTCGCTTCGGCAGCACATATACTAAAATTCTTTGCGTGAGTGTGTGTGTTTATACTGTGAACACAGAAGTCAACACAAATCTGGTTAGAATGTTTTCATTTGGCAAATGCTTTAATTCTTCAAAGAAGACAAATATGTTGCTTTCTCTAAGGAGACTGAATGGTTTTCTCAGACTCCAAAAGGCGCCTGAAGGCCATCTTTACTAGCATAACTTCAGAAATAGTTTACCCAGAGCTCTTCTCTTAAAAGGAGCAGACAAAAGTTAATATGAGCACATTTGGAGCTGTTCTGTCAGGGTAGTTAACTGAAAAAATCAGACACGTGACCAAAGGTTTCCAGTCCAGAAAAAGAGGAAAAATCTCTTTCTTGTTCTTGGGTGAAAATTTCCCCCATAGACATTTTTATTGAGCTAGAATTCAGATACCATACAACTTGTCTATTTCAAGCGTACTCATCAACGGTCTGTAGCATATTCACAAAGCCGGGCATCCACGACTACTACCTAATTCCAGAACTCTTCCATCACAGCCACAAAAGTACCTCCACACCCCTCAGAAGTCACTCCCTACTTCCCCTTTCCCCCAGTCCCTGGCAACTGCCAGTCTACTTTTGGTCTCCGTGGAATTGCTTCAGCAACATTCTTGCGCTGTGAATTTATCAAAGCACAGCCAAGGGTGTCTCTCAGTCAAAACTCAGAGCCCTTGGAAGCTGGAAAGGTACGGTGTCGAGCACATGCCTTCTGGCTCAGGGATGTGAAGCCACTTATGGGTGGACAGTTCTACATGATAAGGGGCCCACAGAATAACCATCCCATGCGCTACCGAGCCCTTGGCCCACTTCAGTCTAGGACTTAAATAAGGAAAGAGTAATTTGTCTTTTAGGACGTGCACTATCTTGGGTTCCTATTGTTCTGCCCGATTTCTTCTCAACCCCCGAGGTCCCTTGCCCTGATCAAACTGCAGTTCCCGTGGAGACAGAGAACAGGACCACGTGAGCCTTAAGGCCAACTTCCTAATACGTCAGTCTGGCTGCACGGCAGGCATCACTCTGAGATCTCACCAGCACCCCGAACTCAATGGCAGTCCCAAACCTAGGATTCCCCGCCACCCCGTGATTCTGCTACTTGCAAATTCCTTCCTTCCAGTGTTGACGCTTCAGCGCTAACTCCGAATAATCTCTCTCTAGTTGCTAACCATTTTCCAGAACCAATATATATTCTTCTTCTGCAATTCCTTTCTCTCCATTGCCCAGCTGTTGCCGTAGGGCGGCCCCCTTTCCTCCTGGACCTCTGAAGTAGCCCCTAACTGATGCCTCTTCCTTCTTTCTTGCTCTAACTCCCTCCGCCATCACATCGCTGCCCAATGGGACTTCCTGTAGAAGAGTTCTTACCAGCATTTACAGCCCTCCGATATTTCCATGCTGGTGACAGAATACAGTCAAATCCACAGCCTGGCATTCAAGGCTTTCCATGATCTGGTGCCTTCTCTTCAACCTGACATCCTATTGATTCCTCTCCCAATACCCCATGCTCTGGTCCTACTGAACTTACGCATGACTCCCTGTCCATATCCCTCAATACTCGGCCTCTGGACAAGCTCTTCTGTCGTTCTGGAATCTACCTTCCTGCCATCACTGCATTCTCAAACTCTACCCTGCCCCTTTAAGGCTTCACCCAAATATCACCTCCTCCTGGAAGCCTTCCCAGACTCCCAGCCACTAGTCCCTCCAACCAGTCGAAGTAGTAACTCACTCTTCCCTGAAATTACACAGCACCGCTTTTTCGGTAGCTATTACTTCCTGTCTTGTCCTATCATTGTCTATATAGATCTCATTTCCCCTGCTAGACCACAGGCTCACTGAAGACAAGATCTGTGTTTGAATCTCCATTATATTCTCCTTAGTACCTACTGTAATGCCTTGCACATAATAAATACACAGACATATTTGGTGAATGAATGAATGAATGAGTGAATGAATTTCCAGGCTAGCTTAGCTCTGAATCCCAGGCGCTGCTGACATTTATCTAGTGGCAGTGGCATACTCCATGTTTGTAGGGCCTCTGTGTTCGCCTAAGGATGCTTCCCACTGATTTATCTAAAGCTTTGCTGGATGGGACCAGGACTGACCCTTCACTACCAGCTCAAATTGACTCAAATTCATTAAATCTGTTCTGCTCTCACTAGAACCAGGTGGGTCCCCAATCTCCCTCTGGCTCAATATATCCCTGGGCTCTGGGCTTACTTCCCAATCCCTTAGCGAGCCAAACTGTAAAGTTCTGGCTGCTGAGCCATTCTACTTAAAAGAAATGATGTTCAAATGAACCTATAATTCATCTTTCACCGATGAACTTTTTAACTTGGAAACGTACTTTTTGGTGAGGGGAAGAAGTGGTTTGTAGCTTGAGGAAAAGAAGTTACATTCTAGACAATTCCACCTCAAATAGCTGTAGAAAGAGACAGTGAAAGAGTACACATACCCGGAGTTTCCACTGTGTCCTGCTTTTTGGTTGTTCCCTTTGTGTTAATTTCACAACTCACGTGGTAAAAAGTAAAAAGCAAATGATGTTTTTGATGCAGGTGAATGGGAAGCTCAATTTTAATCTGAAATGACAGCAAAATCACACATCACATTTTGTTTTGTTTTCGTTGTCAAGCTGGACAGTCAGACCTTTAGTTCAATTTCATCATATTTTTCCGATGACATGTTTTTTTTCTAAACAGCAAGCCAAGTCATCAAATAATAGTTATCTTTTAAATGTACTCTAAAGACTTTTCCAGTCAGTTTCAATTTGACAACAATAGCCTCCTGGGTAGTGAGGGCTGATTTATGGCTTGTGCTGGCGAGTCCAAAGGATTCTCCTAGATGCAGCTTTGCAGCAGATTTTCTAAAACACTGGATCGAAACCACAGCCTCACAGCCTAGGGAGAGTATGTGAACTCAATCTGAGTTAGTGAACACAATCAATCTAAAATGTGTACTGAATTTGAAAGTCTCCTTTTCTCTAAATTGTTGCCTTCCTTTGCATGGGGAAAAAAAGAATTAAGCTTTGCAAATATACATGCAAAAACTCACTATGGTATTACGGTATCCACCAGTTACAGTTCACATATGTAGCCTTTGAAGAAAAACGCAAGATAACTCTTGAATAAAAAAATAGAAGTCACCACCCTTGGTACATGACTTCAATCCTAGAAACTGATACTTTAATACAAGCATCTCAAGTGATTTTCCAATCAGGACCCCACAAATGTCTTTACAGCCCCCCAGAAGTATACAAAAAACATCGCAAATTTAATAGATCAGATGCATGTTCGTACACCTGCCTGAGACACAAGCAACCTCTTGCGATCTCTCGCTCTGTCTTGGTCAATAGAGACCGAGTGTCTGAAAAGCCCGTTTCTTTCGGGCCCCCCCAAAATAATGTGGATTACTCGCTACATGATCAAGTCTTCTGGAGTAACGGGTGTCCATGAGGGAGGGGGATATATTAAAACAGTTGTTTTGTATATTAAAACAGCTTGGTGCTGGACATCTGGCCTCATCATCATTCACACAAGGCAGGGTTTTGGTGTAAGACTAATTTCAGTTGTAGGTATATTTCACCATGAACACGCCTATTCACGGCGGCCAGACCATCTGGGTGCCTAACGCTCTGCTGCATAGAAATGTGGGCATCCACCCTCCCCGGGGGACAAAGCTGCAAGGCACTGCTCTGCTCCTCCCTGCCCCCACCACACCAAGAGCGCTGGATGGAGAAAGGGAGGTGGCCTAAAGCTGGGATACAACCCCCCAACCCCGGACCATGAGAGCAGGTGGATCTGGGGAAAAACCGTGACAGCAGTGGGGATGGTTTCAGACAAAGAGCTCTGAGAAGCAGAAAGAGCCAAGCTTCCAGCCTGGGATGCATAGCCAGGTTCACAGAGACACGTGGGAATCAAAAGCGGTCTGCAGATTTGGACAAGTCAGGGACACACCGACTGGAAGAGGCTGTGCCAGAGACACTAAGAGAGACAATGGCAAGTACAAAGAGACAAGAGATGGAGAAGGAAAGCGAAGAAGAGGCAGAGGCAGAGAGGTCAACTGGGGTGGACGGGGGCATGGAGCTGGACAGGTCATCCCACTCCTTTTTGTCTACACTGTACCGAGGCACTAGAGCGGTCGACGGGGTCCTGGCGGCCCTCCCATGCTGCTGTGTCTCTCAAAGCATTTCACTTCCACAGCAGCTGTGCCCCCAGCCCCATGCAAAACCACAGGAAGAAAGATGCAGAAGGGCGTTCAGGATGTCTCGTCTGAATTTCTTCTTCGAAAGCTGAGGAAATGGGAGACTAGGAAAAGGAGAAACTGACTTGCTCAAGGTCACGGAGCCAGCTGTCAAAGTGAGGCTAGAACCCTAGCTCCGGTCTCCTGTTTCTTCCCCACATGTTTAGGTCTCACCAGAGCCCCTTCCATTGGTGGGCGAATTCCCCCTTCATCGAAGGGCGCCAAGCCCTTCGCCTTGGTGTGTCTATCTTCAAAGGACAAAACATTCAGGGACCTCAAGGGCAGAGAAAATGATGGAGATGAAGAGAAAAAGAAGAGCCACCACTGTGTTTTATGAACATCAGAAAAATGCGTTCTTACCTCATCATAGAACTCTGGATTCTGGTTGTGATGCGAGACAACAGCATAAGCATTTGTGGTAAAAACAGACCCTGCGGGTTTTCCATAAATACACTGCAAAAGAAGGAAATGGAGTCACCCATCTCAGCGAAGGCCTTTACATATAACACAACGGAACTACACACAGTTAGAGGTATCCGTGAACCCACGGCCATGGCCAAGCCCACCATGAGCTTGTAAATTCCGAATCATTTACAGTCACTCCAGCTACCACCCCAGACACCCTTGAACTTGGCCGCATGAATGCTTCCGAATTTCTGGTCCTCAAGAAAACGCACTTCCCCATTAGCTGACAGCAAGAAGTCAAACGTGGCTACTCATTTGGGAGGGGAACACTCTGAAACCAGATCTGGAAAGCTGACTTGTCTCATGCCATTTGCCTTTTTTCCTAGGAGAAGCTCCCCACCAGGCAGTTAGCAGCATTTGCTGGACGCTCTGAGCGGCGGGCAAGGTAAGGAGCTAAACCACACACGCATTCCTAGACTAAAGGCATGAAAAACTGCATGTCCACCCAGGTACAGACAAGCTTACTGTTGGCTCACTTTACGAGCCACGTTTTAAAAGTCACTGGCTTTCTGTGAGACCCATAAAATAAATGCAAGGCTTTCTATGGTTCCACAGAAAGATCCATTTGCGTTTCTGGTGTGAGTTTTGCACTTCTACGGGCCCGATAAGCTCAAGGATAAATATGGAGTACTAACTGCCTCGCCCTGTCACTTCAGAGCCAGCCTCTAGGCCAGCTAAGAAATGAAATTCAGAACTCCCTGTGAATGCATTGCCAATTCTCCTGAAATACAGTTCTGGAGGCAATTTGCGGGAACTGTGGAGGGGTAAGCTAAGACTCTTTAAGGGTACGAAAGGACATTGCATGGGGGGAAAAGGAAGAGTCATTCTCATGTCCAGTGAGGAGGGAATCAGAGAAAATGCACCTAATTTGAGCCAGCTAATTCTTAACTAAGGTTTCTCGGTGGAAACAAACAAAATAAAACAAAAAACAAACAAACAAAAAACCCTCCCAAAACACAAAAAAACAAAAACAATGAAACACCTCTTTTCAAAGCTGGGGGTTATTAAACATCCAGTCAATGGCTTAGTTAAGGGTTTTCAGGCTTTTCCCCCAGGAGGTCTGAGTGGAGGACTAGCCGTCATCTGTCTGATTTAGGCTCAAGCTAGAGAAGTAGGGGCCCAGCCAAACCAATCGTGACAGCTAAATGTTCTTGGAACTTTTCTTTCAGGCCTCTGATTAATATGCTCAAGAGCGAAAAGACAGAGGCCCGGTGACGTGAGAGGTATTTAAGGATTGTTCCATCAGAGAACACTAAGATTCTACTTGGCCTCCACCAGGAATCCAAGTTTGGAGGCACCAGCGGAGAAGTCCTGTCTCAGATCAAAGCAATCATGCTGTGCTTCTGATAGCTCGAAGCCTGTTCGGGTTTCAAGGAGAAAAGAGTTTACAGTCCCTTGATGATACCATTAGAAACTATCAGGTCACAGGAGAAAATGACCTTGTGATGGCACATCAGAGCGGTGCAAAATCAAAGAGGTGCAAAAGCAAAATGCTGGTCTATGAAGCTTACCCATTTTTAAAGCTACACAAGCTCCTACCTTGTTTGGATATTTTTTAAATATTTTATCCTTACAGTTAATGTGTCAGAGTAGAAAAGGCAATAGCACCATCATCTCTTGAGTACATTTTCTTTGTGGCGCTTAAAGAAATTAAACTTAGCTTATAAAACCACCAAGTACCAAAATCATTATCGTCTTTTTTTTTTTTTTATCGTCTTCTTTTTTTAAGATTTTATTTATTTATTTGAGAGAGGGCATGTGTGTGCGCACAATCAGGGGATGGGTCAGAGGGAGAGGGAGAAGCCACTCCCCACTGAGCAGGCAGCCCGATGAGGGGCTTGATCCTAGGACTCTGGGATCATGACCTGAGCCGAAGGCAGACACCCAACCCACTGAGTCACCCAGGCACTTTACACTAAAAGCATATGCTTTTCGAGATTATAAACAAACCTTTAGAGCGCCAGCGTCGCTTTCATCTGAATCCCGGAATTCCACACACACCGCAATGTTCCTTGCCTAAAAATGATTAATCACTCAAAATGAGTCCTAAAACCAGAAAATTATGAATTGCATTTTATACCCCAAAATGTACAGTTCATACTGCTTACCTTGGCAAATGTTTTCTGGCTATCGTATTTTAATTGCAAGGGATATACATACAGATGGTTTTTGTAAACAGTAAATGGATAACAGTATTTTGTCATTTCTGGAACAAACTCTTCGACCTCCACAGTAATATTTTGACAATTCTTTTCGAAAGGCTTCAGGGGCACATATGAAGAAGTAATACAATCTATGCCAGAAGAAAGAAAACAGGCAAAGATAATACAATTTAGCAATCACGAACACATTCCTGCCTTTATAAAAATATACGCAGACTGCGTTCTCAAAGAGTGATTTCACAAACAGAATTCTTAGTGATTGACAAAAAGTCATACAACCACTTTAAGCATCCAGAAGGACAAGATGGCGTAGCCTGGTACTGATTTGAGTGGGACCATCCCAACCAGACACGATTGCTGGTTCGTTCTCAATGTAGAGTGATTTGCCAAATATAACACATCATAATTTTTACAAATTTAAACTCTGCAGAGAAATCCATTACATTTTTTCCTCCTGTGGCTGCAATTTAGCTTTCACTGCAAATTTTTATTGGTATCAGGGAACTAACAGTGAATGTATGCCTCCAATTAGCTCATGGATAGTCACTCTGCAAAAAGTTAACTTGGTGCAGGTGCAATTTTCACCAAGAAATAAAGGAGGCCTTTGGAAATGACAGATCTTGGGATGTGTTGCCAATAATAAATTCAATACTCTGGAAGGTGAAAAGCACGAAGGCTCAGGAAAGTGTGGCAGCTGAGGTTATCTGAGCAGCCCTGGGACTAGAGGTGATTCGTATACTGAAGGAGCTCTAACATTGCTTGTCCCTGCTGCACTGCAGTATTGATCGAACAGGAAGACCCAGGAAAAGTCACACCTGAGGACACAGTGTTTTCTGCTGGGTTCGGGTTTCTCTAATTATTACAGTGATACTTAGAGTGGACAAGTGATGGAGACAAGTGATGGGTCCAGTGTCCAGACAGAACTACTGTTAGTTATTTTGACATATTTTCTTCTCGTCTCCTTTCGATGTCTGTTTTACGTAATAATAAACAAATTCTACTGTATATACGGAACTTGATCCTGGGTTGGGTTTTGGGGTTTTTTTGTTTTTTGTTTGGCATTTGATCTAATGTTTTCTTCTGTGGACTCTAGATCAACATCATTCATGAAAGGCTGCGTGAAGTTTCCTGGTACACCATCACACCTTAACCACACCGACAGTGCTGGATTCTTAGGTTGTTTCCAATCTCTCTCCAAAATAAACGACGTGAAAAAGAACACCTTTGTGCATAAACTCCTGTCTATGTTCCAAATTATTTCTTTAGGGAAAAAATAATCCATTGTACTCTTAGGTGTTCTGGAGTGTGAATCTGGTGCCACGCCTCTGCTTATGAGCCTTTAGTGACCTCTTATGGCACGTGAACTAAGATCCAACCCTTTAAAGAGTTACTGTGGTCTATCCAATTTCCTGCAGAACTTCTCCTGCTTCATTCCCATCTTCATTGCTCCCACCACACACCACATTGGCTTCCTTTCTGCTCCTATGAACCAAGCTTGCTCCCGCCTCACGTTCTTTCCATATGCAATGCCCTCCATCTGGAACATACTGTCCCCAACCACCATATACTATCTCCTTCACATTCTTCAGTTTCTGAGCCAGACCAAGACCTCCCTTGGCCACCCCAATTACCGACTCAAAATGCTCATTTGTTTTCTTATTTACTGTCTGTCACTCCTAGATGTTAATCTCCATTACTGCAAAGTTTGTTCAGTAAATGAACGGATAGAGAGAGGCTCAGAATCAAAATGCCTTAGTTCTAGACATCTGTGAACATCGATTACCACATCGTGTTCCTACCCACGACAGGTGATGGTGCCTGGCTAAAACCCAGCCAGCATTAAGACAGCTGCACTTTAAAACATTTTTGTAAATGCGACAGAGAAGAAAAGCATTTTGCTACTTTAACTGCATTAGTGGCATTATTACAGAGATTTGAACATTTTTCAAGTTTTTATTAGCCACTCCATTTTACTTCCTGCAAAGTGTCTTTTCTGTCTTCTGCCCATTCTTCTTCTGAGATCTTAGATCCTTGTCTTTAGAGAGGAAAAGAAACTCTCTTCCTTTTGGATTCCTTGATGGGATTTACCCAAGGCAAAAAGCAGCAGAAACTGACTAGGGAAGAGCCACTACAGGATATATTACATATGAAACAGCATCTGATAAAATCAACTTAACACCCTTCCTAATTTGTAACTATTCACTACATGTGCTGGATTGAATAGTGTCCCCCATCCCCAAAAAATTCATGGCCACCGGAACTTCAGAATATGACTGTATTTGGAAACAGCGTCTTTACAGGGCCACCTGGCTGCTCAGTTGGAAGCAGGGTCTTTGCAGATGTCAAGATGACATCATACTGCATTAGTGTGGGCCCTAAATCCAGTGACTAGGGAGTCTGCCTTAGAGCACTAGGAGGGAATGCAGTCCTGTTAACATCCTGATCTTGACTTTCAGCTTCCAGAACCGGGAGAGAATGAATCTGTCATCTTAAGCCAATTAAGGAGCCAACTGTAGGAGTTTCTTATGGCAGTTTCTTAAGCCAATTGTAGGAGTTTCTTATGGCAGCCCTAGGCACTTAAAGCACCGTGTAAACCTCAAGAAATATATTGAAAAGATTAAAAACCTGAGATTCAAATGTAGCCCTTTGAGGTTTATTTTTAACATGTGAATTCTTACTTGATAATTCCACAGGAACACATTCTACGGTGACGTTGAGCTGCCCAGGAATAATCTGCAATTTGGTCTTCTCTGGCCTAGGTGTAAAATAAGAAATATTTTATACTTAAAATTTATGAATACTGAACGCACTGGTTACCCTATATGCAAACTTCCAAATCCAAAAATGCTCCAAAGCATTCAGTTTCTCCCACATATGACTCGCATTCATCGTATCAAGAAACTGTAATTCATCTATTTTATCAATTTACTACAGTAGCACTTACTTCTTGTACTCTGAGAGCAACTTGAGAATGTCTTCATTTGAAAGCTTGCTACTGTCTTGTTTATACAAAGGAGAAAATCTCCCATCCAGATCCAGAGAACCTTGAGTATCCTTGAAAATGGGTCTAAAACAACAAGAGAATTTTTTTTTTTTTTAATTCTCAAGTGTTGACAAATTAATACAAACTTACTGCTGGTGCACATTCAACGTGGTACGACCACTTTGGAAAACTCATTGGGTAATTTCTTGGGAAATTCAGCACATACCCACCCTCTGACCCTGCAAGTCCACTCTCAGGCATATTTCCACAGGACACCTAAATGTTCGCCACAGACTTGTTACGTCCCCGAAATAAAACAGCCTGGATATTCATCAACAAGTGAACGGATACACAGTTGTGTATTCAGACAGTGGAATACTACTCAGAGTGAAGGGCAGATATGTTACAAGAATGTGGATGAACCTCAAAGCCAAACTGAGCACAAGAAACCAAATGCAAAAGTACATACGGCAGGATTCCCTATGTAGGAAGGTCTAGAATAGAAAAAAGTCATCTGTAGTGGTACCCATCAGCGTGGTGGCTGAGTGATGGGAGTGGGATGGCTGCCTGGACAGGGGCAGGAGGAAACTTTCTGAAGTGTCAGACACGCTCCAGATCTTGGTTGGCATGGTAGTCACGTGACTGGAAACATTTGTGAGAATCCCCCAAGCTAGATACATACAACACACACATTTGAATCAAAGGTAAAGTGTGTCTCTAAGTTGATGACCATTAAGTTAAAGCTTTAGGGTCAATTTATACAAAGTTTACAAGATATACGTAGAGTTTCCAAATACAAGTGTGGATGATTCCTTACCCCTCTTCCCTCTCCCATTAAAAAAAAAAAATTCTATTTATTTATTCGATGGAGAGAGAGACCACAAGTAGGCAGAGCGGAAGGCAGAGGGAGAGGGAGAAGCAGGCTCTCCACTAAGCAGGGAGCCCCATGTGGGGCTCGATCCCAGAACCCCGGGACCATGATCAGAGCCAAAGACAGACGCTTTAACTGACTGAGCCACCCAGGCATCCCCGACGCCATCCCATTTTTAGGCAGCTTCTTACTGCTAAAATAGGCCGTAATGGCCAAGCCCCCAACACACTGGGAGCAGCTCTAGCCAAAAACATAATCCCCCCCACCAAGCCTCCTGAGATGTGCTTCTAGGCATTAACTATGGTTCCTACTTCTAAGCATACCTCCTTTATTTTCAGTAAACAGGGGTTTAGCATACATCTTTAAAATACCCCAGGCAAGCCTTTAGAGTGAGTTCTTGCTGCAGGAGGGAAAAGGGAGCCCAATTACTCATCAGAACAGGGAATCAGAGCGTCTACGTTCAAAGGTTTTTAAATTAATATCTAAATTACTTTTTAAACTCATTTTCCTACTGACCAAACAGCACTGAACAGCCACGACAGTGGGCTGTGCGCTACCGTGGTCTGGCATGGGCGGAGGTCACGTGCTATGGGTTCAGATCCTGGCTTGGCCATGTGCTCCGGGAAGTTGGGCAAGGATTTTTTTTTTTAACTTGTTCCATGGCTGAATTTCCTCCTCTACCAAGCAGGAATAACAGTTCTCACCTCTCAAGAAGGTACACATTAAAGCACTTAGAATCGTCTTGTACAGGGTTCCCAGATAACTCTGAATAATCCCAACAGCAGTGACAGACTTCTCAGGCCAGAGCACCACTAAGGACGTGTGTCCAAAGCCACACTTCACCCCCGCCAGTTCCTAAACAGACCAACCTCTGTGACTCTTCGCCATTCACCAACTGTGGTTATCTTCTTCTTCTTCTTTTTTTTTTTTGAAACTAGCCCACAAAATGAGGACAAGCATGCTTTTTCATCTACCAACACACAGTATGTTCTGAAAGCTTCCCCCAAATGAAATGATTATAAACACTGACAGAAGAGTTAATTAGCTTAGAATCTCCTCCCCTTATGCTACTCCCCAACACCCAGCGAACACAGTGGACTGAATTACTCAGAACATGGTGCCCTTTCCCCCAGAAGTTTCAGTGAGCTGTATAGGCTATACCACTCACAAACCAGTGAACCTGAACTTCAAAGGGATGGGGTACAAGAAAGACATTTTAAGTCATCACTGTATGTAGACTTGCAAGAACTGGGGGAAAAAATATATAACCTACCATAAGAGATGAACTAGAGATAACACCCTTCCACATATACTACCCGTGACAGGTTTCACGCATCTGTCATCAGAAACCAAGTCTATTCATGAATGACCCGCTTGCACTTAACAACCGCATTCTTTTGCCTTCTCATTTTTAGTACAGTTTCCAGAAATATTCTAGGATAGCTTTTCAAAGCATAAACTTAGCCAGCTTTGAAACAGTGGGCACGCTGCACATAATTCGCTAAAATCTTGGGTTTTCTGGGGAGGGCAAAAAAATTCCATTACTGTAGCAAATAAACTCTGCTTTAGAATGCAATAAAATTAAGTGGTGGTCAGATTGGGAACCGAGGCCAAAGCCAATTTCCCTGAAGCACCACAGATGAAGAAATGGAAGGCTCCTGGAGGCACAGCAAATTGCAAGAAAAAGGATTCTCATATCCCGTGGAAGAGCTCACGTCTGTGACCTCCCACCTAAGTTCCCACGTGGAAAGCCAAACCCCAAAGTGCCAGCATTAGGAGGAGGGGCGTGTGGGAGGTGATTGGGTCAGGAGGCTGGAGCCCTCATGAATGGGATTAGTGCCCTTAGAAGAGGCCAGCTAGATCAAGATAAAGGAGAAGCCAGCTAGCTGTCTGCAACCTAAAAGAGGCTCCTCGCTATCACCCGGTCATGCTGGCACCCGGACCTCAGACTCCCAGCCCCCAGAGAGAAATGTCTGCTGCTAGAGCCACTTGGTCCCTGAGAGGACCCGGCCACGTCCCAAGTGTCCAAGGATAAACCTGGCTTGTCAGAGACCGCCCGCTAAATGCTGCCGGCAAGGATGACAGCCGTGAACTTTACAGATGAGTGCGAACAGAAAGGTCAGGATTATATTTGTACAAACCTGGCAGCCCAAGCAAAGGGCATTCTGTATTGTCCAAGGCGGCTACACACTTGCTTTGCTGTCCTGTGCACCTTCTGGGCCGTCTAGGGGCAGAAATAAGAAGACACACTAGCGTGTGTTTGAACAACCAAAGACTCACAGCACACAATAATTTCCCCCACTTACCAATGTAAAACATCCCAGTCTGGCAAAAAAGAAAAAGAAAGAGCTCCCAATAAAAACAAACACAAGATGCGGCAGCTATCCACTTTCCACTAGAGTTTTCTTTCTTTCCTTGTTTTTAAATTCAATTGGATTTTATTTTATTTTTTGGCAGAGAGAGAGCACAAGCAGGGGGAGCAGCGGGCAGAGGGAGATGGAGAAGCGGGCCCCCCGCTGAGCAGGGAGCCCGACGCAGGTCTTGATCCTAGGACCTTGAGGTCATGACCCGAGGGCAAGGCAGACACCTAGCTTACTGAGCCATCCAGGCACCCCAAGACCAGAGTTTGGTGGGTTTTTTTTTAAAAAAGTGTTTTGTGTTTCATCATTAACAGAGCCTTCATCAGGATATCCAAAGATGGATGAAAAGAGGTGTAGGGCACATTTTGTACCAAAGATCTCTACTGGGAAAATTTTGAGCATTTTTAGTGCATATTTCCTTTCACACATGAGCTGGCAGACACTCATTATTCATGGGAGAAGTTTGTTCTGAATACAGTTGACCTTTTTACTCCCAAGATAAAAAGCCAAGTGACCAAGAGTCAATGCAATTAGTTTGGCTGGGCAAGGAGCTGCTGTTTGCAAGGCGCTGGAGCTGACAGAAGATTAACAGCCCACAGAGCCGAAACCAGCTGCAAAATGCCGGCTGGATGCTCATCCCCAGAGATGCAGAATGCTAGAGGCTCTTATCTACATCGTTGAGACTTTTCTCTCGCACACAAATTAGTCACATGTCCCCTCAGCATCTTCCGCTCAGTAAACACTATTTGGACACATAACCAGATACCACGTATGACAGATCGACTCTTTGTAAATACACAGTAGCTGCAGTGCCGCTAATGAAGCAGGCCACGCATGCTTTCGCTCTCTGGGCCTTCGTTTTCTCATTTGTAAAACAGGAGGAAAGGACCAGGTCACTCATTTGCAGGAGTCTGGATTTCATGATCTAGAAATTTGGACGATTACAGGGGTCGCTGACTTTCCATGTTGCCATCCGAAGACATTTCAACAGTTAAAACAGTAGCTACGGGGGCACCTGGGTGGCTCAGTGGGTTAAAGCCTCGCCTTAGGCTCAGGTCATGATCCCAGGGCCCTGGGATGGAGCCTCACATCGGGCTCTCTGCTCAGCGGGGAGCCTGCTTACCTTCCTCTCTCTCTGCCTGCCTCTCTGCCTACTTATGATCTCTGTCTGTCAAATAAATAAATAAATAAAAATCTTTAAGGAAAAAAAAAAAAAACAAACAGTCGCTACCATTTCATATGCCAACATTCCGTGAAAGACACACAAGCGTAATGTTCAAAAAGGTAGGAAGAACAAAAATTTCAGAATAAAGGACGGCCCCTCGAATTGAATTCACTTAGCTCCATGAATCTCTTGCTCTCTTATCTTTTGTGTGCTTATCACAGCCAGGGCTGGACCTCCCAGCTCTGACATTCTAGAGCTGAATGGAAGAGTTGGAAATAAAGAGTAAGCTACTGCCAAGGATATGGTGTCAATGAGCAGATGTTGGCTAAAAGCCTTTTGCTCTTACTTTGATAAGCAAGCAGCAATCAGACTGTCATGTAAACAGAACATAAATGAAAAGGGGGGGGGCTCACATTCAAGCTGTAGCACGCATACTCACATGGCACACCGCATTTAGAGAACAAGGCTCCCTGGAGGGGTCATTAACAGTACCATTTAAAATATCAGCAAAAGGCAAATTTTACATTAAGCTGAAACGGTCACAAACTAGCATTGCCACTACCTTTGCTGGGTCCGAATTTTTGATGTAGGGTTCCGCACAGTGTGCAATGTTTCCCTGGAGCACCTTTTCAATTCTTGCAACCAGAAAAATTTCAGGATGTGGATTCGTCACGGAGAAAATTCCCTGAGGGAGAAAAAATGACTCCCATTAGACATTTTAATGTGACTTCATGCATACCGTTGGGTGGTCGATGATTCCTAGTCCTGTGCTTAGCATCAAAGGGTGACCTCTAACGCAGGGTCATGTGTAGGACCCTGAAAATAGACAGCCTTTCCTTTCACACAGCTCCTAAAGCTTCTTTCAAAACCGACCTGCTCTGGTCACTAACTTCACATCTATTTGTCCCTGAGGTACAGCTGTCGCCATTACCACTTGGCCTCTCGTGTTTGGCCGTGTTCGCAAGGTGCCTTTTCATACCTAATTAATACGACACATATTGTTCAGCTTCATGGGCCCGTGCTGAAATAGCACGCATTTCTCAAGTGGAACTGAATGTGCATTTTCAAACGTCGCTGCATGTTAACTCCAGAGCAATTCACCTGCAATTAATACTAATTATAGCTAAGAGGAAGCAAAAGCTTTACTGCACTTAAAGAGCGCCTGCGCTTTTCAGGTGAGGAGAGAGAGTCCAAAAGTTGGTTTTTTCCTGTACAGTCCACTTAAGGGTTATGAACGTAGATGCAGCCAGAGTTACAGATGCTTTCTGATACCACCGTGTCATCCACTGTCCAGCTCCTCCCAAGGAGACTATTTGCCAAAGAGCCAGTTAGTTGATTAGATCTGTTGTTTAAAGGAGCACCACACAAATGAATTCAAAGGGAAAAACCCATTCCTGGGATTCGACCAGGTATTATTTTTCTACCTGGTGTATTACCAACTGTGTTCAGATCGTGCGTTCCAGTTTTCAGAATATCCTACCTGCTCCGGAGCAAGCACTCCACGGCTTCCGGGAAAGATGAGAAAACCCCGTGTGAGACCCCAAGTCATCCCCCACGCCCCACCAGAATCCATTTATATAAGGATATATATATATATATATATATATATATATATATCTCACTTGGAATGGCTGATTCACCTTTGAATTCCCAAGCAGTGAGCAAGGAAGGAAGTGGTTAAACACTGCTTGGGAGTTAACAGGTCCTGGGTTCAAACCTCTGGCTCCACCACGTAGGGGTGAAGGCAAATCCCCATCCCATGTCTACACCTCAGGTTTCTCACCAAAGAAATGGGGATGATGAGAGTAACAGCTATTCCAAAGACTTCCTGTATGGATTCCTTGTACTGCACCCTAGGAACACTCACTTATTACTTAAGTGGCCCGAAACACTCACAAGGCCATGGAACCCGATTCCTGGTACTCCCAGGAGCATTCCACTTGGGTGGGGAGATGCGCCTGGCAGCCAGCCCCTACTGACATGGTCACCTAACTGTCCTAGATGGTTTTGTGCGTTATCTTCCTTGATCTTCAGGAAAAAGACCTCGAATGCAGGCACTTAGGATGTACCCATTTCACAGATGAAGAAACCGAGGGCTTACAGAAGTTTATGCTGCAAGCGAACAAGGAGCTTGTGGCCAGGGCTTCCAGACTATACATCCAGCCCACGCTATGCTGCCTCTGAGCCCTGAGGCCCATACAGCCGACATTTCACATGATGAGGACAGATAAGAGCAGCAATACTGATTTTTGCTACAGCTAATGTTCACTCATTTTGAAAACTCTGACAATGGCTTTCACTTGGATATCTGTGATCACCATTACTGCGCTCTATTGCTGGTCATGTCATGCTGAACAAACATGGCGGCCTAGCACCGTGCTTGGCACTTTCTGGGAACTGTGCACTTTGTCAGAGCCTTATAGCTGCCCCTGCATGCAGGTACTATTGTTTCCTCCTGTTCACAGATAAGAGTGCTGAGGCATCGAAGCATTCATTTTTTGAAATGACCAGGGATTCCAGGGTAAGGGGACGCCATCAGCGCTGTTCTACCTTTTGTCCCAGTCAGCTTCTAGCACTCTCCCTGTCCCCAGAACACAGAAGGGTAGCCAGAGAGAGCTGGGGAATACCCATGTGGCCCGAGAGTCTGGCCCTTGTAGACGAGGCCTCTGACCCAGCCATCCTTTTCCACCTAGGAGCACGGATGCAGCTGCCCCCAACCTCAGGGTTAATTCTTACCCCCTTTACTGCCCCTCTCCCTCTAAAGAAGGGGTGAGGCCCCCTCACCCCAGTCCCCAACACTTACAGAGCCCACAGCAAGGTAGGGCTTTGCAGGGGAGATGCTGTACCCCTTCACCAGGCTAATAACAGCTGCCCCAAGGAGGGAGCCCATGGAGTCACAAGGAGGCAGGCCTCCAAGAGTCAGCATCTCCCCCACAAGCCCAACCTAAAGTCAGTCAGGTCTGACCTTGGGAGACATGGGGGAGCTGAGCTCTATCAAGGCTTCTGGGAAGAAAATGCCAGGCAGCTGAGAATAAGGGTCACAAGGGGGCAAAATTACTCAGTGGATCCAACTCCCTCCTTTCCCACTGTTCTCAGAAAGCCACTGGAGAGAAAGACTCCAGTGAACAGATGGGGAAGGCCTAGGATGGCCCCCAGACAACCACCATCCACCGAACTCTTACTACAGATTATGCTGCTGTTCGAGCCGAGCCGCCTTGCTAGAAGGGCTGCGGCCACCAAGACAGCCCTTTCTGGGAACTCTGGGGAACTGGGCCTTCTCCTCCTCTCTCAGGTAACACAGAAGCAGTATACCACAGGGGTAAACACCTGGCTTTGAAACCTGCTAGACCTACTTTCAGGTCCTGTTCCTCATCTAAGTTCTGTGACCCCGGGGCAAGCTACTGAACAGCTCTGTGCCTTCATTTCCTCATCTGTATATTGGGTATGGTAATAGTGCCTGCCTACTTTGCTACACTGTTATGAAAATAAGGACCTTGATAAAGAAGCTAGAGAAATACAGTGGCATGTAAGAGGTGCTGAACTTGGGGCGCTTGGGTATCTCATGGGTTAAGCATCTGCCTTCAGCTTGGGTCATGATCCCAGGGTCCTGGGATCGAGCCCCACATCAGGTTCCCTGCTCTGTGGGGAGCCCGCTTCTCCTTCTGCCCATCCTCCCCCTCATGTATTCTCCCTCTCTGCTCTCTCTCGCTCTCAAAAAAAAAAAAAAAACCTTAAAAAAAAAAAAAAAACAACTGCTGAACTCGTTGTCATTGCTGAAGAATGGGAGAGCTGGGACCCGGGTTCAGATCCACCTACATTCAGTCTTTCTCCAACACAGCACTGCTTCCTCCCCCTAAATGGGAAGACGTTGAGGAAAAAATTTCTCCAGGGCCACCTGGGTGGCTCAGTGGGTTAAGCCTCTGCTTTTCGGCTCAGGTCATGATCTCAGGGTCCTGGGATGGAGTCCCGCATCGAGCTCTCTGCTCTGCAGGGAGCCTGCTTCCACCTCTTTCTCTCTCTGCTTGCCTCTCTGCCTACTTATGATCTCTCTCTGTCAAATGAATAAATAAAAATTTTAAAAAATTCTCCAAAATAAAATGTTCAACTAGTTGAAATCAATGACCACTTCCCAGTTCCATCAGTTGGTCTGAAAAGATTGCAAGATTTTCAAGCCATCTGAGGCCACTGTCCCTTGGGTCACCTTCCCAACACTCCTCTATTCTTTTCAGGCTTCTTCTCCCAAGCCCCACATCTCCTGCATGGCCCTCTAAGTTAACTCCTGCCCCCCAACCCCCCCATGTGTTCCAAACACCTCCACTACCATTGCACAATAGGCTGCAGCATGGAATTTCATTCTGCTGGCCATTGTTGACTGGAGTCTTGGAAACAGACCTAGGTTCCAATCCCGCCTTCTCCACATTCGGCTGCGTAATGATGGACAGCTTCCTTCACCTCCTGATCTGCCCTTTCCGCCCCTCCAAAACAGCCACAAGTGCACTATTTCACAAGACTATGACGATTACATGAAATGTCAATGGAAAATTCCAGCATACTGGAGATACTGCAAAAACTGTTGATTTTCTTCCTGACCTAGATTACAAGTGGGATAAAGCCCATGCCCACAGGTTAAACTCCATGCCTTGAACATACAGCTAAGTACACTCAAGAAATAAAGTAAACACATCATTGGCTTAAAGGGGCTTATTTGATATGGTAGGGATGCCTGGGTGGTTCAGTCAGTTAAGCGTCTGCCTTTGGCTCAGGTCATGATCCCAGGGTCCTGGGGTCGAGCCCCGCATCAGGCTCCCTGTTCAGCGGGGAGTCTGCTTTTCCCTCTGCCTGCTGCTCCCCCTGCATATGCTCGCGCTCTCTCTCTCTCTGACAAATAAATAAGCAAATAAAATTTTTTTAAAAAGAGGCGACAAAAAGCTACCACAGATCCAGAGCCCAAGGAGGGAAGTAACTGCACATGCAAAGTCTTCCCCCACCATTTAGCAATCTGTACCAAAGAGCATAATCCTGAATCCAAAAAACCCCAATGCTTGGTATTTATTCTAAGGAGATAATTCAACAGGAGAGCTAATGAACATAAACAAGGATGTCCAATGTAGTGTTATTTACAATATCCCAAATGACAAATATCCCAATGAGTTAAGTTCATGGAATACGACATTAGCCTTTCTGAATGTGAGCGATCCAGAGACACTGATCCAGAGATACTGATCCAGGATCCACATGATATGGAACAAATACAGCAGGTATAAAATGGCATGAACAGGATCTAGTTTGTATAAGAACATATATAAGATTTATGCGTTTATATATATACAGATGTCTGGAAAGAGGTTGGTCAAAATATTGACACTTCTTGTCTATGGGACGCAGCGACTTTTTCTTTATGTTTTTTGTCTTGTTCAAATCTTCTACATCATAATACATTTAGCTTTATAATCAGAAAAAAAGACACCACCTTTTCATGGCGGGGGGAATAAATCTTACAACGTGAACTGCTTTGTTCTTGTGCCTCTTTCCAGTTTCAATTCTGTCACAGTCTAGTTTCCTTTTAGTTGCAGAAGTCGAGAAGGAAGACTGACGATTCTGTTCTGCCTAACCTCTCATGGCCTGCAGGGAGGTCAGAGGTCAAAATGCAAGGGAAGCATCAAGCTCCTTCTAAAGAGGCCTCTTTGCACTGGACAGGACGTAGAGCGCGGCATTGCATATGTGACGGAAGCAGTCCCCTCCCATTGCTTTTCAACCAGAACTCCTCGGATAAAGGGCCTTTATGCTCCATTAAAACTACCTATTCATGGGGGGGTCAGCATGAACACTGCCCGCTCGCAAATGAAGATCCCCAAATTCCGGACAACTTGGCCACTGGGAAGAACGATATTCTGGAGGAATTTGACCGTCAATGCAGGACATTTTGCTGTGGGGGGGGGGGGCGGGGGTTAGCAGGCCAGGAATTTGAGGAACACAGATCTAATGGCACCTCAGCCAGGGGTGTAGCCAGACACACGGAACCCCTATCCTGTACTCAAGTCTGGCAAAGATACAGCCTCCGATCTGTGACAGGTCACAAGACTTGCCCCGACGAGTGAAGTCTCCTTCAGACGGGCACCTTCCCTTCCCTGCCTAATTTCCTTCTCTTCCTTGCACTCACTCAGAACTCCATTCTCTGGTCAGCAGCCAGGCTTTGGCTAAAGTTCTGCAAGGGGTTGCTTTCTGTGCTGGTCCTAAGGAAAAATCCAATGGTGTTTTAACAAATACCTGGAACTAAAGACTGCACACCAAGACAAAAGCCAAAACCCAAACCTGGCCACCTATTCCCACAGGAGCGGGGAATTCGGGAAGGGGGGCAGGCTACGGCAGGGTCCACTGTTTTCTTCAAAGAAACAAGCCTTCCAGCCGTCCCCTGCCTTGCTCGCAAGTACATACAGGAGCTGGGGGTATGCGTCTCTGTCTGTGTGACCTACATTCAGCTCACAGAACACTTCCTCTGAGACTCACATCACGGTCCCACTGAAAATGTTCCTTTGCTGAGGTGTAGCTAGCTATGGGGTTTCCATTCTGTCCCTGCCGCTTCGGTCCCCAGAAAAACCCCTAGCCAGACCTCACGGGAGATGGAATGCCCGGGAAAACATCGGTCTGAGCGGGCGAAATAACCCATGGGTGTGTTTCGGTTTCTTCTCCAGGCGGCTACGAGAGGACTCTTTACCTGCTTTATGTAGCGTAACTGAGACTCAGCAATTCCATGAATAAAAGACTCCGGGGAGGAGCTTTTCAGGCTTCCATCACCGGCCAGCTGGGTGGAGGGGCCCCACAGCATCTCACGGACAGATGGGGGATTCAGGTCTACATGGAAGTCAGCTGAAATCTTGCAATTGTTCCTTACATCAAATAAGGCAAGATTGATAAAGAAGGGTTCAACCTGGGAACGAAAACAGTGACATTTGGCAGTGAAGACTTTTTGGTGGGGGTGGGGGAGGAATGCAAAATGACAAAACGATGTCCGGATTCCACGAGGCTCTGCGACTGCTGTTCCTTTCTGAGTTCGACATTCGGCTAAAACTGCATTAGGGCTCGTTTGCATATAAGACAGAGTGCCCTGAAGTAACAGCCTATCAAATGTTAACTTCTGCCAGGTATAGGTAATTTTGCAAGTTACACTTTCTTTAAATGAGGAGAAATCAGAAGCCACATTTAAAGGACATTGATTGTTCTCTGAATAACATGTAATTCTCTACAGGTTTACTGAAATCGCCGAAAAACAATGCCAATATTATCGAATAAAAATGAATGTTCCCTTTTGTTATGTTACAGCTTACTAGATTGCACCTTTAATAAGAGCAAATATCAGTCAACATCAAATTACTTGACAAAAGCTTTGCCCCATCAGCAGTTTGGGAAGACACAATTCGTCCCTACAGACAGTATTTGAAGGCTGGTCACAAAGAGAAATTTCGTGCCAAATGGTGTAAAGATTAACCCTTTATACACAGGAAGTCTGCTAGTGCATTTTAGCTGCTCTGGAAGAAAATAAGTCATTACTGCAGGTATTTGTCAAAGGTAAACCCAGAACGAAAAAAGAAAGATGATCATAGGGGCACCTGGGTGGCTCGGTCGTTAAGCATGTGCCTTTGGCTTGGGTCAAGGTCCCAGGGTCCTGGGATGGAGCCCTGCATCGGGCCCTGCATTGAGCCCCGCATCAGGATCCCGGCTCGGCTGGAAGCCTGCTTCTCCCTCCTCCCTCTCCTCCTGCTTGTGTTCCCTCTTTCACTGAGTCGCTCTCTGTCAAATAAATAGATAAAATCTTGGAAAGAAAGGGAGGAAGGAAGGAAGGTAGATGGATGGATGAATGCAGGCTCTTTGGCGATTTTTACTTTTATAGTTTCAAGTGTTTCTGAGTAACTCAAATGATCCACGACAGCTCAAGGTTGGAATTTGGTGTGAAAAACAAAATGAATTCACTTTAGGAGGATGGAGGGCGGCCGACTGCACAGCATGTGTGTCCCCGCCTGGTTTTGGTGTTCCTTACTCATTGCGATGAGCCAACCTCACAGAAGAAGTCACATTCTCTGGCAGAATTCCCAACTTGGAGGACCATCCAGGTTCGGGGAACATGTCCCTTTAGAACGTCAAGAGCCTACACTATCTGCATTTTAAATTGGTTAATATGGTCATGAATCCTCTCAGAATGAAGACCCATTCGTATTTTGGCAAAAGAAAGACACGTATGAAATGCCTCCATGTCAAATTTATCACAGTACATAGCTATGGAATTTTCATCCCGTAAATTACTTCCAGTGATTAAAAAAAGAAAGCAAAGCATTTCCTTAATGCACTGGTTTAAGGTGGAAGGAAAAGTCATACATACATTCGTGGGTGGTCCTTTTACGTTGTCTCCAACTTGACCCAAGATATTGAAAGTTAAATCATGGCAATTCACCAGGAAACGTTTATTGCACTTTTCCTCAAATGGCTTTATATCAGGTTCAATTCCTGAAAAGTCCAACCTCTACAAAACAGATGATAATAAATCATTTTTTAAAAAAAGATTCATATTAATACAGATCTATAAGTAAAACCTGCAAAATCCTACGGTTTCTCTACCCATTCTTTGTTTGAACCCTTTTTTTTCATTCAATAGGTCTTTCTAGAGCTCTCATACCAAAGTTCAAATACTGACAGAGAAATCCTAGAGGGAAATGATAAGACTCTGATCTAAAGCAGGGAAGAGTCACAAGTCTGTACCCTGGCCTACGAAGCCTTGTATGACAGAAGTCCCTACCCCCCTCAGCTCCTCTGACCTCATCTCCCACAACTGCTGCCTCCCCTCCACCCCCACTCTCTGTTCTAGCCACACTGGCCTCCTCAGTCCTTTCTCCAACATACTAATACACCCCCACCTCAGGGCCTTTGCATTTGTGGTCTGGCAGACAGATGCATGGCTCACCCCCTCATTTCATTCATGTCTCCTTATCAACTGGCATTTCCACAGAGACCTTCCTTAACTCCCTAAGGGGACTGCACACTCTGAAAGTCTATACTCCCTTTCCTTGATTTAAGTCTTCTGACATGACTTTTTCATAAGTCCTTAGTTGTTATCAGTCTTCCCCACAAAATACATGTTTCAGTATGGCGGAGATGGTGTCTTCTGTGAGGTCTACGGGAGGGCAAAATGGCCATGGCAAAATGGAGACAGTAGAGGCATCAAGAATAACATGATGGTCTCTAACTTAGACAATTCGACTGTGGTGTCACGACCTTGGTTGTGAGGTAACACAGAATGGCAGATACGGAGGAGTGGAGATGGTGAGCTTCATTCGCGATGTGTCCAGTTTGAGGTGGACTAAGTGGCTGGGAAAACAGCAGAGGTCTGGGTTGGGGATCTGAATTAGGGAGTCAGTGGCAGCTAGACCTACATTTCAATGATGACCTAAGGGGGACGCATCTGCTTCGAAAAGGGATAAACACTGAGTTCAGCTTCTAACAGAGCTGGGGGTATGCCCTGACTGCCCCAGAGATGTATTTGTTTAATTATTAGTATTTCAAAAAAGTTTTTTTTTTTTAAGTTTTAAAAATAGATATTAGGAGTCAAGGACTCCTCTCAGCTGGGGAGGAATCTGTCCCTCCTCAAAGAAACTTCAAGAATCCTCCTCCTCAGCTCACACAGTTCAGGCGATCTGAGTTCCTCTGTTCCTTCTGAGTATCTGAACACATTTTAAGTTCTGCTCACAAATGGAAGGAAAAGCATACATTGTGGGGCCACTTACTATACTTTAAGACCTGAGACAAATGAGGCAGGAAATGATTGGGTGAATCTGAATAGAATATACCGCCAATACGGAAAACTCAAGCTGAGAAACACAAGTAATTCGAGCCAAAACAGGTATTGTGCCGGAAGAGCTTTGGATAATTACAGCCGTTCTGACCTAGCCTGCACCGCTGACAAAATCCTCCTTAGAGAGGCCTAAGCACAATATTCGTACCTGAACGCGCCATCGCCCCCCACCTCCAGAGTCTATTTATCTATAAACCGAATACAAATGTGTGGGACTAGACAGCTCCCTCTTCAGCTGGCAGAGACCAGTCATTGCCATGGAGATCAATTCTCATTTCCGCCCATTTATCTGCTCTCCCTTCTCTCTTATTCAGACAGTGGAATGTGAAGAGACACAGAACTAAACCACCCCAGCCCCCAAATCCTTTCCCTTCTGAGGCCCGTGAGTCCCAATGCCGGGACGCTGGGCTTTCCCCAGGAGTCTCGAGCTGGAGCCATCTCCTTTGGTCAGCCGGTGTTTCCTGATTCTCGAAGGTCCGTGATAGAAAGATCTCTCTCTAAACATCGTTCTGTGATCAAAAGAGAAAGCTGATACCCTAGGAGGGCACTTCACCTAGAAAAGGCACTCAACGCGTATAGCACGGATTTCTCTGCAAGGACAGTGCCTTCCAGAATCAACACTACATTCAACCGTTCCGCGCTTTAAAGTTTCATCAGAGCTCTGAATTCCTGACTGGCTGTCATAGCTCTCTGATAAGTGATGTTATGTTTGAGTTCAGTTCCATGACCACAAGAACACTGTACCACAAATTTTTTAAAGACACTGGATTGAGTTTCAACCACAGTCAATCGGCTTCTTTGTATACAGTGAAAGAGCCTGACATGTCCAATTAAAGCCCAGTCGTGGAGGGGTTTGGGGGTGGGGGAGTGCGGGGGTTTGTTCTATAAAAGACTCAGACTTCTCAGACTTGCCTGGAACAGGCAACTTTCTGAATGAGTGTCTTAGAACTAACGCTCTCAAGACCAGCTGTACTTTTTTTTTTAAATCACCTAACTTATAAAAACAGTATCATACTGCTATGGAAAAAAGCAGGACATGAAACTTCATTAAAAATATTTTCCCCCAAATAATTTTATTTTCTTGTGTGGTATTTTTATTAAGGAAAAATGTCTGCATTATATATAGATTATACACTTTAGCCATTTCAAAAAATAAAACTTAATTAGAAAACCACTGGAAGCAGAAGGAAACGACAAAATCAGTCTTCCTCCATTACATTTTTACAATCTATTTTCACTGAGAAAAAACTATTAATGCACGTATAATGCACGCTTTTCTATTCCCCCCCCCAAAAAAACCTCCAAATTTTCATTACAAATCTCATGGAGGAAAAAAATGAAAAAAATTTCACCTTTCCGCAAATAATTTCATTTTTCTCGTGAAACATGCTCAGAAAAACAGGCATAAGACTTACATACAGTTGAATTTCTCCATTTAAACAAATCAGTAATTCGATCAGAAAATACAGAATTAAATATGAACCACATAGATCTTAGCACAAAGAGGGCCTCACTGTCCCAAAAGAGGGTGAGACACACAAATGAACATAAGCCTGCACTTCCCGGCACCACTTTCCACTGAAAGTGGGATTGAGCCGGACACGAACATTAGCCCAGTTCCGAGGCTTCCCTCAGGAGTAGGAAATAAACCACACCCCTCGTATGACTCGGTGTTCTTCATACTGCAGATACCCGCTGCTACTAGACTGCGCTGGTATTTAACGGGTTAAAAGCGCAGGAATCATCTTTAAATGTTCTCTCGTTTATTTCTTTAGAGGAGACCAGGTGACAAGAGATACAGGGAATGGGGGGGGGGCGGAAACAATGTGTAATCAGTCCTAAACTATTTGCACCTGTGCCGGTCTCTTGCCAGACATCAGTTAAAATACCTGTTCGAAGTGAACACGACAAATAGAAAGCAATAGGTATTGCCCAGCGCTACAGAAATCAGCAATTTCCACATTTCCCAGAGGTTGTTTATCTAAATAAGTGACAATTCTCTGGTTACTTAAAGAAATGTGTCATTAATACCTGGACCTCCGAATCAAAAGAAAAGAGATTCTGTCTTCCGTCTCCTCTACTGAGTTTGTTCAGCTGTTCAGTTTCTCTGCCATACTAAAATTAAGAACAGACATACCAAACATTACTTCGTTCCCTTCAAAAGAATCCTAAATAACATTTAAATAATTAGCTAGTGCAGGGCGCCCGGCCGGCTTAGTCAGCAGAGCATGTGACTCTTAATCTCAGGTTTGTGAGTTCAAGTCCCACGTTGGGTGTGAAGATTACTTAAAAATAAAAGGTATCTCATCTGGAAGACTACCATCAGACAGATCTTCAGAAATACACTATTCCCCATCTCAATTTACTTGAGATGGATAAAAAAGATGCTTGCTGGGTGAGAGTCACTATCACTAGGACCCATGATAAGCTACAGACCAGGTTCTTAACACTTCCTATGTGTCTCGCCTAACAACAAAAATATTGCCTGGGCCATAGTAGTATAAAAAAGGAATCCAAGAGATTTGAATGCAAAAGAAAAATAAATGACAAAACACTGTCTCTTCCATCACCAGGGTGCCAGCCATGAGATATTATACATAATTCTAATTCCATCGCTTTAGGAAAAACACAGTGGCTGTACAGCCTGGAACAGGAATGTCAAAGACTCAGAAAGGATATGTTAACATCTACAAAATCATACAAAACCTAGATCAGGGGATGGTGAATGTATTCCCAAGTTTTGGAAAACAACCGTGAAGTATAATTTTTTGATTAAGAGAAGGATAAATTTAAATTAAAAAAAAATTAAAGTAGAAAAAAATAACTCCTAAGCTTGTGTAACTTAGTAGTCTAGGAAGAAGAACAAAGTAGGGGTGCCTGGGTGGCTCAGTGGGTTAAAGCCTCTGCTTTCGGCTCCGGTCATGATCCCAGGGTCCTGGGATCGAGCCCCACATGGGGCTCTCTGCTCAGCAGGGAGCCTGCTTCCTCCTCTCTCTCTGCCTGCCTCTCTGCCTACTTGTGATCTCTGTCTGTCAAACAAATAAATAAAATCTTTAAAAAAAAAAAAAAAGAAGAACAAAGTAAAAAAATATAAATAGGTTTAATGAGCTATTTAAATGAATAAATGAGTTATAACCTATTCTACTATAGTATGGAGTCCATGTAGTAAAATATGTAACCTACTAACATAGGTATGATAATGGCCTCTACGCTTTCTAAATTAGCTCATTTCGAACTCCAAAGAGCAGAATAGGAGTAATTAACACAAACGATGTCCAATCACCAAAATCTTTATCTGATTAAATTATTCATATATATATTTGTATGGATTTACATATAGACAGACGATGTGATTTTCATATGAGGTTAACATATGCAAATCATTAGACTGAATATCCTGTTTGATTTATATCAATATCCCCTTGAATAAAGAATATTTATCTCATGAATGACATATAGTAATTATGCTGAGTAAGAAAAAACATCAGTAACGTCACAAAAATCTAGAAGTACCTCCCAATACCTAGAGAAAAAAAAATAATAATATTTTCCAAACCGTTAGTTGGCCCTTGCAGGTCCACCTTTAGGAGCGTAACTTTTCTCTTACCATCTGTACCTGTTTCACTAATTTCCTGTGGTTTTTAACTTCGAAATGACATTGCCAAATGGACTCCAGTGTTCAAACTTTAATAGCCAATCCTGCATTGTCTCAGCTGAAAACAAGTTTGCATAAGAAAGATGTACCTTCATCAGCTCTGGATGCATGCTCCTTTCCAAACTGGCCATGATGTTCTCGGCTTTTCCTTGGCTGCTAGTTTCATCTTCTGCAAATTCATTAAAAGCAGATGTTCCGAACCATGCAGACCATTACTAATCACCTAAGAGGAACAGCCTAACTATCTCTCCCACCCCATCCTCTCCTGCTAGATTTACTGCAAAGAATTCTGATTATGAAAGCACAGGGAAAACCTTAATGGACTTTTGACAATCTGCCATGAATTCCCTATCCGTTTTAGTCTGGTTATATTTCATGTGTCAGAACCCTAGGCAGCATCAACTCTTACCGAAAAATAAAAAATAATAAAAAAGAAAATCTATCAACCTCCATAGTTATTTCTAATGAGGAAGTAGGTCAACCTCCAAGATTAAGAGTTCTGGACCCACCCTATGCAAAGGACATTCCCACGGATTAAAGAGAAGAGCTTTACCTCAATAATGAACCATTTAAAAATTCTGACCTTGGGTTGTTTCTACCGGCTCCTTTTTCTCTTGCACTAAACTGTCAGTATTGATCTGAATAATCTTCTTCAAAGTTAGCAACCATTCCTCCATTTCCTGCTCGGTTTCAGCGGCTAGATAATGGCTATACTTATCCAGCATCTTCAGTTCAAATGCATGACGGCGCATTTTGGGGCACTAGAGGGAAAAAAAGGAAAAGCGTGTGTTCGGTTAGTCTAGTTAGCCTTTCCGTATTAGACTCCACTCGTTTATTTATTTTTACCTCAGCTCAGCTCATACGTACGTCAGTACTCTCATGGAAGAATTGCTTCTTTCAACAAGAAACAGAAACTTCCAGACGATGAAGGACCGTGTCAGATGTACCTTTTATATTCCCCCTCACTACTGAGCAAAGCGATCTGTGCACAGAGTTGGCATGAGGTACTACCTGCTGACCAAGTATTACCAGGTAAGGCCCTTTCCCATCCTCCACATCTAGAGAATCCCACTGCCACTGTAAAAATCAGCAAACGTTTGCAACTATTTTTGCCCTGCTGCAAGTTTGTCTTGCATATTTATAGATTTCCAAACTCAGCCCTTGAAAAGAAGCTCTAATGGGATTTGAAATAAACCTGGTATTTGTTTCATATCGCACCACAAAACGCACTACTGATACCAGGTTCACGGTCCCATGTGTGATGTGAAACGCATCAGATTAGCATAAAAAAGGACTAGAGTTGGTTCACATGACATGGCGGCTCTCGGTAAAAAACATATAAAATAAAATAAATTTATTAATAAAAAAAAAAAAAACTTGAACATGACCTCTACCAAACGCTAGCGCAGAAGGAAAACAAAAGCCGCCTCCTTTGCTCAAACATGATGACGTCCTCTCTTGTACTACCACCTTGTCTGTCGTGCCAAAAGAAATGACACACCCTCCCAAACACCTTGGCATTAACTTCAGGAAAGCCTCACGAATCCAGAACTTCCCACTACACGGCCATCATTCAAGAAGGACCCAAAGAAGTGCCCCCTTCTCATCTTCAAAGTAGGTAAAGGATGAAATTAAATGGCTGTAGTAAGTCCTCAAGATTCATAGATTTGAAAATATTTGGGAGGAGGAATCATAAATAGATAAAGAAAGCAGAGGCTGGGAACACTAGAAAGGAAGGGCAATCTGGACTAGAGCTAATTGGGAAAAATGGAATCGTGTGCCTTCTTTCTTCCAGTAAGCTAAGAAGGCTGTTTTTTATATATATATATATTTTTTTTATAGAAATACTTGTATATTTTTAATATTTTATATATAAATTTTTATGTTTAATGTATGTATGTAAGGTAATGTATAATGTATGTATGTAATATAATGTATAATGTATAAATACATTATATTTATATAATAAATATATTTATAGTATACAATTATGTATATATAGGCACCTTTTAGTCACATAGATCTTTATTTTTATTTATTTTTTTATTTTTTTAATATTTTATTTGTTTATTTGACAACTAGAGAGAGAGCACAAGTAAGCAGAGTGGCAGGGAGAGGGGGAGAGAGAGAAGCAGGCTCTCTGCTGAGAGTCCGATGCGGGGCTTGATCCCAGGACCTCGGAATCATGACCCGAGCCGAAGGCTGCCACTCAACCAACTGAGCCACCCGAGCGCCCCGAGATCTTTATTTTTTTAAGTGTTTTATATTTTTATTATTTTTTTAAGAATTTATTTATTCATTTGACAGAGAGAGAGATCACAAGTAGGCAGAGAGGCAGGCAAAGAGAGAGGAGGAAGCAGGCTCCCTGCTGAGCAGAGAGTCCGATGCGGGGCTCGATACCAGGACCCTGAGATCATGACCTGAGCTGAAGGCAGAGGCTTAACCCACTGAGCCACCCAGGTACCCCTTAAGTGTTTTTTATTTGATCCACACGACAATCTCATTTGAGTGGGATTAATAATAAGTGGGATTCAGTAGGATTAAAAATAAGATTCAGGCAGGACAAGAGCCCTGAACCAGCACTCCCCACCTCCCCCGCAGCTAGGCATTAAAATCAGCCCCCAACCAGGCTCCGTAGTAATGCCTCCATCTCTCGGCCAATCAACTTCCTATTTAAATCATCTCTCTGCCCTACCTCCCACTGCACCTCTGTCCATGCCCCCTCGGTAATTCACATCCGCAAATATTTGTCCAGCCACTCCTGGGCGCACAACACTGCCAGTTATTACAGGGGACATGGACAAGAGTAAGACATGGTCCCCAGAATCCCTAAAGGAATATGCAGAATGAACCACAAATTGGAGTATGATTTCGGGTCCGGGACCGAGGAAAAAGCAAAGTGGTGCACAGGGGAAGGGGTGCTCCCTTTCTTGCGGTGGGCATGAGGGTGAGGAGAGAAACAAAAAACATCTCATGGTCTAAGAGCCATCTGAATGGAGTCTTGAAAGATAAGGTTCAAAAGGGAACAGAAGGAGAAAGTATGTGCCAAGCAGAGAAACAAATGGAAGAAAAGCAAGTACCCGTGGAGAGGTTAGAGCACAGCGTCTTTGAGGTGTTAGGGGCATAAGGTTAGAAAAGCGGCTGAGGGCAGACGGCAGGTCATGGCAAGAGCTTTAGCTCCCCCTCTGTGAGATGATACATCAAGAGCCAAAAAGGTTTTAAGGAGACAAGTGAAGGACCCCATCTCTGTCTTCGGAGGATGGACTACAGCAAGACAATAAAGCAGAGGGCAGAAAGGCAAGCCTCTAGGCAGAAGAGGACAAAGAAAGAACCAGGAGAAGAGCAGTACGAGTGGAAACAAGGTAAGAGATCAAGAAGCACTTTGGAGGAGCACCTGGGTGGCTCAGTGGGTTAAGCCTCTGCCCTCGGCTCAGGTCATGATCTCAGGGTCCTGGAATCAAGCCCCACATCGGGTTCTCTGCTCAGCAGGGAGCCTGCTCCCCAAACCCACTCTCTCTGCCTGCCTCTCCGCCTACTTGGGATCTCTCTCTGTCAAATAAATAAATAAAATCTTTTTTTTTTTTTAAGAAAAAAGCACTTTGGAGTCAGCCTCCAAAGGCCTGAGTAAACACTTGAATTCTTGCACAGAGCGAGAACAGGTCACTGAAGAGGATTCTAAGTTTCCTAGTATAAATGTTTTGGTGGATGGAGATGCCATTGACCATGACATAAAAATGCGAATGTTCTTAACAGTTGATCAATAACCCCCTTCAAGAAAGAGAAGAAAAGGTGACTTCGATAGCCCTACCTGAACAACATCAATGCAGGCGTCCAAGTAGATACAGCCTTTAGACTCTTTGGAATTTTTCTCGTCTTTGTAGGAGTTGAGAATGTATGAACCGTCAGGAAGCTGAGTCAAGTAAAAATACCGTCTCTTGAATACCTACGGGGAAAGATCGGCAATGATACATTTGTCTGAACATTTAAACAACTTCTTTGCACAAAAAACCTTCAAGGGCTTGCCCCAGCCATTATATCTGGACAACCTCCGCACACCTCTGAGAGGTCATTAGGAATTACAATTAGCTTCACTTTTTTTAAGACGAAAAATTTGAAGTCAAGTGATTTCCCCTCAGTTAATCTACAGAAGACGACATTTTTAACGCTTTGAAGTTGAGAAAGCATTTCTGTATCCAAACCACGGTCCATTTCACGACAGCGTCCTTTTCCCATTTAACTGCAAAACCATGACTGGATTCTTAGCATTTCATTCATGTCACCGTGACTCCAAGTATAAATAGAAAAATATTTTAAACGTTTGGGAAAAAAAGGAAAACTATACAGCTAAAAATCAAATTAAAAATCAAATTAAGGGGCGCCTGGGTGGCTCAGTGGGTTAAGCCGCTGCCTTCGGCTCAGGTCATGATCTCAGAGTCCTGGGATCGAGTCCCGCATC
>NC_081575.1:30831275-30841296 GCF_022355385.1 Mustela nigripes
ATATATATCTATTCTTATATATATATATATATAGAATATATATAAGAATATATATAGACTATATAGCTATATCTCTAGATATATATATCTCCTGCTCAGCGAGGAGTCTGCTTCTCCCTCTGCCTCTCCCTCCCTGCCCCTGCTCATGCTCTCTCTCTCTCTCAAATAAATAAATAAAATCTTGGAGGAAAAAAAAACAAGCCACAGACTGCAGACTGTGTCAAGCATCTGTTATAGTAAAATTCCCCCAGATAATGGATCTAAAATCATTTCAGGGTGGGAATGGAAAGGGACCAGGACACAGGCTCTGGGTGATAACTGAGCAAGCACTTTCCTACACTTCTTGTCTTATAGAAGTTGGCTTTAAGATTGAAGCTTGCCACTTTCAATCACCCATCTGAGTATCCAGTATGATCTCGGACTATTTTAAGAACTTCAGTTAGGGAAAGAATACTATTCGGCAACTTCATTCTTGAAAATGACTTAATTTCTGGCAAAGAAGCTGAAATATTGACAATCTATTTTTCCCATAGCATGAATAAGCAAAATGTATCACACGTTAAGCATTTCTTTTTAGGAAAACTGGGAAAGAGAAAGAACACGCTTGTAGGTATTTTCGACTTGTTGAAATATCACCGATTTTGGAATGAAAGACAAAAATATACCAGCGGGAGAAACACCCCGACAGGTTAGACCGGTAAATGCTACAGCTCCTGTTTCAGGGAGTGGTCGTGTGGGTTTGTATGGTACCAACAGAAAGGAGTGCAAACAGAAAAGATTGCTTTGTTTTGTAATGTCAACAGAGTCAATACTACTACACGGGTACAGAAAATGCATGTGGTCCCATAAGGTGGGAATACATACTCCTCGTTACTGATTCACCCACCTTTAAGTTTCCCAGAGCTAAAGAAATCTAGATTCATGTACAAGGAAAGTGTTAATCATAGTGCTGACTACACATACACACACACACACACACACACACACACAGAAATACATACACACAGTTGACTCTTGGACAGCATGGGTTTGAAGTGCTCAGGTCCACTTACACGTAGATTTTTTTAAAAAATACATTTGGGTGCCTGGGTGGCTCAGCGGGTTGATGTCTCTGCCTTTGGCTCGGGTCGTGATCCCCGGGGTCCTGGGATGGAGCCCCGCATCAGGCTCTCTGCTCAGCAGGGGAGCCTGCTTCCCTTCCTCTCTCTCTGCCTCTCTGCCTGCTTGGGAATCTCTGTCTGTTAAATAAATAAATAAATAAAATCTTTTTAAAAAATACATTTTACAGTACTCTAACCTATTTTCTCTTTCTTATGACTTTTTTAAAGATTTTGTTTATTTGAGAGCGAGTGAGCATGGGCAGGGTGGCGAAGGGTGAGGGGAGGAGGGAGAGGGAGAATCAGACGCCCTGCAGGGCAGTGAGCCCAAGGATGGGCTCCATCCCAGTACCCAGAGATCATCACCTGAGCCGAAGGCAGATGCCTAATGGACTGAGCCACCCAGGTGCCCCTCCTTATGACTTTCTTAATAACATCTTCTTTTCTGTTGCTTACCTTATTGCAAGAATCATAGTACATCACATATACAACATACAAAATATGTGTTAATCAGCTGTTTTAATGTTATCCATAAGACTTCCAGTCAACAGGTTATTGGCAGTTACGTTTGGGGGGGAAGTCAGAACTTATATACGGATTTTCAGCTGCACAGGGAGTCAGTGCCCCTAAACCCCCACATTGTTTAAAGATCAACCGTATACATTTGCTTGTTTTTGTGACAGTGGTTCACGTGTTATTTAAATGATGAGACCAGATGGCCTAAAATTACATACTGTGCGCAAAAACACAAAACTCGCCCTTTTGAAAGTTATTACAGTAATTGTGTGGGGCAAAAATTCAGATACATTTTCCAGGCAAAAATTACAACCAATTTGCATCTGACCTGTGACCAAATCTAAAATTCAAGCCGGAGCCACTTGCAGAGCCCAGAGCCAGCAGAACACGGAACACGGAGCAAAACATTTGTGACGCAGAGCCCAATTTGAGTCTGTGAAATTTTTTTCCTGTACAGCTGCCTCACCAAGCAAAGATGTTCCGTGACAGCCGCCACTTCCAATATTAGCAAAGAACATCATTACAATAGAGAGGGAAAGGGATCTGAAATTACAGTAAATCACTTCCTGTAACATTGCAATTATGTCAAAATGGGACGCTGAGGTGGGTTGCTCATGAATCTGGGGGAGAAAGCAGATGCTGAAAGTCACACGATCTGGATTCCTGTCCAGCACTCCCGCCCACCAGCAGGGAAGCTGTTTTCAAGACCCTGCTTCTCCATTCCCTCACTAGTAAAATGGGATTGGGCCAGACTATCTGTGAGATCATTTTTTTCATGATCTACAAAGAATTGTACTGAAATTGAACAGATAACAGTACAGCCTTCCCAGGCTAAGGGGCACCCTCCCCAAACAACTTCTTACAGGCTTGAAACACCATTTGTTCAGGGAAAGACTTTTAAATCATTTCCACAGAAATCAGACTCAGCCCCCACGAAAGAACTGTAAGTTTGCTTCTCAGTCTAATGGTCTAGGATATTCATTGGGTTCCATCTTCTGGGAAGCTGCAAATAATGACTACATAGAACTGTGGTGATTACTCCGTATAATACCTCTCATCTCGAAGGCCTCGAGTCCTTCGTAATCAACAGCTTATTCTTCTAATGTCACCGGAGATAGGTATCATTAAGTATCATTTTACTTAACAGCAAACCAAGAGACCAAGAGCTCACTCAAGTTCACACAGGAAAGTCAAGGACAGAACTAGAATCAAAATCCGATGAGGAAGAAAAAGTGAATCTTGCCCAAACGTTCCAATGTCTTCCCACCTAAAACCACAAAGCCTCACCATAGCCTAAGACAGTGTACCCGTGTGGCCTCAGTTTACCTCTTGGACTTTCTTTCTTCTTTTAAGATTTTATTAATTTATTTCTAAGTGAGAGAGAGCACAAGCAGGGGGAGCAGCAAGCAGAAGGAATGGGAGAAGCTCCCTGCTGAGCAGGGAGCCCAATATGGGGCTCGAGCCCAGGACCTTGGGATCATGACCTGAGCCAAAGGCTGATGCTTAACCGACTGAGCCACCCAGGTGCCTCTCTTGGACTTGATTTCTTATCATCCTAGTCCAGTTACCCTGGCTTACTAGTTGCTCTGCAAACACCCCCAAGAAAGCGGCTACGGGAAACTTTGTTTCCTTGGCCTGGAGTCCTCTTTCTCCACGTGTGGACGATGGTTCACTCTCTTAGTGCTCTCAGATCTTTGCGGAAATCTCATCTCTTCTGAGAGGGCTTCTGTGACCACACTGCCCTCCATCACGGCTCACTATCCTATCTTTTTCATATGGCGCTCACTATCCAAATATAACTCAGTCATCTGTTTATTTGCTGTCTGTCTCTTTTAAGACTGTCAAAGTCCTTGTCTCACCCACTACCATATCCCCAGTCCCTACTACAGCGCCTGGACTCAGGAAAATTTGGCAAGATAAATGATGCCTGGATGAATAATTCATTCTCCAGTTCAAATTCCCCAGTGGTTCCAACCAATAGAATGGGATTTCTCTGTAATGTCCATATTCCTCCTCCTCCTCTCCTTTATTATTTTTCCTAGATGGTGGACACAGCTGAAAATTCCCCCACCTGACTCGATGAGAAGCATGGACCCTGATGAGTGGCCTCCTCAGACCACCCAGAAGAATAAAACTGAGAGGGAGCCAAAGGAGGTCATTCTCAGGGATCAGGTCCTGCCAAGTCTCCTTAAAACCCTGAGCTGCCTGGATGACAACCTTTTAAATATTGACCACATGACCCCTTCTGGAGCAAGAACAAAGGCTTTCTGTCACTCAGCTGAATCAAAGTTGGAAGGCGGGCAAGTTTGAGCACCAAGTAGCTGCAAATTAGGAGAGCCTTTTATCATCTGATAGTAAATATCTCAAGAGGGTTCACTTATGTGTATTACCGAGAGGGTAAGTATTCACTGCTAAGTTACACGAACCGGGGGCCCTGGGAAAGAACGCTTTTCGGGATTTAACAGAAGTAGGCAGGCAAAGTAGGTGGGCTGGGGGCAAGGAAGGATCGGGCAGGAGAAACTTACTTGACTCACGTCTCAGAGCAGAAAATAAGAGGCAAGGAAAAGGAGAAAGCAGGAGAGCAAGAGAAGTTCTGGGTCTCAGAGCTGTTCCAAGCAAAGATGAAAGAAATAATAGAGAAGAAAATCCCGGGACTTATCAAAAAAGCAAGTTTGCAGTTAATTATACCAGAATGTCAAGAACCTCATCCCACTGAAGAACCCCTACCAGTGCGTTGGCAACCTAATCTATCACTCATCTCTCTTCACCGTATCATTTTACAGTCTCACCAAGTTTTAATAAATCACACAGGTTTACTTTCTGGGAAACTGGTTAAAAAGCAAATAGCTTTTTTTATCTTTTCTTTTTTCTTTTTTTTTGAGAGAGAGAGCATGGCAGGGGGGACAGGGGACAGGGACAGAACCCTATGCAGGCTCCACGCCCAGCATGGAGCCCAATGTGGGGAGCCCAATGCAGGGTTCAACCTCATGACCATGAGATCATGACCTGAGCTGAAATCCAGAGTGGGATACTTCACCGACCGGGCCGCTTGGCTGTCCCTCAAAGAGCTCTTCTTAAATAACTCCACCATATGTGGGCACTGGAGATTTTTAAATTATTTAGTTTGGAGCAAATTCTAGAAGGAAAGGTCTACAATCCACCTTTCTCATTATGACAAATGATCTTATCAGCTAGCTTTATCTCAGCACATCATGGCTCTGCTCAAATTTTCAGTGACCCTCCCTCACCCACATGGCAGGGCTCACATGACCAATCCCACCTTCGAGGCGCTCCCACAATCCTACAAATAATATAAGATAATACAAATGGCTGACATCCGTGGAGTGGTTACTAATACCGTCCAGTCTCTGGCTTTCCTCACACCATACCATTTAATCCTCATAATGACCATGTATGGTGATTACTATTATTATCTCCATGTTATAGAGGAGAAACTGAGGTGCAGGGAGATAAGGATGGACCAAACAAAATTTATTCTCCCATGACTACCCAACTTCACCTAACACACTTCCCGCCCCGTACACACCTGCTTCCAACTCTCACCTCCTGATTTTCTCCCGTGGAGGCCCTACCTCCTTCAAGAAGCCTTCTCTGACCTCAGATCACAGTGACCTGGACTCATTATAGCACTTGGTCTCCAAAACACCTTTCAACAGTATACTAGTTTTTTAAGTAAACTGTACACCCAATGTAGGGTTCGAACTCACAGCCACACAATCAAGAGTCATATGCTCTACCGACTCAGCCAGCCAGGTGCTCTTAAACCATTTTCATTTTGTGTCCCATCTCCCTAAAGAGGTTTTAAGTTCTGCATGGGAAACTTCTCCCTACCCTTTGCAACACTAACACCTTGAGTTAATAAGATATTCAGTACATATTTGGTGATGAATTCATTGATTCCTCATAGTGTCTGGCACATGGGCATCCTCTAATAAATGGTTTTCAACAGTCACCAATAAATGAGGAGAAACTAAACATGAAAAACAAGTCGGGGGGTCTGGCTGGCTCAGTTGGTAAAGCACCCAACTCTTGATCTCAGCTCAGGTCTTAATCTCAGGGTCATGAGTTCAAGCCCTATGTTGGGCTACACGCTGGGCATGGGGTCCACTTAAAAAAAAAACAGATAAAAAATAAAAACAAATTCATGAGAAATCCCTTACCCATAAAATGACTATAATCTGTTTTTTAGCTGGGAGAGACAGTCTGCTAGACTTGAGAACTCAATGCACTAACCTAAAAACAACATTTAAAAAATTTCTCTTCCTTTTGTTCCAATAAACATAATGACCTTGGCCTCCCCAGCAATTATTTTAATATCACATGCGCTTTCCTAGGTAAAATTCCTTGATTTGTTGTTCTCCCAACACAGAAGGGAAAAAACTCTCCTGTAACAGTCAAAAGAATAAGTGAGGACTGTTTGACTCTGGATATATATAACAAGTGGGAGGGGGCAGGCGAAGCGAGTCATACATCAAGCAGTTGAACTTACAACCCCGATAACATAGCAAGACACTTCAACATTTAATTGCTGGGAATGGGGAGGAGGAAGCTAGAGGAATGTGCCCCAATGGAGCCAAGAAGAGGCATCAAGGTAGGTGTCCCAGGGGTTGGCCAAGAATCTGCAACAGACTTTTTTTTTTTTTTTAAATGAAAAACCTCCCTCAATATCAGACTCTTCCTTATTCCATAGATCATTATATCCCTTAGGAAAACTAGCTCTAAGCGCCAGGGGAAGGTCAAATCCAGTATCTTAGCTATGTCATTTGCATTCAATTTCTTCACCAAGGTGAAAAAGAGTCAAAGAAAAAAGCAGAGCTTCCCAGCAGCTACTTGAGAGATAATGTAAATGGACAGGTTTCTGTCAAGATTGGCGTTTCGGTCTAAGGAATCATTTATTCTCTAGGAGATCTTAAACTTGCTCTCTAAAACTTTCCCAGGAATTACAGACCGGCAAAGGGATGGGTTCTGATTAACTAGAAAAGTACAAGTGGGGGAAATTAATCACCTATGACAAGGCTTGCCCTGTTCTAACCCGAACACCGAGAACAAAGCAAATCATAAGCTCGGGGTACGACAGTCACTGCAGACAGACGATAGGACAAGAGCTGCACGACGCCAGCATCTCCTCGGCAAGAGGAAGTGTCCAGCCACTGAAAGCGTGCCTTGGGCATTAATGCACATCATCGCCAGCTCTCCTGGAGCCTGGGTTCCTCACGACCAATTTCCTAGCCAACCACGGAGAGGCTCGGCCAACACCTCTGGGGAAATCGTGACGATGGCAGAAAATGATGCAGGCTTTTCTCTTAAACACTGACAGGCGTTGGTGGAAAGGCGCGTATGAGCAAAAGTGCAAATTTTTTATTCCACAAACATGGGCTCTTGTCATCTTCCCATATGAAGAAATCAACTGAGCCCCTTCGCCCTAGAGCCCATCACTATCAACTTGAATGTTCCTGCAAAACTGTCTGGCAGCTAGCGAGGGAGGATTCGCTTTCTAAAGCAGCCTATACATGAATTACTGTGGCTACATTATTTATGTCACCTTACAGATCACGTGCTTGCTTTCTCCAAAGACTTGATAAAGTAAGAGTCTTCTGATTCCCTTTTAGCTATTGGCCTTGGCTCAGTGTTTTCTAACCCTCTTTCCTTCGCTTGTTTTTTTCTTTCCACCTTCTCTGACAACTCCATTTCTCCTTTCCATGACATTTAGACTCCCTTATTTCTGACAGTCAAAGAATCCAGGAAAGGGACTTGGCCTTGTTTACAAAGACAGTTAAGGGGCGCCTGGGTGGCTCAGATAAGTAAGTGTCTGCCTTCAGCTCAGGTCATGCTGGAGTCCTGGGATCGAGCCCCACACTGTCACTGGGCTCCCTGCTCAGTGGGGAGTCTGCTTCACCCTCTTCCGTTGTCCCCTCTCCCTACTCCTTCTCTGTAGCGCTCTCTCATTCTCTCTCCAATAAATAAATAAAATCTTGAAAAAAAAGAGAGAGTTGAGTTGCTGTCCATCATTTCAAATTTTCCAAAGGACTGATTCTACATTTTTTTCCTCTAAATCCAGAAGTTTTTTCAAATGAATAAAGACCCTGAAAGTGACACCTCACTCTAAGAAGGTTCCAGCTACCCTACCTTAATCCCTGTCAACCCCAAGGGGATCCACAGGCCCATGTCAAGCCACAGCACACTGAAGAGACACAGATGAGACAGAAGGGAAGGCACATGTCTCCCGCAGGCTGTTATGTGCTACTGAGTCATGAGAAATACCGAGATCCTTCTGTTGTAGCTTCCTGGTTAGTCTACTGCGAGCCTGAGGGCCTATCAAAGCTTGAATTTTTCTGACAGCAAAGATTCTTGGCTCTCCACTTGGCCAGCTCTAAACCTGTGGTGCTCACTGCTCAAGCTACCTACGCTTCTCACCAGCATGGGCTGGACATCCTAGCAGGCAGGGGACCCTAGACATACCAAGGGGATAATTGCCCCTGGTATCAGGAAAATGACTAAGATAACGATAGCGTGCCCGACTCACCTTCCCGTTCATTTACAAGACTCATTAATATTCTTCACATCAAAGGCTACCATCACAGAAACAAATCTAGAAGGGATTTTCCTCTCAGAACATCTCATGAACCGTCAGCCCTCTGCTTCAGTTCATCTGTCTCTGCCCTTGCCGACTCTCCAAGGGCAGGGTCAGCTGCTCCCCCCACCATTAGATTTAGACTCTTTCCTGTGTCCGGGCCAGTCTAGGCCTGCTGCAGGAAGAACATGTCTGATTCCCCAACCTGAGGGGGCAAGCTCAAGGCCCCCAGGGCGCCCCAGTTCAGAGGCCTGGACTTCCCTCACTCCAAGTTCTCGAGGCTGGCCAAACAAAATGCACATCCAACACCCACCCCCACCCCACCCCCATCCCACCATGGCCCTTCTCCCTACAGTCACAGGCCTTCTCTTTACATAGAGATGGCACCGTAAACTCAGCGAGTTTCGACCAACTTCCACGAGGCTGAAGTCAATAATAGTTAAAACACAAATTCTTAGGGAGATAAACCATCAGAGACTCTTAATCTCACAAAACAACCTGAGGGCTGCCAGGGGGAGGTGGGTAGGGAGAGGGTGGTTGGGTTATGGACATTGGGGAGGGTGTGTGCTATGGTGAGTGCTGTGAAGTGTATAAACCTGGCGATTCACAGACCTGTACCCCTGGGGCTAATCATACATTATATGTTAATAAAAAATAAAAAATTAAAAAACACAATTCTTAGAGGAAAACAAAAACCTCTTGGCAAAACCCCTCAAACACCTTTCACTGAGTCTGGCCAGACCTTCTTCTTCACATGCCCATCCCAGCTGTGATTAACCCCGAAGTAGAATACTACCGCTCTGGCTTAGGATGTGAAACAGGAAGAATAGGGGACGTATATCCGGCTCCCAGAAATCCAAAATGGAGAAGATCTGGGATAAATGAAATCCATGACCAGGCACAATTCCCAAATCTCGTTATGGCCTTTTTCACATTATTCCTCCTCGTTTTATTTTTTTAAGAGCTGTGTGGCACACAGGATCACTTTGATTTATCCTTCTTTTCCTTTCTTTGCCTAATGTTTGGTAGAAGTTTTAAAAAGAAAAGAAAGTAAGTGGTTTTATGCTATTTGAACTGTATCTCACTTTAAAAAAAAAAAAAAAAAAAAGGGAAGAAGAAGTGGCCAAAACGTGAACAGCTGGGGACGAAAGGAGGCAACAACGCAAAGAGCCTAGCTCAGAGCGGAAGAGCGACAATAAGCTGGAGGCAGGCGGCAGCTGTCCCCTTCAGCTGGGCCATGTGGTCACCAAGTTGCCTCAGACCCCACCACACGCTTCATGAATTTATGGCTCCTGCCTGGCCCCCGTGAGTGGTGCTGTTTGCAACCTCCGGGATAGACAACACATCAGCTAAACAATCAATCTTTCGCTACTTGACTGAATTCGTTTTTCTATCGTCATTGGAACAAACTGCCACAAACTCAGTGGCTTAAAACAAACAGCTCTGCCGGTTCTACAGAGCAGAAGTCTGAGGTGGGTCTCTCTGGGTGAAAATCCAGGTTGTGGCAGAGCTGTGTCCCTTTCTAGAATCTCTAGGGGAGAAGCCATTTCCTTGCCTTTTCCAGCTTCCAGAGGCTGCCAGTATTTCCTGGCCAGTGGCTCCTTCCGCCATCTTCAAAGCCAGCAACAAAGCATCTCTCTCTGACCCCACTTCTGCCCTCTCACCTCCTTCCCTGACCCTCCTCTTCTGCCTCCTCCTTCCAGTGACAGGGGCCCTTGTGATTACACTGAGCCCACCTGGAAAACCCAGGCTCCTCTCCCAGTGTGCTGATTAGCCATCTAATCAGATCCCATGTCTGAATCTGGGGCTGTGTGAC
>NC_081575.1:30841306-30914479 GCF_022355385.1 Mustela nigripes
CTTGGGTGAACCATTCATTTCTTTGTGCCTCACTTCCCACGTCTTAAACCAAAAATACAAATGTCCCCTTGGCCATGTAAGGGAACATTTACAGATGTTGGGCATTAGGACATGGCCATCTTTGGGGGGACAATTAGTCTGCCCACTGCATCAACCAATCTGTGTTTCACAAACTACGGAGGAAAATGGGAAGCATGTACTTTTTACAGGCAACTGTGTTTTGACTTATAATAAACGGGCTCCTAAAAAGTTGTATGCAAAGCAAATTCTATTTTAAAGGCATTAGAGGAATTCACTATTGAAAAGAATCCCATGGTGAATTGTTTTCTGAAGGTATTAATTCCCCAATGTCTTGTTCTATGAATCCAGATTTCCATACATTATATTCATGTCGGGCTACAGTAAGTATGGAGAAAACATTTTAATATTTTGAGTATGCTGAGAGTGGAATCAAAACCCATAGAGCCGGGGTGCCTGGGTGGCTCAGTCGTTACGCACCTGCCTTCAGCTCAGGTCATGATCCCAGAGTCCTGGGATCGAGCCCCACATCAGGCTCCTGCCCAGCAGGAAGCCTGCTTCTCCCTCTCCCACTCCCCCTGCTTGTCTTCCCTCTCTTGCTGTCTCTCTCTGTGTCAAACAAATAAAATCTTTAAAAAAAAAAACCCACAGAACCATTTTCTGGCAATCTGCACTGAATTATACTCTTTCACACAAGCATTTCTGAACCTGAGAATTTTTTCCCTAATATTTTATGTATTTATTTACCTGAGAGAGAGAATGAACACAAGCAGGGGGAGGGGGGAGGGCAAAGGGAGACACAGACTCTCCACTGAGCAGGGAGCCCTACAGGGGACTCAATCTCCAGACCGTGGGATCTTGACCGGAGCCAAAGGCAGACATTTAACCAACTAAGCCACCCAGGCGCCCTGCTGAACCTGGTAATTCTGATTGGACGTATATTATAATAAAGCCTTGAGTCTCACTCACTCAGCTAGTTGGCCTTGACTGTGTGCCTGGAAGAGCACAGGCTCGGGCATCAGCCTGGTTAGGTTCAGATCCCATGTCTGAATCTGGGGCTGTGAACTTGGGTGAACCATTCATTTCTTTGTGCCTCACTTCCCACGTCTTAAACCAAAAATACAAATAGGACCCCTCTATCCTAGGACTGCCACAAGGACTAAATGAGATACAAACTACAAAACACCCAGTACGGTGCCTGGCACATACACATGAGGTCCTCGATGAATGGATTCATCACCATCAGCTAAAGCCCATGTTAACGTTAAGTGCAGGAGACACGCAGAAAGCATCCTACAACTTGGATTCATTATTCCTAGGACTTGGAAATGAAAGTGAGAACTGGACATAGCCACTCAATGGAAAGCAGCAGGCCAAATATTAAATTAAGATAAAATTGGAGTCTTCTCTTGGTAGACACCCACGGTTTCTGCTCACATGTGAGAAACAGAATGGCCTTCCGTACTTAATGGCAGTGTGAATCACCCTTGGCAAACCACATGACCTTGTACTGAGTATTTGCAAGAACAGTTATATTTGGTACAAGACAATACTTTGGCTTTCTGCTCAGAACCTTCCAAGTAGCTCATTAGTTTCACCTTCGGATTTTAATGGTTCTTCAAAGCCTCTGGAACAAAAGTCAGCTTCATACCCGAGGCATTCGAGATCTCCCCAACTCCCCTGCCCCCAGTTCTACCTTTATCTCCTACAAACCCCATATGCAGATATTTTGGCCAAACTACACAACTCTGTAATTCTCGGACAACACCAAGGTACCACTTTGTCTAGTGGGAAATTTGGTATGTTCCTTATCTCATCTGGAGACCACTGGCATTCAGGGACCCTCATCTTAGACATCCATAGCTTTCCCCTCGTGACCAGCACAGAATACGCGCCTAATCAATATTTGCCAAATGAATGGGCTACCCGATCCTTCTATTCAGTATATCCGTCTCCACATAGGAACCTGTGATGCCCTTTTGTTTCAATGTCATTACCTTCATTCAGCTGACAGCCTCCTTCCTGAATTTTTTTTTATTTTTAATGGAAGCGTCGTTGAATGACAGCCTCCTTTGTAAACTTCCTGATTCTGAATAATTACATTTCTTTAAAAAGTTGCACTTCTAAATTTATCCTGAGGTTGCAGAGTTTTTAAATTCTATACATCTGTGAGAAAATCATCTCAATAGAGAAATTTTTTTTTTTTGGCTAGGGCTCACTGTAAACATTTTTTTTTCAATATTTTTAAAATTTATTTGAGGGAAGAGAGAGAGAGAGTGAGCAGGAGGCAGGGGCAGTGGGAGAGGGAGAAGCAGACTTCCCGCTGAGCAGGGAGCCGAACACGGGACTCGATCCCAGGAGCCCGGGATTATGACCTGAGCTGAAGGCAGGCACCCAACCGACTGAGCCACCCACATGTCCCTGTAAACATTTTTTTAAAGAAACATGTTTTCCACACAGGTTACTCATGACAATGTCCTTAAAATGATGAAATAATACAAAGACTACTTCTTACCTTCATGGTAACCGTGATGGTGCTATTTACATTGGCTTTATGCAACCAGCCTTGTTTTATGACGCCACCCTTCTGAGAACAGAGCGAAGAGGAATCCTGAAATAGGGCAAAAACCGTCAGTGAAACAGCCGTCCGTCTAATCAAACTTTTGTGGGGACACGAACGAGGCACTTCCCCGCTTTCTAATTAAAGCACAACCTCCCCACCCCACAAAGATGCCTGATGAAACTTAAAATCATTAACTAGAGAAAAGGCTCTGTGCCACGCACACAGCAGGTGCTCAATATTCACTGAATCTCAGGGGCTGTCTTCTGGGAGTCTTCTGCATAAAGTAAACAGTCAAACTGCTCCTCAAAATGGCACAGACATCCAGGCCATCTGTCCCAAGAGGGATCTATTACGCAGGGGGTTCTAGATTAATCACCCTGCCGCATGCCCAGTGCAGAGAAAACAAGCCCCACGAGCATCTCCCACAGGTGGGAAAACATGTTCGTGTACAAAGCACAGCCCACTTCACTTGATTTTCCCTAAACTCCACTTGGAAATGCAACAATTTTTTTTTTTAATTTTTAAAAACGCTCATTAGCTTGAAAGCCGGCCACCAATCACTTAAGAACAATACTGTCCCTCAGCTTTTCTCAAGGAGTTCTGTGTCGGCAGAAGCGACCTTGAGGACACCTCCACGGTGGCCCCCACTTTTACCTCATCTTTCTCACAGTCCTCGTCAATCTCAAATACATGACTGGGAATCTTTTCTGGTCGCAGAGATTTGCTGAAAATGCAAGAGAATTACCTCAGATACTGAAGAGAACAGACAAAAAAATAAAGTAAAATAAAAGCAAGATGAATAGACAGACTTCTCTCTTTTACAACCAAGGAAACGCCAAGAAGTGAGGAGGATAAATTCTTTTCGCCTTTCCAAACTCAAGAGTTTCCTCTCTGAGTAAACTTACATTACTTTTTACGTGAGGACTCCTACGTGTGCGGCCTGTGGCGAAGCTACAGCTAAGCCAAATACTAAGTCAGCCCAGAACTGCCAGAGAATGTGGGCCGGAGTTGTTAGTGGTGGCAGAAGCTTATCTTTCTCCAGAAAAAAAAAAAAAAAAAAAAAAAGCAACACAGTGTAATTCTGGCTCTTCCATCCATTTGCTGTATGAACTTGGTCTGGTCATCCATCTTGGGATTCAATTTTAAAGGACGTCTTTAGGCCTGTTTTCTTTTTTAGGGAATTGTTTTTGAAAACTACAAGAGGCTACACAATGTCTTATTTCTCGAAAACATTTCCCAGATGATAGATGGCCTATGAGGTTAGGAGTACTACAGATGAGGAAACGGAGAACAGGGAGGCTCAAAGAGATTGAGTGACTGGCCCAAGGACATCCCGCAAGTAAGTAGGCAGCTGGATGTGGTTGTAGTAAGTGATAGTAAGTGGTTGTTGAACCTCAACAAGTAAGACTGGAATTGGCTCCTGGGCCAGTGTGCTCTTAGCAGTCGGTCAACTCAACGGAAAGAAATGTGCTTTTGTCAAGGGATGTCTGGGGTTGTCGAACTGAACCAAGTACCTTCTAGTATTTTCTTTGTTTTTTAAGATTTTATTTATTTATTTGGGAGAGAAAGAGAGAGCATGAGCAGGGGGTGGGGCAAAGGGACAAGCAGACTCCCCATTATGCAGGGAACCCGACACAGGGCTCAATCCCAGGACCCCGAGGTCATGACCTGAGCTGAAGGCAGATGCCTAATCGCCTGAGCCAGCCAGGTGCCCCACTTCTAGCATTTTCCTGGACACCACTGGAAAGTGCTCACTACATTATCCAGAATTAAAAGATTTTATGGTCAATATAGCTGCATCAAAGCCAAAAAGCGAACACATACATTTTGGGAAGAATTTCAATGTGTAAAGTGAAAACATATTCAATTGGCCAAAATACATTTACCAAACAAGCCGGTCACTTTAAGGCCTTGCTTTATTATAAATTATCTCTGAGAAGCTTCATAAGTGGTTAGAAAAAGGTAAAATGTTGAGTAACTCTCCTCTCAAAGGCTTCCCCTGAATTCTACACTTACCATGGCAACATTCGAAAGTCTCCAGAGAAGTCTTCATACTTGTAGTTTACCACGTGCCAATCTGTGCTATAGGTTTTAATACACTGAAAGAAAATAGGAATTTTTAATTTGAAACATCAAGCAAGCATACATCTATCCAGTTTGCAAAAGTCTGGTAAAGGAAGGTGACAGACTTTGTAAAAATCATTTGGAAAACACTTGTACTGGGATCATCCTTTGGGGATTAACATGGTCTCCCTAAACCAACTGGGAGCAAAAAATCCCAATGCATACATACTCTGGAACACTCTGACTCCAAATTCAGAGAAGATTCAAATCCAAAAGAGAGAGAAACTAAGAACCCATGCTGTTTGTCACAGTGATTAAGCTCTCTCCTCTCTACCCCATCATCTAGACTTCTCACGGAGGTCCACTAAGTTAGTCATTTTATTTCCCATTAAGGCTAAAATAAGAACATTTTTTTTACTTTAATAATGTCCCTCTGTGGCCTCTGAGGGTCTTACCTCTTTGACAAACAAACTTTGGGCCCTTTTCTCAGCATCTTCTGGTACAGTGGACTGCACTGTTCTGCGCTGACGACTTATCACCGAGATCTAGAAGACAAGGAACATTCTTGCCGTTAAGAACCAGCCTGGAGAGTACAAGCATTTTCCTTGAAAGTAGTGTTTGTGAACTCACAGAGATATCCTCCATTGGAAACATAAGCAGGTCTCTGAGGGGGTCACTGTAAATCTGGGTTTTCCTTTGGGTGATAACATTCTCGTAGTCCAAGGGCTCAACAATTTTGGTCTTTTCCTTAATGAGAGACAAAAACAAAGTTAATATGGTCAGACTCATGAGGCATAAATTCCTGTCCATGTGTGAAAGACAGAAGGGACTACTGACGGCAGTGAGCACTTCGGATGCTTTCACAAGAAACATCCTTCATAAACAAAAAGCGCAGATGCCAAACACATATGGACACACACGCAGATCTCTCCGCTAAAGCCCCGGGGGTCTGGAGAGCTAGCCCTGTACCCTGCTTTGCCACGTGCCCTGCAAAAATGTAAGGTAAAACAAAGAGTGATCTGTCTGGAAGCCTGCCGGTTGATTTTTAGGGAACTGGCTCTGTTCACTGGGTAACCGAAGAGGACAAAGTATGGACATTTGTGTACCTGGTGCAGGCCGGGCCTGGCCAAGTGTGGCTATTGGAGATGCTCGAGCCTCTAGGCAGGCGTGAAAAGGTGGGGTCCTAGGTGACAAAGTCAGAGGATCCCTGCCAGACTTCCGGGGGACGTGGCCACTGAGAGGAGGGCCCCAGCCTGAGGCTAAGGTTACAAGGGGCAGGGTCGGTGTCGGGAGAAATCCAGGCTATGACTTATTAATAAGAGTAACAAGAGTGAGCATTTACCAAGCCCTTTCTACAAGTGTGCCAGACACTGTGCCAAGCGCTTTCTCTGTATTTTCTCATGTAAGCCTCATAACCACCCTAGGAAATAGGCTTGATCTGGGGTGCCTGGCTGGCTCAGTCCATAGAGCGAGCATGAGTGAAAGAATGAATAAAAAAAATAGAAACAGGCTTAATCTTTGTCACCATTGGACAGATGAGGAAACTCTGCACTCAACACTACGTAACTTGTCTGCCTTCCGAGCTACAATTCAAACCAAGGTCTGTGACTACAAAGGCTCTGTTCTTTCTACCTCACACAGCCTCTCCTCCCCCTCAGAGATACACAAAGATAGGAATATGCAAGACATTGAACTTGGAAGAGGATCCCACCACCTACCTTCCTATCATTTTTTTCTTTCACTGAACTTAGCACCATGTGATATAACACCTACTTTACCGCTCTGCTTATCTGACGGCGGAGATTTCCCTTTATTTGGTCACTGTTCTAACTCCAGCCCCGGCAATGGCACTTGGCACACGGCGGGCATGCCACTGTTAATTGTTGGATAAATACTAAGATATTTAGATTCATCGGAGCTACATCTCAATATACTATTCCAAACCAAGGTGGGTGTATATTAATGCTTCCTGATAACAGTGTTTTACTAAATCAAATTAAAATTACTTAAAATTTTTATTAAAAAACAACAGAAAGTAAACCTGAATACAGCATACACTGAAACTTAGTATCATAATGGAATCGGAATTGTATTTGTGTACACAGTATTTGAGGAAGTCTCCAGTATGGCATATCCCACAATCCTTTGAAAACAGGGCTTTTTAAAAGTTTTTATTTAAATTCCAGTTAGGCAACATACAGCGTAATGTTAGTTTCAGGTATACAATATAGTGGTTCAACACCCATACAACACCCGGTACTCAACAGAAGTGATGCCCCCCTTAGTCCCCGTTCCCTATTTCCCCCATACCCCCACCCCCTACCCTCCTTGTGTTTCCTAGAGTTAAGGGTCTGAGTCTTGGCTTGTGTGTCTCTCTATTTTTCCCCCTTGGCTCGATTGTTTTGTTTCTTAAATTCCGCATGTGAGTGAAATCATATGGCATTTTTCTTTCTCTGACTGACTTATTTCACTTAGCATAATACACTCTAGGTCCATCCGTATCGTTGCAAATGGCAAGATTTCATTCTTTTTGATGGCCGAGTAATATTCCATTGTGTACATTCGTCCCCATCTGCTTTATCCATTCATCTGTCGATGGACCTTGGACTGCTTCCATACTTCAGCTATTGGAGATAATTCTGCCATAAATGAGAAGTTTTTATACATGGTTCACAATTAAGTCACTGCTATATCCCAATGCCATATCCAAAGAGCATTTCAGAGTTTCCTCTCTAAGATTACTTAGATTAAACCACTCTGACCAATAAACATCAGTATTCAACAAATATAAAAGACCCTAAAAAAAAAGAAAGGAAGTTCCTCATGAAATTAAAAATGGAACTGCTGTATGATTTAGCAATCCCACTACTGGGTATATAGCCAAAGAAAACAAAAGCAGTATCTCAAAGAGGTATCTGCATTCCCATGTTTCTAGCAATATTATTCACAAGAGCCAAAATAGAGAAAAAACTTAAGGGTCTCTCAACAGATGAATGGATAAAGAAAATGTGGTATATACATATATTGAAATACTAGGGGACCTGGGTGGCTCAGTGGGTTAAAGCCTCTGCCTTCGACTCAAGTCATGGTCCCAGGGTTCTAGGTTCGAGCCCCACGTTGGGCTCTCTGCTCAGCGGGGAGCCTGCTTCCCTTCCTCTCTCTCTGCCTGCCTCTCTGCCTACTTGTGATTTCTGTCAAATAAATAAAATCTTTTTTTAAAAAAAAGAAATATTATTCCGCCATTAGAAAGAACATCCTGACAATTGCACCAACATGGATGGACCCAAAGGGCATTATAAGTCAAATAAGACAGACAGAGAAAGACAAAAACCTTAGGGTATCATGGGTAAAGATCTTTCTCTCTCTCGTTGTCTCACACATGTAAACACACACACACCCAGAGGAATATTACTCAGCCATTAAAGAAAGAAATCTTGCCACAACACGTATGCGTCTAGAGTGTATGATGCTGAGTGAAATAAGTCAGAGAAAGACAAATACCATATGATTTCACTTCTACGTGCAATCTAAAAAACAAAATAAAAATAAATTCCTAAATACGGAGAACAAACTGGTGGTGGCCAGAGGGGAGGAAGGGAGGGGGATGAGTAAAAGCAGATGAAGGGGATTAAGAGGTACCAACTTCCAGTTATAAAATAAGTCAATTACACCACAGGCAATAGAGTCAATGCTACTATAATAAATTTGTTTATAACAGATGGTAACTACACTTACCACGGCGAGCACTTCATAATGTGTATAAATGTCAAAACACTATGTTGTGCATCTCAAACTAATATGTTGTGTGTCAACTGTACTTCAATTTAAAATAATTTAAAAATTTAAGGGGCGTTTGGGTGACTCAGTGGGTTAAGCCTCTGCCTTCGGCTCAGGCCCCGCATCCAGCTCTCTGCTCAGCAGGGAGCCTGCTTCCTCCTCTCCCTCTGCCTGCCTCTCTGCCTACTTGTGATCTGTCTGTCAAATAAATAAATAAAATCTTTTTTAAAAATTTAAAAATTTAAACATTTTTTTAAAAACCTCCCATTGGGCTAGAGCCAGAAAGGAGGGCAAGGACTTGATAATCGTTGAAGCTGAAGATAAGTGATGAGTACCTGGGCTTTCATGTACTCTTCACACACACACACACACACACACACACACACACACAAATACTGTATGGTATCATTTATACGTGAAATCTAAAAAAGTAGAGCGGCGCTTGCTGGGACTGGGAGATGAGGGAAATGGGGAGCAATTGGTCAAAAGGTACGAACTTCAGTTACCAGATGAGTAAGTTCCGGAGACCTAATGCAGAACATGCTGACTACAGTTACTAATTCGGTATTGTGTACTTGAAATTTACTAAGACAATAGCGCTTAAGCATCCTCATCAAAAAAATAAAGTATGCACGGTGATAAATGTGTTCATTAACTTGACCGTGGTAGTCATTTCATGGTATATACATATATTAGGTTATCACAGTGTACACTTTAAATATGTACAACTTTCTTTTTCAACTATACCTCAATAAACCTGGGAGAGAGGGGGAAGATTCTAAAGAAGATATACTTCAAGTCTTAAATTTGAATTTGTAGACCCACGAGATCAAATCCAGCTGATCATCCCCTATCATGTCTGTGAATACAAAATGAGTTGAAACAGAAGAAACAATTCCTATTCGGGGAACTCAGAGGTTTCCTGATAGTAAAATTTGAGCCCCTTGTCCTACAACTACCATGTATTCATGGACCCAAGTGCAAGGAAACTGGCTGCCTCTTCCTATCTAACATTCTGAGTCTCTGATCAATTGCTCAGAGAAATGAGTAAAGCCCATCTAAGAAGGCAAGCCTTAGGCACTGAAAACAATTTCCAAGTCTTGCTTTTGGTGACAACTATCCTCTCAATGCAGATCGCAAAAACAACCCTCAAATTTCAATGTTTAATCTGTTGAGTTAGCATCTGTTAATCTCTCTCTACAATAATTTCACAAAAACCTGCTCCAAGTAACTTTGAAAAAGAAAAAAACATCTGCCTTCAGCTTCCTAATGTGGTTGTCAAATTAAGCTGGAAAAAGCCTATGTTCAAATGAATCACTTGTTTAAACATATAGCAGAATATAAGTCTTCCAAAAAACAAACCCTCAGCTCTCCCTGTGTTTTGAAAGCTTCGTATTCATGTTCTAGAAAACAAGGTTTCACTTTTCATTTATAACTGACTGAACTAATGGTGCCTGAGTGGCTCAGCGGGTTAAGCCTCTGCCTTCGACTCAGGTCACGATCCCAGGGTCCTGGGGTCAAGTCCTGCAGCGGGCTCTCTGCTCAGCAGGGAGCCTGCTTCCCCCTCTCTCTCTGCCTGCCTCTTTGCCTACATGTGATCTCTCTCTCTCTCCCTGTGTGTGTATCAAATAAATAAATAAAATCTAAAAAAAAAAAAAAAAAAGACTGACTAAACTAAGCATTCTGAGGGCACCTGGGTGGCTCAGTCCGTTAAGCATCTGCCTTTGGCTCAGGTCATGATCCCAGAGTCCTAGGACTGAGCCCCACAATGAGCTCCGAGTCTGCTTCCCCCTCTCCCTCTGCCTGCCGCTCCCCCTGCTTGTGTGCGCGCTCTCTCTCTCAAATACATAAATAAAATAAAAATTTTGAAAAAAGTTAATAAACTAAGCATTCTGGGTCTTCACTCTTACTTCCTTTGTCAGAGGTAGCTCGCTTATAGAAAAAGTTGGGGTGGCAGTTCTAAGTCCCACAAAACTTACCCTAGGCCTGTTAAGTCAGGCTTCATCTGCTTCAGAAGAAAAAGAGGAAGGACTAACCCTCCCCCAACCCAGTCGCCTCCAATCCCAGTCCTCACAGGCCTTAAAAGCACAATTCAAACTGAAGTAGAGGAAAAAGGCTATATTAGGAGTCAGTACCCCAACAACCACACCCTAAGTTTCTCTTCCAGTGGAATTCACTGCTAACTCTCTTGGCATCAGAGACAAGGAAAACCTTTGACACTTAGAATCATCATGATTTCACGGTGGCTCTGCCCTGTGGTCCAGAACATGTCTCTTGTCTAACTTTGCTATTCAACTTTACCACTGGACTACGAGACTCACAGGGTTTCCCTTAATAAAGCTTCCCTCACACACAAAAAGGGTCTCTCTCCCAAGTTTGTAATTTTTCCCTCCTGCCACTTTGTGCCCTGACTGGCCAAAGAAGGTGCTTTTTCCTCAGTAAAGAACTCTGTGATGGGGCACCTGGGTGGTTCGGTGGGTTAAAGCCTCTGCCTTCGGCTCAGGTCATGATCCTGTGGTCCTGGGATCGAGCCCTGCTTTGGGCTCTCTGCTCGGCAGGGAGCCTGCTTCCTCCTCTCTTTCTGCCTGCCTCTCTGCCTACTTGTGATCTCTGCCTGTCAAATAAATAAATGAAATCTTAAAAAAAAAAAAACCTCTGTGATAACAAACGGTACTTCATAAACATTCAAGTAATATAGGAAGGTCCCACTGGGTTACCTCTGTGTGGCTCCATAGCAGCGTTCAGTAAAAGGCAAAAGCTTTTCTACAATCTGGAGAAAAGCAAACATATGTTTCTGCCTTCTCCTCATAAGTAGTGACAGGAAAACCGTCAACCTAAATTTGGAACCTACTCGGTTTTTACCATAAAGAAAAAAGAAAGTCCCCAAACGGTCTTTGAACGTTCTTGCTCATGGATTCGGAAGCTCTCTTGAAGTAACTTGCTAGTGATTTATTATTAATTTTTTTATCTTATCATTTCACTTGAAGATCACTTTGCGGCCTTCAGGAAACACTTCCTTTTTTTTTTTTAAGATTTTATTTATTTATTTGACAGAGAGAGATCACAAGTAGGCAGAAAGGCAGAGAGAGAGAGAGAGAGAGAGGAAGAAGCAGGCTCCCCACTGAGCAGAGAGCCCGATCCGGAGCTCAATCCCAGGACCCCGAGATCATGACCTGAGCCGAAGGCAGAGGCTTTAACCCACTGAGCCACCCAGGTGCCCCAGGAAACACTTTCAATACACATGCTACCTTGTGTCTTACTATAGCCTGCCAAGTAGACAAGGAAAATGCCATCATTTCAACTTTCTAATGAAGAAACAGGCTCAGAGGCCTGATGAAGTTCAGCTGTCCGTCATCTGGTAAGAGAACCGGGATTCGAATCCAGGTAATCCAACTCCTAATTCTCTTTTTAGCAGTGTTTTCCAGACTCAGCTTATTCACATACAATCCTGAAGATTTTGCCATACCTTCTGCACTCATATGCTTCGTATTTTTCTTCCAATCAAATCTCTTCTTCATTGAAATGTATTTATTGAAACAGTAAGCTATATATCACTTCCCCATAAAGGAAAATAAATCAGTATTTTTCTAAACATTTTTTTAAAAGATTTTATTTATTTACTTGAGAGAGAGAGAGAGAACAGGAGCAGGGCGAGGGGCAGAGGGAGAAGCAGACTCCCTGCTGAGCAGGGAGCCCAATGCGGGGCTCGATTCCAGGACTCTGGGACTCTGGGATGCTTAACCGACTGAGCCACCCAGACACCCTAATCAGTAATTTTCCAATCTCTAATAAAATGTTTTTTGTTTCTTTTTAAAGGAAACTCTACCCCCAAAGTGGGGCTCAAACTCACGACCCCGAGATCGAGTCACATTTTCTACCAAGTGAGCCACCATTTATTGGTGCCCCACCAAGAAAATAAAATTTAAAATATCAATCTTTGTACTATGGTGTGGGACACAGGACACTCTTCCAGACTTACTTAGGACCAAATCTAAATAGACTTGTAAACCCTAAAACTGTAAAGAAATGAAGAGTGAAGTAATGAAGGGGAAAAAGAGATGACGTTTTGATTTCTAACAGAGAGAGAAAGGACAGACTGAAAAAGGAAATTCATCAGTACAGATCCAGTTATGGTCTACCTCTTGGTCCAAAGAGAAGAAACAACAGATCCTAACTGGGAATCACTGACAGCATTGAATATTTAGATTTTATGATTTTGTGGTGTTTTCTCCACATCTGCTATCCAAGAGGACTGATCTTTCATCATCTTAGCTGTATATATATTTTTATAAAACCACGCTTGTAATTCTAAAATATGTAAATATGTATGCACATGTATATATTCAACCACCCAACCACTGGTGTATTTTTTTGTAATTGAAGTGTAATTAACATACAATGTTCTATTAGTTTCAGGTGTACAACATAGTGATTCAACAATGCTATACCTGACACAGAGTAGTCACCATCTGTCACCACATAATGTTACTACAATATTATGGATGATATTCCCTATTCTGTACCTTTGATCGCCAAGACTTATTTATTCCATAACTGGGAGTATGTACTCTTAATTCCCTTTACTATTTCACCCACCTCTCCCTACCTCCCCTCTGGCGAGTCTGTCCTCTGTAAATACAACCACTCGTGTATTCAAAAGCTCACATTACTAGCAAGCCTATTTATATTATCATTAGAAACCTAACCACATAATTTCAACTGTATTTAAAAAGCAATAATGATCCCATATTTCTCTGCAATGATCAGGAATCAGCCTGGGTGCTTTCTGCTTAGATATGACATCAAAGGTCATTAGTTTACTGGTAAATCTTTTACTTTAGAAACTAGTTCACCTGAAGAATTCTAAGAATGTCTCTTCTGCAAGTCTAAAAGTGAACACTGGCTTCACAGAATCCCTCCTATAGCACACTGGGAGGGAGACCAGAAAGCCGGGGCCAAGCTTCACTGTGGAGCCTAGCGCTCTTTCAAAAACCTCTACCACCAGGGCCGCCCCCCTCTCCGAGGTAAGTTTCAGTGCAAGAGAGAGCATGGCAACAAGTGGCTTAGGAAACAGAATGACAGCCCAAAATTCAGAAGCCCATTTCCACAGCATTGTGTTCAGACTACTGCTGCAATGGCACTGGACCATTTTCTTTTTGAAAATAACAATCTTCGGAAAGAAGTAACGTCCTCAAAGAGAGGGGGGCTACTCAATGAATCTCTCCTTCCCAGCGTTCCTCCCAGCTCCAGAACCCCTCTCCCAGACCGCCAGCTCCACTTTGGTTACAGACACGTGGAGCCGAGGGCAGAGGGCTTGCTCCCCAGTTATCTTACAATCCCACTTGACACTCAAAATGGCCACCGGGGGCGAGCCACTTCCGGCAACACAGGAAACTGAGTGAGTGTGTGCTCTGTGGCACACTTCTCGAGTCCCTGCTGAGGTCCAGGCCCCGTGCCAGCACCTGGTGATGCAGAAATGAAAGAGAACCAGCCCCTGCCTTTGACAAGTTCACGGTTTAATGGGGGAGGGAGGTAAAAACCCAAAACATTCAAGCTGATCCCAGACGCTATTGTAACTTCAACCCCACCCTGGCTTCTGTGCCCCCCTCACACCCTCTGACAGCCACATCTTCCAACAAAGGGACCGCGCAAGTGTTTTTGCACACTCTCGGGCATAAGCCTGTACATTCACATTCGTGTCAATCAGAAAAATCTCCCTAGGTGGGTACATGCGGTCTCTGACCGTTTCATCTTGTCTTCTGCTTTTGTTGATAAAACTCTGGAAAAGCAGAGAGTAGGTGACTGTCAACAGTGGCCGTACGAGGATGAAGAAAAGTGACAGGTGAGCCACCACGGCAGACTAGGGATTTCGAGAGGGCCCCAAGGCACAGAACAAAGGAACCCTATCTGTAAGAAACATGTTCATAAGTCTCAAATAAAGAGTATTTGACTTTTTTATGACCTTGTCTTCTCTAAATCCCTTGATTACCTTTCACCAGTTCTTTTCTTCCCCTCGTTCCCCAAAGGAACTCCCAAGTACCAAAGAAGCTTTGAATTAATAGAATCTGACAACTATGCTGGGGGAGGGATGGCCATCTTTCCAGTTAGCACAACCCAACTTGGCAAAACAGACACGAACATATTTTCATAAAGATTGTTTCTCAGGGCCAATCTTGGCGCAAAAAACCCACATACAAATTGCCTTCAAGACACCAACCTTTCTTAAAGCCAACAACTAAGGGGGGGGGGGGAAATGTTACTTTTCATGAGCCCATCGCATCACGCTTATTCCTAATCCACACCTTGGCTCATGGGATTCCAACCTCCAACCTCTCTTGCCTACAGCGCTGATGGTCTTTACCTACCACTGGTGGCATTTACTCACAGATACCACGGAACTGCTTTGTGGGTGCTTTGCATAGGTTTCTCCTCAGCGAGATCATAAACTCCTAGAAGGGGGAACTGTGCCTTATAATTCCTCTACCACTTACACTGAGCACGACCATATACCAAGTTCAACCTTTTATATCTTGTTATCTCACTGGATTCTTTCCAAAACCCTGCCAAGGGGAGGGTCTTTTATGATGCCCATTTTACAGATAAGGGAATTGGGGCTCAGGTAGGTCCCATGTCACACAGTAGTGAAATAGGATTCAAACCTATTATCCAATGGAGCCCAAAACCAGTCTTTTTTTAATTTTATTTTATTTATTTACCTATTTGACAGAGAGAGAGAGAGAGAGAGAGAGCACACACAGGGGGAGAGGGAGAGGAAGAGGGAGAAGCAGGTTCCCTGCTCAGCAGGGAGCCCATGTTGGGCTCCACCCCAGAACCCTGGAATCACAACCCATGAGTCAGAGGCAGACACTTAACCAACTGAGCCACCCAGGCGCCCCCAGAACCAGTCTTAACCATGACACACATAAACCGATGTGCACTGAACTTAACAAACACAAGACATTCCCCCACCACATTTCCCTTCCTTGGACGGACTTTGTATTTTAGGATTTGCTAAAGCTTACTCAAACTATGCTATCACTTTTACCAAAGTGAGATCTTGCCTTCTCATTGCCCGGATGATGCTGAGCATGACTGGCTTGGAGAGCTGGCAATGTAATTGGATAAGGAGTTTTGCATTTCTGAGCTGTTGCTTCCAATTTCGGAGGAGGAATTAGTACCTCAGGTCTTTTACTTTGGGGAAAGGAGTTGGCAGGTTCAACTTCAAGTGAATAAGAATCGAATTACAAAAAAAAAAAAGAAAGAAAAACAACCAAGAACAACAACAGTAAGACACTGTCAAGGGACCATATCTAATTCATCTGAGTATCCTCCACAGAACCTAGGAGAGAGCCGTGAGAACTACAAAGCCAGAAGTTTCTGTGGTTCGTGCAAGGGATAAGCAGCTGAATAATACAAAGAGACTGATCTGACATGTATGCCTTCCCAGCCAAAATGGCAGCACACGAGGAAAGCTACCACTTTCAGGATGAATTTTCGGATCTCAGCTTTAAATTTAGGAACAACTTGCTAGTGAGTGAGATTTTAAAGGTATTTAAATCCAACACAGAAAACACTGAGGAAAAATAAAACTCATTTTCTCTCCTCTTTAGAGTTTGTGTCTAGGGAGGAAACCATTTAATTTTTTTGTACTTTTTTAAAGACTTGATGTTTAAGTAAGCTCGACATCCAACACAGGGCTCGAACTTACAACTGGAGATCAGGTACCACGTGCTCTACGCACTGAGCCAGCCGCACTGAGCCAGCCAGGTGCCCCAGGGAGGAAACCTTTTTAAATGTCAACGTCCTTCCCTTTTCCAAGTCTATTTAGCTATTCATGTAAACTCAGGAACTATTTTTTTTAAAACCTACAAAGAATTTATTTATTTTTTTCAATGACAAAATAAACAGGTCTGTATATATACTATGATTAGTTCACTTCATTAACAAGCATTTTTCATTACAGCCAACTCAACTATTATGCAAATCATCTAGATTATCTGCAAATGAATAAACAGAATTTTATTGCATTCCATTCCCCCCCCCCTTCATTTTATCTTATCCCGTAATTATAACTTGACTCAACTGGCTGGCTGACAGTTGGGAAAATTGATTTGCATTCAATCACTCCTGACTTTTTGTGTTCTCTTTGTGCTAATAAGCATGTAAATGACTCAAAGAGAAGACAAAAAAGGGTAAAAATGAAGAGAAAAGCTTGAATAAATTGACAGAATGGCAAAGTACCTTTTTAAAACCAGAATACTTTCTGTTCTTTAGCAAACTACTGTTGACACAAAGAAAAAAAATGTGCCTTCATTGTACATAGCGGCTTTCCAACAAATGAAAGAGTTTAATGCGTCCACATAGATACCAAATTATTGCAGAAAAATCATTAATGCAAGGAGAAATTAGACTATCCTCATTCTGTGCCCATTAAATAATATAATATTCAATAAAAATACACAAACTTAAAAATAATATATACAGGGCACCTGGGTGGCAGAGTCAGTTAAGTGTCGGACTCCTGGTTTCTGCTCAGGTCACGATCTCAGGGTCCTGAGATCGAGCCCAATGGGGGCTCCACACTTAGTAGGGAGTCTGTTTGAGATGTTCTCTCCCTCTGCCCCTCCCCCTGCTCCCCCTGCATGCTCACTCCCTCGCTCTCTAAAATACAGAGAAGCTTAAAAAAAAAAAAAAAGTCCCGTTTGTGTCATTTAACACAGCAACGCAAGCCTATTTCATTACAAAATCTGTGGAATCTATAAAGCAGCCACACGACACTTTTGACTCTGGACCCGGCCATTGGTCTACCCAGCCCATTAATTTGCTCCTGACAATGAAGTAGGGAAAACTGGGAGACCCCCATTCTGAAAATCAACCTTGAAAAGGGGCAAAAGTGCATCTTCCTCCAAATATTTTCATTTTTCACCATCAGTCCTATTGGATCTATCTGCTAACTGAAATTCTCTCTGCCTTCTTGAACCTACCAGTATTTTCCATCTATACCACTTCATGAGAGAATATATTCTAAAAGCTATTTCAAGTAAACGAAATGATAGCTCCTTTGATTTTTCTGAAGGTTTACATCTTTAAAAAGTCAGGAGACACCTCATTGCTTGGTGTAATATTCCAGTATCTGGCAACCCGATTCATGTTTATTCTATCTACCTGCTTGGATAAAACAGGGGCACCTTCCTTAGCTATGTTCTGTCTTTTGGTGAGGTGAGGAAGGAGTCTACAGATGATTCCCAAGCCCTATCAGGCACACTGTCCTCAGTGTGCGGTCTACAATCACTCCCATGTTGCTTTAGCCAAGTGTCATCAGTACAGCTCCCAATGCTTGGGCTCTCTCAACTCCTGGGAAAGGGTGTTAGGCCAACACCAGCATCCCTTGGGTAAACATCCCCTGGCTTTTCAAGCTTTCTTACACATCTTCCTCTAAAACAAACAAACAAACAAACAAACAAACCCTGCCTGCCCTCTCCATAATCTTTGCTTCTTTCTTTAAACCAATTCCCTCCCTATGACAAACACTCTGTCCCCAGAGATACCATTTACAGTAAGAATCACAGGGGTTGACCCCTAGGAAAGGTTTTCTGAAGGTCTTAATAACCTTGAGAGGATAAAAAAAAAATTCTAGAACTGATTGTGATAATGGTTGCACATATCTGTGAATAAACCAATAGCCTTGGAAACATATACTTTTTTTGCCATTGCTGCTATCTTTTGTAATTTTGTTGGTGTTTTTTCCTATGCGTATTATAAATAGTTGTGCACCGTCATATGCATGGGAGAGTTATTTTGTGTAAAATTTGTGTCCCACTTTTTCACCTAACATCATTGCCTGGGCATTTTCCACATTTCTTAAAATTACTGCAAAATATAATTTTCATAACCGCAAAATATTCAGTTCTGGGTATTCACTGTATCACTCATGTAATTATTCACCCATTGTGGGGCGTTTACATTTTTTAAAAATTTGTTTATTGATAGTTCTTTTCCCTTTTTTTTGAGTAGTTGACACACAATGTTATGTTAGTTTCAGGTGTACAACATAGTGATTTGACAAAGTTTATACATTATGTTCCGCTCACTACAGGCATAGCTCCCATCTGTCACCACACAACGCTACGACAATATCTTTGACTACATTCCCTATATTGTGCCGTTTCATCCTGTGACTCCCATTACTGGAAGCTTGCTATCTCCCACTCCCCTTTACCCATTTTTGCCTGACCCCCTACCCTGAAATACACACTCTAATGGTGAGTTGTATGGTATGTGAATTATATCTCAACCAAGTCATTAAGAAAGCTAAAAGAGAGGGCCGCCTGGCTGGCTCAGTCAGTAGAACAAGAGGCTCTTGATCTCGGGGGTGTGAGTTCAAGCCCCATGTGGGGCGTGGAGCCTACTTTTAAAAAAAATAAAAAGAAAGCTAAAAGAGGAAAAAATAACATATCCAGTTTCACTTCTTTATACCTAAAAAATCCCTCCAGTATTTACCAAGAGATGAGCTCTAAGAACACAAGCACCAAGCAGCTCCTCACTAGAATGGGTAGATTCCACTGACTGGCCTGTTATAAAAGTGAGGCTTCCTGCCCCATCCTTCCCTGAGGGCTCTTCTGGAACTTTTTTTTTTTTTTTTTTTAAGATTGTATTTATTTGTCAGAGAGACGGAGCACAAGCACAGTGAGCGGCAGGCAGAGGGAGAAGCAGGCCCCAGAGAGCCCAATGCGGGACTCCACCCCAGGACCCCAAGATCATGACCTGAGCCAAAGGCAGACACCCAACCGACTGAGCCACCCAGGTGTCTCTCTTCTGGAACTCTTCTAAACAGAAATACAAGAGACACAGCGGGCTACAAATCAGAAAACAGGGACTGGCAAGATGGCGGCCCTGTCCTTCAGGAACTCATGGGCTTGGGAGCAAGAGAGACCCCTTAACATATGATGAGGTAAGGGCTAGGATGGGTGCCACAGGGTGCTGTGGGGATCCAGGTAAGGGAGAGATGAGTTCCACTGGGGAGGGGAGCTCAGAGAGGAGGCGGCGTGGGTGCTCAGCCTCCAGCCCTGAATAAAATGCCCATGGCAGACAAGACGAATACAGGCGCTACAGGCAAAGGAGAGGGGGTAAGTAAAGGCACGGAGGAATAAAAGCCTGGGTTCAGCGAGTCGGGGGACTGACAGAATGGGGAGAGACGGCAGAGATGAGCTGGAAAGGCACGTGCACCAAGGCAATGAGTTGGACTGTTTCCTGGTGTAGGTGAGGGGGAGCCAGCAGAGGCTCTGAAGCAGGGGAATGACACAAACAGATGTTTTACTCATATTTATGCGCTGAAAGCCAGAAGGTCAGCGCTAATGGAAATTAATCCATAAAATGACAGCATAGGCTGAAAATTTGCCCCATTGTCTACATTTTCCAGGAGCGATACACTGAATTATGGAAAACTAGTCATTAGAGTTGTGTACGAAACTATGGAGGAAAAATAAAACTGAGGGCTCTGTTTATGCGAAGAGACCTTCTTTTAAAGAGAGAGCAATACTTAACGTCTTCCTCCTATAACAGAGATGAAATCAACCTGAACATCTCATTTTGGAGGGGAAAAAAAAAGCCAGCTGCCAGTCTGCACTCAGTTTGTTGCCAACACCTTTGCAATGGCTAATCGGATCCAAAACAGTTCAACTTCAGATGAAATTTAAGTTGGATTGCAGTATTTCTTTGTTTAAAGGCCTATAACGGCTTACCTAGTCTGCTGTTTAGCAAGCGGTCAAACTGTTTAGCAGCGAGGCTTCTGAGATCCGGCCTCCACACCCAGCCCCCAGCCAGGGTGGGCGAGGGTCCCAATAGGGCCCTATTACCCCAGCTCTGCTAACCCTTCCCCTCTGCGAGTTTTCCTCCCAACCCCACCCCCTGACTCCATGAAGCTGCCCATCTCTCTCGGCACGGATGGCCACTCCCTCCTACCCAGAGCTCCCTCCAACCTCCTCAAACCCACGGCTAACACCTGTACTTCCTTCCCCAGTAGTCCCATCTCGAGGCACTAAGTGGCAGTTCCTGTCCCCTTCCCCTTCTGTCTCTCTCCCCTCCAGAATTAAAGCTGTGTTTAGTCTTTGTCTCTTTTTTAAAGATTTTATTTATTTATTTGAGAGAGAGTGAAAGCGAGAGCATGAGAGGAGAGAGGTCAGAGGGAGAAGCAGACAACCCGTGGAGCTGGGAGCCCGATGCCCAACTCGATCCCGGCACTCCAGGATTATGACCTGAGCCAAAGGCAGTTGCTTAACCAACCGAGCCACCCAGGCGCCCTTTAGTCTTTGTCTTAATGGCTGTGTCAAGTCTGTCTTGAATGGTTCAAGGAGCAAACCACAAATCCTCTGGCCCCATCTCTCAGACCCTCTGTCTTAGGGTTTTCTGCCTCTTCCACCGGTTGCAGACGACGACCGAAATCCGCAAAGCACTCACTAAAATACACACGCGTCTCAGCTGCTGTCCAAAGGAGTCCCACTACCGAACACTTAAACACCGTGAATCATCCCTCTGGACTTTCTCTTTTGGTCAATTCACAGCATCGTGGAAGCCACTTTCGCAAAACCAGACACACCCACCCAAAGAAACACGGGGTCTAGAGGGAGAGCATCGTTTCGGTTAAGCATTCGAAAATTAAACCTGGAAGTCGATGATGACTCAAGTCTAAGGCCATGTGTGCTGGTGACAGTGTCCCCGCTGCTGAACTTCGTCCTAAACGATCTCTGTCTCTCTGTCCCTCCCACCCACGAGCTCCGATTCATTACTCTGGGAGCTGAGTGTGCCCACGGGCAGGTGGATTTTCAGGCTACTCCCCCCACCCCGCCCCAAAACGAATCCAAAGTGCACACGTGCCCTGTCACACATGCCCAGAAGCACTAGCAAGAAGCACTCCCCCACCCTCTTAACCAAGGGCCTCCCATTCGGCAAATGCTGCCAGGGAGCCTTTAGCTTTAGACCAGCCTCGTCTCCCTAGACCTCCACCTACAGCAGGTGGCAGAACCACCGTCATAATGACGAAACTAGGTCTTTCCCAGGAAACATCCTCTCGACCTTCTTCCCCAGTACATTCTTCAGCTAAGCTAGCATAACCCGTGCCCACCCTCTCAATACGATTGCGCATTCCTGCCTTGGTTTCATTTTCAATTCAGCCTGGCCCCCATGGCCAACAGCCCCCTCACTAACCCCCTGATCATTCAGAAGAAAATGTCCAAGGCCACTCCCCAGCCCCGGATCAGACGCCCTGCCTCTTGTTCTTTGCTGCTGCTGGAGAAAATCCTGACTGGGAGCTTGGTGGAGGGGTTCATTTATAAGGATACAGATCCTACCCAGCCCCACCCTCAAGGCTTTCTGTGAGTTCCCTGTAACTTCTACAAGGACAGGCAGGACACTTGAGGTTTCGCGAAGGGAAAATCCCCTTGCTCACACAGCAGCATCTGGATTGATTTGCATGGCCCGATGCAAGGGCTCTAGGACGGAAGCAGATGTCCCCATACTGATATGGGAATATCACATGTATTTGGCACACAATGCCTACTTGGGTGCCACGTTCTCCTTCCCTACATGGACTCCTAATCTGGGGTCTTACATGATCCCTGGACAGCATGGGGAAACTCTAAAATTCTACAGAAAACGGTGTAGATACTTTTTTTCTAGGAAAAGGCTCCAAGGGTTTTCCAGAATCTCAAAGGAGTGTGTAACCCAAGAAAGGCTTCCTCCATTTTATAGAAGACTTGTTGGTTTATGTTATTATAAAGCAACGCATGTTCACTGAAGAATTTTCCATCCAAAAATATAAAACAGAAAAGAAGAGTCACTTGGAATCCCACCGTCCACAGACGGCCGCCGTCACTATTTTGATGCCCCTCTACCTCCTTGTTCTATTTTTCTCCTTCCAAATTGGAATTCTACTCCTCTTGATTTCTGATAGCTACAGTTTTCCAAATCACATAAGAGAAAGCCCAGAGTATAGAGAATTGGGAATTAGGGTCCCAAAATCCCACTGATTTCCAAGACACAGCCACCCATTTACTGGGCACCTGCTCTGTGCACAACATACAACCCCAAAAGTCAGAGGTAAATCCTTATCTGAGTTTCTCACACAAGGTGTTAAAAATTCTAGAGATTTCAATAGGCAATGTGAAGCTCTAGCCTTACAGAGGGAACCCTTTATTTATTTATTTATTTATGTTTATTTATTTAGAGATGGGGGGGCAGAGGAAGAGAGAGAACCTTAAGCAGGCTCCATGCCCAGCAAGGGGCTGGATCTCACAACCCTAAGATCATCACCTAAGCAGAAATCAAGAGTCAGATGCTTAACCGACTGAGCCACCCAGGCATCCTGGAGAAGGAAAATTTAAAGTGACAGGACCTGTATCATCCGGGGGTGGGGGAGGGAGGGAGGCGTGTGTGGGGCAGACAAGTCAGCTGTCAACAAGGATGTAATTATAGAACTGATGAAATGCAATAAACCATTCAAAGTCAGGTGTTTTTGTGTTTGTTTGTTTGTTTTTAGATTTTATTTATTTATGAGAGAGAGAGAGGGAGAGAGAGCGAGCACAGGCAGACAGAATGGCAGGCAGAGGCAGAGGGAGAAGCAGGCTCCCGGCTGAGCAAGGAGCCCGATGCGGGACTCGATCCCAGGACGCTGGGATCATGACCTGAGCCGAAGGCAGCTGCTTAACCAACTGAGCCACCCAGGCGTCCCTTTGTGTTTGTTTTTAACGATAGTTTTCCCTTACAGCCAAAATGCGGACTCTCATCTAATTATAAAAAGACATCCACAATGAAAATAAATACATGTTAGGTGGGACTGCAGAGGAAAGTCCGGGGATCATCATGACTCATGAACTCATTCTGAGAACCGCTCCCTGTGGGTTTTTTTTTTTTTTTAAGATTTTATTTATTTACCTGACAGAGAGATCACAAGTAGTCAGAGAGGCAGGCAGAGAGAGAGGAGGAAGCAGGCTCCCTGCTGAGCAGAGAGCCCGATGCAGGACTCTGAGATCATGACCTGAGGCCTCAACCCACTGAGCCACCCAGGTGCCCCCGGTTCCCTGTGTTTTGAGCAGTGAGGGAGTGTGACCTCCAATGCTGGTGACTTTTCAAAGGCCACCACTGTTTGCATGTGGCCTTCTGCTGTGTTTAAGGAGTAGGATCAGTGTAATTACTTCCCCGCCACTGCTTACATTCTTTGCAAGAAGATAGCTCTGGCAAAACAGGATTATTGCTTCTCTCCTTTAATCTATAGGCAGAGGATGGGCCCAGGGAAAGAATTCTTGCCCTTAAAGTCTATGTTCTCTCCAATACCATTTTCATCCTGCATTTAAATAATATGCCATTTTTGCACGGGAAACCGAATCAATCTCTTGGCAGAATTCAAAGCGGCACTCAGTGAAATGCTTAAAAGCTTTCTGTCTCAGTCACCCCCTCCTCCTTACTAAACCAAATGCTTGCTAAACCACTGCTCCTGTGACCATCAGAGGCTTCAATCCACGTCTAGGCGGGTAAGTTTCCTAGAACTCTGGAACACACTGGTTTTGCATGGTAGAAACCTCAGCCTCAGGCCAGGTCAAAGGCTGGCCTTTGCTACCGTGTAAATACGACGCGGGAGCAGCCACTTCCAAGCCTACAATGTGGTCACCGAGCAAATGGGCAGAGGAAGGCTCTGGCAAAAGCTCGGCATCTTCCAATCCCTGGGGGACCGGAGGCCAGAGCTCCCTTTGCAAGGCCCTGGGGGCGGTCAGTGGACAGACCCGGCTGAGAGCAAGAGATTAGAACCCTCACCGTTTCTTGTCTAAGGAGGCCTTGAAAGGATGTCTAAACATGACGCTGCTCTGGGGCTCACTGTGGAGCAGGAGGAAAGAGCAAGGACTTTGAAGGCCTTTCTGTATGCTTTTCATAAAACCGTGGCCGGCAGCCAGACCTGCTGACCCGAGGTCCCTGTGGCCTGGCCAGCAGCTGCTCCCATGATGTGGTCACAGCCGGGGAGGCCCTGCGCTGCTGCGGAGGGATGCTTTCCTCTACCGAGAGGCCTTTCTGATGTCTTTTCTGTTTGTGTACTGCTTAAGGCCCTGAGATTTCGCTGGGGAAGAACGGGAGGTATTATTGAACCGCCTTTACAGGAAGTGGCCAAAAGTGACTGTCATCTGTGCTCACAAGGAGAGAGTAAATACAGTCAAAGAAAAACATGAAAAATATAGGTAACCTGAGTGGTGGAATTACGGGCCTTTTTTTTTCCCTCACTTTTTCTTTTCTGTTTCTCCCCCCATTTTTCCAGCACAGACAAGTATTGCTGTTTATAATCCAAAAGCATATAATCAATTTTATGCATTGGGTTTTTTTTTTCCCCACTATGGTGAAACAGACATGATCCAACATTGACCACTTGAACCGTCTTTAGGTGTACACTTCTGTGGCATCGAGGACATTCACGTTATTGTGCAAACATCACCACTGTCCATCCCTGTGTCTTTTTCATTATCCCAAACAGAAACTCTGCATGCATTAAACACGAACCCCTCCTTCCCCCCCCCCCCCAGCCCCCAATCGCTGGTAACAGCTAATCTGCCTTCTGTCTCTTTGAATTTGCCTGTTCCGGATACCCCCATCCACAGAGCCAAACACTACTTGTCCTCTTGCATCTGGCTTGTTTCACTTAGCATGACGCTTTCAAGGCTCATCGTGTTGTAGCACGTGTCCGAACTGCATTCCTTCAAAGGCTGAATAATATTCCATTGTACATATACACCAGGTTGTGGGTCTCTGTGGATGGGCATCTGGGTTGTTTCTGTCTTTTGACTATTGTGGAGAACACTGCAAGTACCCGTAGGAGTTCCTGCTTTCATTTCTTTTGGGTATATACCTAGAAGGGGAATTGCCGAATCATATGGTAATTCTAAATTTAAGTTTTTGAGGAACTTGCCAAGACGTGTTCCACAACGGCCACACACACCATTTTCCATTCCCACCGGCGGGGCACTAGGGTTCTAATTTCTCCATATCTTCTCTAACATCTATTAGGTGTTAGTTTTCATTTTTTCGTTAAAGGTTTTATTTATTTACTTGACAGAGAGAGAGAGAGAGAGAGAGAGAGCTCAAGCAGGTACAGTGGCAGGCAGAGGGAGAGGGAGAAGCAGGCTTCCTGTTGAGCAAGGATCAAGATGCCGGGCTCGATTCAAGGACCCTGGGATCATGACCTAAGCCAAAGGCAGTCACTTAACCGACTAAGCCACCCAAGTGCCCCAATTTTTATTATTTTTTAAAGATTTATTTATTTTAGAGATAGCAAGCAAATGGGGCGGGGGTGGGGGACAGAGGGAGAGGTAGACAAGCAGACTCCGTGCTGAGCAGGGAGCCCGACATAGGGCTCAATCCCAGGACCCCAAGATCACGACCTGAGCCAAAATCGAGAGATGGATGCCAAACCGATTGAGCCACCCAGGTGCCCCCTTTTGTTTTGTTGTTTTTAGATAACGGCCATCCTGATGGGTGTGAGGTGGTAACTGGCTGTGGTTTTGATTTGCATTCACCCAATCCTTAATGAGGCTGAGCATCTTTTCCTATGCTTATTGGCCATTTGCCACATATTCTTTGGAGAAATGTTTATTCAAGTTCTCTGAGGCTTTTTAAATCATACATTCCGAGTATTAATCCTTTATCAGATATATGTTTTGCAAAAGCAAATTTGTGTCCTCTGGTACACAAAAGCTTTTCATCAACTTTATTTTTTTTAATTAAAGATTTTTATTTATTTATTTGACAGAGAGAGAGATCACAAGTAGGCAGAGAGAGAGGGGAAGCAGGCTCCCTGCTGAGCAGAGATGCAGGGCTCGATCCCAGGACCCTGAGATCATGACCTGAGCCGAAGGCAGAAGCTTAACCCACTGAGCCACCCAGGCACCCCCATCAACTTTATTTTTTAAAGGCTGTACAGATAAAATTTTTAGGGAGCAAGCAGGCAGCCTAAAGTATAGATAAAAGGAAAGGAATCCTTATATCTCTTTTGAGACATCCCTGGGTGATTACAGGAACAAGAACTAAGATCTTCTCTACAAGGTAACAACTCATAGCTCCTCCCCCAACATGGCTCCCCCCTGGGCAGCTAATGCTAGAGGCACTGATAGGCTAGGGAGTCACAGAAAGGGAACTCAGGCTGGGTGTGGTAGGTGAGCCCAGGGTGAGGCAGGCGGGAGAAAGGGGGGCAGCAGAATCCTGCAGACTTTAAAGGTTCCCCACTTCCACCCATAAGCCATCTTCCCGCTAGCTGGTTCTGGACAACATATACTCAAACTTCCAAACTTCTCACCCAGAAATGAAACACGCAGGGTTGGTACTACTGAATGGAATGGAACATGTAAGTCATCGTTGTAAAAAGGGACATCCAAGATCAGCTCCATCCTGCAGAATCAAACTCTCCGGAAGTGATTCCCAGCATCTGTCAATGACACACATGACCCTTCCGGGGTCTCTGCCCTTGGGTTCTTTGGCCCCTCCCCTCTCCCGTCCACTCCGACCTGCATACTGTAGCTTCTGAACAGCTACTGGTCACGCAGGAATTTATTTTTGCAAGTATTCTGAAGTATAGTCAATTTCTATAGGCAACAGGAAGAAGCAACACATCCTCATTTTCTTCTAGAATGGCCCTGAAACCATCCTCAAACCCCCTGAAATAGTAGTGCTTCAGTGGTTCCTGCGAATAAATTAAATTTCAGGACCGTTCTGAGGCTGAACCGCTGAGTATCTTCAGACTAAAGGTTAGAAACCCTGTGTGGGTCCTGCCTATAAATTGCTATTTCCTGCTCTACAAAGTAAGTATTTGCTATCAAAACCGATTTCAACTCTCGATCCCTGATCTAGATCACTCCTTTTTTCCTAAGCAGACTAATATCTGAAACTTTTCCTTTAACTAGGAAACATACTTCAAACCTCAGGGCAGGGGAGAGCATGAAATGAGTAGTGCACCTGCATTTATCTAGCAAAGAATCAAGTCCAAAGGGTATCTGGAAGGAGGCCTTCACCTGGACCTTCCAAGAGTTGGCTGAGAAATTTTTGTTAGGGGGCACCTGGGTGGCTCAGCCAGTAGAGCGGGTGACTCTTGGTCTCAGGGTTGAGTTGGGTATAGCGATTACTTAAAAAATAAAATCTTTAAAAAGAAAAAAAATCAGGGGCACCTGGGTGGCTCAGTTGGTTGAGCATCCGACTCTGGGTTTCAGCTCAGGTCATGATGGTCTTAGGGCCATGGGGTTGTGGGATCATGGAATCAATCCCTGCATCCGAGCCCACGCTCAGCACAGAATCTACTTGAGTTTCTCTCCCTCTGCTCCCCCCACCCTGAGCATGAGCAATCTCTCGCTCTCTCTCAAATAAATAAATCTTTAAAAAATAAAATAGAGGGGCGCCTGGGTGGCTCAGTGGATTAAAGCCTCTGCCTTCGGCTCAGGTCATGATCTCAGGGTCCTGGGATGGAGCCCTGCATTGGGCTCTCTGCTCAGCAGGGAGCCTGCTTCCCATCTCTCTCTCTGCCTGCTTCTCTGCCTACTTGTGATCTCTGTCTGTCAAATAAATTAATAAAATCTTTGAAAAATTAAAATTAAAAATAAAAATAAAATAGAATGAAATTAAAGAAATAAGAATAATAAAAGTGGGGCACCTGGGTGGCTCAGTGGGTTAGGCCTCTGCCTTCGGCTCAGGTCATGGTCTCAGGGTCCTGGAATCGAGCCCCGCATCGGGCTCTCTGCTCGGCAGGGAGCCTGCTTCTCCCTCTCTTTCTCTGCCTGCCTCTCTGCCTACTTGTGATCTCTCTCCATAAAATAAATAAATAAAATCTTTTTTTAAAAAAAAGAATAATAAAAGAAACTTACATTCAATAACTTTTATTCTTAGGACATCCCTTTTTGTACTTAAATCATCAAGGAACTAAAACCCTCGACCTCTTTAGCATATGCTCACATGCTCTACCTACAAAGCCATTTCATTAAGGGGGTGGTAAGAGGAAAGGTAAGAGTGGGGAAGGAAAAGTAGCTCTTCTCTGCCACAATTCTCGCACTTATTGCAAGTCTGCTAAGCTCCAAGAGCTGTGCTAAATCCCCTGCCCGTGTCACACCTCATTTAATTCTCACAAGAATCCTATGAGGCAGAAAATGCTATCACTACTCAGATTTTACCAGGGAGAAAACCGAGACCAAAAGAGGTTGGGCAACTTGCCCAGGTGGGTGATAGAGTCAACACAGTAGGCTGAATCCTAAGTTGCCCCTTAAGATTCCTTCCCACAGTCTACTTGCCCGGTAAAATCCCCTCCCCTTGAATGTAAGTGGAACATAGGAAGATGATGAGGTGGTACTCCCTTGAGTATGTGAATAACAAATTGACGCCAAGTCAATCAAAAGGTAGATAGTCCTGGGTGGGCCTGGCATAATCAGGTGACCCACCCTACCCAAGGGACCCGGCCCTTCCTGGAAAGAGTAAATCACCTGCTGTTTGTTTTTTTTTAAGGTTCATTTATCTATTTTTAGAGAAAGAGAGTAGGGAGAGGGGAAGAGAGAGAGGAAGGAGGGGAAGAGGGAGAGAAACAGGGGAGTGGGGAGTCAGGTGGGGCTCAATCTCACAACCCTGAGATCATGACCGTAGTCAAAAACTAAGAGTCGGATGCTCAACGGACTGAGTCACCCAGGCGTCCCAACCTGCTGGCTTTTTAGAAGTAGACTGACACAGTGAGAAAGGCTCACACAGCCAGAACCTGAAGGTGTCCCTCTGCGAGCTGACAGCCACCCCCACTTGTAGCTGACAGCCAGCAAGAAAACAGGACCAATCAGTCCTACAACCACAAGGAACCAAGCTGTGCCAGCCTGAAGGAGCTCGGAAAAGGCCCCTGAGCTTCCAGATGACAACACAGCCCTGCCAACACCTGTGAGACTCCAGCTGAGCCCTGCCCAAACTTCTGACCCAGAGAAATTATGAAATAAAGTTTTCCTAATCTGCTAAATGTGTGGCAATGGGCTGAGCAGCAACAGAAAACGAATATAGTGAGGGGGCACCTAGGGGGCACCACGGTTAAGTGTCAGATGCTTGATTTCAGCTCAGGTCGTGATCTCAGGGTTGTGATATCGAGCCCCATGTTGGCTCAGTGCTCAGTGGGGACTTTGCTTAGGATTCTCGCTCTCCCTCTGCCCCCCACCCAGCCTGCTCTCTCTTAAAAAACCATACCTAGTATAGTCAGGATTCCAGGCAGCACTGTCTAACTCGGGCATACACGCTCTTCACCACCTCTGGGGTTCTTTGGTGGCAGTTTCACAAATCCCTAATCATTTTTTAACGGAGACATACATTTCATTGAACAGGAATGGTTATGATCTTTCTCAGGCTTCGGAAATGTCATTCTCACACTCTAGTATACGGAAGGCGTTTTGCAATTCACGAACAGAACTACAAATGCAGTGCACTCCACTACAAGACGGTGAGAGGTATGTCGTGAAAACATAAGCGGAGTGGAAAACGTCAGATTGTATTTCCTAAAAACACTTTGTTTGAAGCAGGTTTGGCTTTTCCAAGGGCTCTGGGCTGGGCTGCTTACAAATATTTTCCTTTTGACTTATGCAGCATGATCTGTAAGACCTGTCATCTGGTGCCTCCAAGGAGATGACAACACATTACCTCTTTTAAGAGGGCCCAACTGAAATATCACTGAATAGGAGAAGCCAGTGAATTCTTTGCTGGAGTGAAATCTTTTTTTTTTTTTTTTTAAAGAGCAAGCGCATGCGCGCCATTGTGGGGAGGGAGTGCACAGAGGGAGAGGGAGAATCCCAAGCCGGCTCCACCCGAGGTGCAGAACCCAACACGGGGCTCAATCTCAGGACCCTGAGATCAGGACCAAGCGGACATCCAGAGTGGAAGCTCAGCTTAGCCACCCAGGTGCCCTGGAGTGAAATCCATTTAAAAGGAAATCAAAAAATCAAAGGCTGGGGGCGCCTGGGTGGCTCAGTGGGTTAAAGCCTCTGCCTTCGGCTCAGGTCATGATCCCAGAGGGATCGAGCCCCGCGTCGGGCTCTCTGCTCCTCAGGGAGCCTGCTTCCTCCTCTTTCTCGCCTTCCTCTCTCTCTACTTGTGATCTCTGTCTGTCAAATAAATACAATCTTAAAAAAAAAAAAAAATCAAAGGCTGGTTGCTTCTCAGAGGGCGGCAGTCAATAACGCATGTTCCATGGTTTCTCTCTCTCTGTCTCTCACACACACACACACACACACATACACAACTCACGGGAGGCGGATGCAAATTAGATAACTAATAATGGCTGACACTTAGCCAGTGCCCAGTGTTTACCGTGACCCATCTCATTAGGTGTCACATTTCCCTTAGGAAGTAGGCATTATTACCACCTGCATGCCCGTTTGATAGACAAACTGAGACTTAGAAAGGTTAAGTAACCTTCCCAATAGTCCACAACCAGAAAGTGACACTTTCGCCAAGATGCTGACACCGGAGGCCACGCGCTCAGTCGCTCTGCAGTATTTACCTGCACTTCTGCTCTTCTCCAGCAGGGTAGTCCTGCCATCCTTCCCAGGACCTAGCAACACGCCTTCACACTCTGAATGCTGGATAAATGTTTGCTGATAATAATAAAGAATGAGGACAGTGCCTGAGGAACCAGGTAAGGCTTCCAGACCATTCGTTGTTGGGAGATGGGAGATTGGGGGCAGGGAGTGGATAGGGAGGCAGGGGCTGAAGGCAACCCCCCACCTCTGTGGGTGCCCATCTAAAAGTAAGTGAACTGGGTCCTAACACTTAGAACTCCAAGTACATATTGGTCAACCATATACAGGAAGATTTGATTCTCGCCCTAAGATCACAAAAAGAAAACTAACCCAGTTTTCCAGAGTTTATTTCTTCCTTTTGGAAAAGTTTCTGCTACACATCTGGAAGTGATTTTCTAACACACCAGTTCCAATGAGTCATCTACGATATTAAGCAATGATTCCATAGGGTGAACCCTGATCATATTTTTCCATTAAGTGGCATCCACTGAGGTCAATGAAAGGCAAAGGCTGACCCAGGCTTGGAGAACCACACCCTCCATGGCCCCATTTTATATTGTCAAAAACATGGGTTTTAAGAGGTGCAGGAATGCGATCTATCTCCCAGCACTAATGCAAGACTCCTTCTACTACACTGTTTCCTTCCACCAGTCATTTGCAGAAGATGGATCCAAAGGCTGCTTGCAGGGGGTCAGGGCGGTGGTGGGGGGAGTGTGAGGGAGTGGGGCAGGGGAGAGCTTCCTGGACAAAAGAATATGACAACCTATGGTAACCACACTACAGCAGGAGCTCAAGACCCTGAACGAGGCCAGCAAACATTTCCCCAAGGAGTATTCTAGAAAGGACTGCCAATTCACCCCTTGCTCTTTGGGCCAAATCCTAATATACTGACTCCAACCATCAACTTTCCAACCCACACCATATTGGTTTCCTAATATTTAAAACTTCTAGTACTGATGTTTACAAGTATAATTCAAATCAATTCCCCAAGCATCTTCCTTTTTTTTTTTTTTTTTAAGATTTTATTTATTTTCTTTGACAGAGAGAGAGAGTGAGAAAGAGCGCACACAAGCTGGGGAGCAGCAGGAAGAGGCAGGGGGAGAAGCAGACTCCTGACACTGAGCAGGGAGCCTGCTGCCCAACTCGATCCCAGGACCCTGGAATCAAAACCTGCGCCAAGGCAGACACCCAGTCCACTGAGCCACCCAGGTCCCCAACCCCACACCCCGCCCCCAAGCATCTTCTGACACTTGGATTTCTTTCAGGTTACACTGAAGGAATGAGTCATGTTCTTCCAGAGATGAAGGAGCCACTTACAAAGGCTATTTAAAATCTTTCAGGTGACAAGGTATTATTAGTTCCCAGAAACAATCCCTGAGTGGCTTCCCCGGCGCTGAAGGAGTTAAAGCGACTTCCCAGAGCGCTGCTACTCTCCTAGGCACCAAAACAGTTTGATTTTAAACAGCGAGGCAGCTCAGAAAAACCTCAACCATTAAATCCTACCTTCCCAAAGGTGTGAGTGAGTGGGTGCTCATTTGCATGACAAAAGGATTCTTCGCTTTGCCAAAGGATTCCAATCAAGTTTATTCAAAAATCAGATTCCCCTAATGGATGCTAAAAGATTTGATTTGCATGTGGGCTTGGAGCAAACACAGCTGTACCAAAGCCTGAATTTCCTTAACAGGTTTGGCTTCCCCCAGGCCTGATTTCGGCTTCCAGGACCCATGGGGTGGGTGGGGGTGCGGTGCGCAGCCACCAGGGTCACCCAGAGAGGAGCCGGACCTGCTCAATTTCTGACTCATCATCCCCCATTCTAACGCCACAATGGCTTCGCTTTTACCTAGCACTTTTCATTCCCAGCCTTCAAAGGGTTCAGTCCGCCTTGGCTAGCCAAACCCAAACCAGCTGGCGAGAGAGCTGGGAAAAACAGCCTTCCGACCTAGCAGGGATGGGGGCCAGAAAATGAGGACCCCTGACGGGCAGGAGAAATGAGTGGTCCACTTAGAAGAACAAGAGAACGGCACTGAAGTTTCCTTTTCACAAAAGGAAAAACACCATGCTTTATGCATCTTACTTTTAAAAAAAAAAAATAGGTTCTTCCCCGCCAGGAGCAGGTTTAGGCTCAGAGCAAAATTGAGCAGAAAGTACAGAGAGCTCCGTTCCCGTGTACCCCCCGCCCCCACACGTCTTCTGTGATCACCGATCCCACACCACACAGGTACATCGGTTACAGCCGATGAGCCTCACACTCGCCCGTCATCCATCATCGTCACCACCCAGAGCCCACGCTTCAAATCAGGGTTCACTCTTGGTGTTGTCCATTCTATGGGTTTGAACAAACACCAAGGGCACGTACCGCCCTTGACAGTGTCACACGTGAATAGTCCCAGGACCTCAGAAACCCTCTGTGCTCTGCCCAGTCGGGCCTCCCAACCTCCTCCTTTTTAAGTGACGAACAACTATTCCAAACCCAGCTGAAATACAACGGATCGATTTTTCTCTATCAGTTTTACATCATGATCAGAGTTGGGGGGCGGAGGCCGGGAAGGAAGTGAGGGACCGAAAAGGGAGCAGGGGAGGAGAAAGAAGAAGAGAAGCCTCCAGAAAGAAAGGAACTCAAGGATGGGCGTGCGGATGGAAGAAGAAAGGCATACTGTGTACCCCGGGAAAAAGGCCCGGTTCTCCAAGCTGCACACCATAATCTAATTATCCTAAATGTCAGAGGCAAGACCTTCCCTTTCAGAGCTCCTCATTTCTCGGTCATTCTCCCATCGGTGTGTTCTCAAAGCCACAAGAAGCCTACCATTATTCTGAAATAAAAGAAAAGAGATACAGCATGGGCAAAAGCAGGAAAATTGCACCCAGAAATCTCTGCAGAATCCGTGCATATCGCCTATTAATTAGCTTTCCTTGAAATGTAAGTCCCTCTAGTGATTGGTATTATTAATGGCAGCAAAGGCTGACTGCGATTATCAGCGACCTGAGGCACATTTCCCATGCAAGGATCTTAAGAGCAATTTAAATTTACATTGCAGGAAATTCAAGATAGGCATTTCTGCCTCTCAAAGTTTATTTAAAAAAATAGTAAACAGGGGCACCTGGGTGGCTGAGCTGGTGAAGCGACTGCCTTCAGCTCAGGTCACCATGCCAGGGTCCTGGGATGGAGCCCCACTTCAGGCCCCCTGCTCAGCAGGGGAGCCTGCTTCTCCCCCTCCCTCTGCCTGCCGCTCTGCCTACTTGGGCTCTCTCTCTCTCTCTCTCTCTCTCTCGCAAATAAATAAAATCTTTAAAAACAAATAGGAAACATTATACAGATCTATGTAGTCACACGGGCATATCTATTGTGTGTGTTTACGTGTATACACACATACACCTTTTGAAACTTCACTTTGTAGAGAATGCATTGTGATAAAAAAAAAAAAAACTGCGGAATAATTCAGCAGGTGGAAATGGAAGGCAAATGGGAACTGAAGTCTCTAATTTCTAGACCATCCTCAATGTATTGATTCAACAGAGCGAGAATGTGAGGTGTAATGTGAGGTGTACAAAACAGTGGGCAAGGGGCGCCTGGGTGGCTCAGTTGGTTAAGCCTCTGACTTCAGCTTAGGTCATGGTCTCGGTGTCCTAGGATCAAGCCCCACATTGGGCTTTCTGTTCAGCAGGAAGCCTGCTTCCTCCTCTCACTGCCTCTCTGCCTACTTGTGATCTCTGTCTGTCAAATAAATAAATAAAATCTTTAAAACAAACAAACAAACAGAAAAACCAGTGGGCAAGGAAAAGCAGGATTAGTGGAGAAATTATCTTAATAACAAAGGCATCATGCTAATTATCCAAATATTACACATCACATATTTATATTTACACATGACACATAAATATAGCAAGGTAAGTATGGAACAGGTCTGGAATTCTACATTTTCTGATTATAAAAATAATACACGCTTCACGCAAAATAAATGAACATTTACAGAACAGAAAGCAAAACAAGAATAACACTTATAATCCCACCAGCCAGAGATACATACTGTTCATATTTTTTAATTTTTTTAACGATTTTATTTATTTATGTAAGAGAGAGAGAGAGCACAAGCAGGGGGAACAGCAGGAAGAGGGAGAAGCAGGCTCCCCGATGAGCAGGGAGCCCAATATGGGGCTCGATCCCAGGATCCCGGGATCATGACCTGAGCCAGAGTCACCCTGGTGCCCCCGTACTACTCATATTCTATATACACCCATACATTATAAATACACACACCCCATCCCACACACCTTCGAAGAATGTTTTCTTTGAATCTAACAACATTTATTCAGCGCTTGCTATGCTCCAGGCCTTGTTCTGTGGGCTTTATTGTGGTATTTTACTGGATTCTTAACAACAACCTGCTGAGGTCAGAACGATCATCTCCATTTTACAGATGAGGAAACTGAGGGCACAGAGGGATTCAGTAACTACCTTCACACATATCACATGTGCTCTCTTTGACAAAAATTCGATCGTGCGTTTCCATAACCTAAACTCTCCATGTCGATAATACAGCTAGATGTCATTTTGATGACTACATGGTTTTCTGGTGTATGGGTGGACCTTTGCACAATCCCTTACTTTGCACATGGAGGGTGTTCAAATATGGGGGTGGGTTGTTTTGTTTTGCTGTTAGAAACAACTCTGCAGGCCCGCTGCAGGTGGACACCACGATCTCCATTTGAGCAAGGAGTGCAAGGAAGTTCCACCCAGTTAAATTGGGGACCCAAGGCAACACAGATCCGTCAGGGAACTCGCTGGGCCCTGCTGGAGCTCAGGCTGGTATGCTTGAGCTCCTGAAGGCATTTACATTCTCAAGGGCAGGAGAAGCTGCGAGCCATAGCTCTGGGGCAAAATGAACTCCTCTCCCCAGAGCTGGAGACAACTAGTGTGGTAGGATGAAAAAATGCCCCCAACCCCCACCCCAAGATCTGCCCCCATCCCCATCCCTGGAACCCGCAAATGTTACCTTTATGGCGAAAAGGTCCTTACACAAGTCAAGGGTCTCAAGGTGAGGGGATCATGCTGGATTACTGGGTTGGGCCCCAAATGCCATCACAAATGACCTTACAGGGAAGAAGCAGAGGGAGCTCTGACACAGGTGAAGAGAAGGCAATGTGGTCACAGAGGCAGAGCCTAGACTGATGGAGCCACAGGCCAAGGAACACTGACAGCTCCCAAAGCTGGGAGAGGCAAGGGATTGATGCAATCCTTCCCTAAGTTCTCTGGATGGAGCACGGCCCAGGGATAGCGATTTCAGACTTCTGGTCTTCAGAATTACAAGAAAATAAGTGTGTCGTCTGAAGCCACGCAGTTTGTGGTAACTTGTTCCCGCGGTCCCCGGGTATCCATACAACTAGCCGCAGGCGATCACTGCAGAAGGACCAACGGGCTCCAAATGGGGGAGGGGAGGGAAGAGGGCCGTTTGACCTCAACCCTGCAGGAAAGATCGGATTCCCTTGAGCAGGGAAGGGGCTGGAAGGGCATTCCAGGAAGAAGAGTCAGCATGTGCAAAGGCCCTAGAGGGGAGAGAGGGGGCAAGTGTGCTTGGGGAGCAGCAGTGGCCCAGCGTGACCCGTATCCAGACCACAGGAAGGGATGTGGCGGGAGAAGAGAATTCAAGGGTGGGCCAGGCCTTACTGGTGGACAGGAAAGAGTGTGAAAGCCCCACTAGGAAATCTGGGTGCTTGCTTACAGTAATGTAGAACCAATGCAGGTAGACTTAGTATATTTCTGGGTTTGAGGATTCTGTTATTTTCCCTCATTCTCCCGAGAGGCAACAGAATGGCAGTGGCTTTCTGGCTATTTCAAGACAAGAACTATGTTGCTTACTGTCCAGATGATCCACTCGGATTTGTTATACCACTAGGGACATGTGGACGAAATCCTGCTTAAATGGTTCCTCCAGGGAGGGAGCAAGAAACATGACGATGAGATGGACTTCCTCAGTTCCATCTGGTGTCAAAGCGGGGGGGGGAATGTTCCTGCCCGCCCCAACACCAGGAAACCCACTCTGAAATGTACCAAATAACGACCCCAACAGAGCACAATCCTCTGTTAAATTAAGCTACAGGTTCTTCTGTCATGCTTTACTTTTGGAAGGTCTACTAAGCCAAAGGCCACTTTTTCCCAACTAAACCCAGCAGAAAAAAAAAAAAAAAAACAAAGTGATGTAAACTGGGCTCTGTATCTGTAATTCTATCATTTCTTTTCTTTCTTTTCTTTTTTTTAATTATCTCATTTCCTAAACTCTTCATTCTTAGTCCGTAATTCTGCAGCTAGAACCTCCACTTCGTTTAGTTGGAACTAAATCCAAAGCCAGGACATTTTGGGGGACAACCTTGCCAGATGTGTAGCTCCACGACATTTCCTTGGCATCCAGGCCACTGGATTTCCAGAAAAGGCACCCGGCCATCACTAGCTCAGGCCTCTGGAATTTTCCATCCTTGGCTAAAGAAAAGGTTAAAAAAAATAAACATGGCTCTGTCCCCTGGAGAACACTTTGCGGCCAAACACTGAGGAGAGGGGGAAGGAAGAGGTGAGAAAAAGAGAGAGAAAGAGGAGAAAGGGAGAGTGGGAGCGTGCCCACCACAGAAGCATGGCGGAAGGGAGCAGCCAAGGGCTGGCTATGGGAGAGCTCTGGTGCTCGGGCTGGACCAGGGAGCCAGATAACACAGATTTTCCCAGACGGTGGCAGTGCAGGGAGGGGAACGCCACCAAGAGCAGCACTTGAAGAAAATCACAGGGAGGGGAAGACAGTTAGAGGGTGGCAGAAGGTGGGAAGGGGAAGAAAGCAATGTGGTAGGGAGAGGACAGAGTCAAGAGAGAGGAAGCCCGGCCCGGAGGGGGCCAGCCTCAGAGAAAATCTCAAGGGCTAAGAGGGGAAGCCACCATTGTTACCACTCCCGTCTAGGAGGGTTTGCTGCCTTGACAAACGTGGGTCTGGCCCAGGGGTGGGCTTCCACTCCTCTTCCACCCGAGGACAGTGGAAGTGAGGGCAGGTTGACCCGGATCACCAGGCCCTCCACCCTTGACTCCCAAAAGAAATGTGGCCTCTACACGTTTCCAGCAGTCCCCAGTCTCCAGCTTCCATTTCCCTCGGAGACCAGCACCCCGAGTATCCACGACATTCCTTCACTAACTGATGGGGGGTCCTGAATGATGCAAGATCATGGTGTATATTGCCTCCATACCCTGAACCAATGTCTACTCACCCCTATGGGCTCTGAGAAAACCAGTCCATTTACCTAGAACAACTTCTAAAGGGTCTGAGTTCTTCCTATCAGAATCTAAAAAGAGACTGCTACCCATGTTAAATATTGTTAATATTTTTTTAAGATTTTATTTATTTATTTGACAGACAGAGATCACAAGTAGGCAGAGAGAGAGAGGAAGCAGGCTCCCCACTGAGCAGAGAGCCCGACGCGGGGCTCGATCCCAGGACCCTGGGACCATGACCTGAGCCAAAGGCAGAGGCTTTAACCCACTGAGCCACCCAGGCACCCCTAAATATTGTTAATATTTTAATCTCTGGTCTCCTAGTCTATTATAATGGGGAAAACAAAACAAACAAACAAACAAAAAGAACCTCCTTTCAGTCTGAACTTTTTTGTATCCTTTAGTTTCCTCAGATTAAGTCCTTGTCTTGCCTTCCTCCACCCCCCCTTGCTCTAAGTAGATTTAATCCTTTAACAAGAAATCAGTGGAAATAGATTCTCTGCTTCAGTTCAAGCAACCATTCTAAAAACACTTCCCTTGAGATTTTGGCACGCACTGAAGGAAAGTATCTATCTTTTCTCTCAGCTAAGGCAGTTACCTTCCACAGCTCAGCACACCTCTCTCTCTCTCTCCCTCTCCAACAATACACTTGGTTTCTAGTTCCTTCTGGTATATACCACAGCTCCCCACGTTCCAGAGTTCTAAGGCATCCCTTAGAACAGAAACCCCTGAAACAGAAAGCCATAAATCAAGAACATAATACGAAATAAAACAGAATAAAATAAAATGAGCCGGGCTGAAGGGAAAGAGCCTATCATCTGGAGAAGACACCAATTTCCAGAGGAGACTTCAGCAGGACTCCAATTAACAATTCTTCCATCTTTTATAGATTAGTATAGATTGGTAGTACATGAACACATCAGAAACCATTTTTAAGCTAATTCCTTGAGAACATCTGAATGTTTTCAGTGAACTGGCTGATAAGGAGAATTGGAACTGTTTTCCTACCGAGGGGGGGAAAGAAAGGAAAAAACATAGCTGAAGAAAGAGAAGACGGTGAATGCAACTTTTGTCCCTATAGATTTTATAAACAAAATCTTATGGGCGGGGGGTGGGGGGGAGTCCCCCAACCTTTTACACAATTGTCAATGCACTACAGTCAGGTCACTTAGCCAACGGGCCCGAGAAAAGCTAGGCCGGGCCTCAGAGAAGCATAGCCATGGCCAATTAGAATCTATGTAAAAATAGAAAATGCGGGACGCCTGGGTGGCTCAGTTGGTTGGACGACTGCCTTAGGCTCGGGTCATGATCCCGGAGTCCTGGGATCGAGTCCCGCATCGGGCTCCCAGCTCCATGGGGAGTCTGCTTCTCCCTCTGACCTCCTCGCTCATGCTCTCTCTCACTGTCTCTCTCTCTAATAAATAAATAAAATCTTTAAAAAAAAAAATAGAAAATGCAATCCACATCTATGCTAGAGCACTCCTTCAGCGCAGGAAAGCTCTCTGCCTCCAGCTCATCAGGGATATTACGCTTGCCAGGGTGAGGAGGGCTGGTGCCCACGTGATCAGCCAGTGAGTGAGTTTTTGTGGTGTGTCTCTAAGATGGCAGCAACTGGACTGGGTGAAGAGCGGAAGTTTCAATTTATCTCTCAACTGAAATCATGAAACCAGAAGATCAGAGAGATTTTTCCAGTCCCTCTCACTGTTTCTCCGACCACGGGTTTTAGAAACCTGTTTTTGGAAAAGGGTCCTACAGTTACCCTGGAAATGCAGGCAGGCCATGCCTGGTCTAACTTGACCTTCAGGATGAGGGAAGTGTCTCTCACACAGCACACATGAGAGGTGTCTTGGGGCTAGTCAACCGAAGAGTTATTCTCTCGTGATGCGAAACCATCTCTTTCTCTTTTAAACATACACACACACCCATGAGCATGTGCGCATGCACGTGTGCACACACACACACACACACCCCCCTCACTACTCTTTTCTTCAACTTTAGCTGGGGGTGGAAAATTCCATAGGCCTACGCTGGCTAAGTGCCTGCTAAGTGTCTGGCCAGCTTGTATCCTGAAACACCTCAAGTCTGAGAGCAGTGCCCACTTACAAGAACTCCAGACTGAGGGAGTTTTGTGTGGGAAAAATTTTTTTAATTATGAAGAATTTAAGAAAACATCCAAATTGAAATTGCAGACTGCAGACCTGTATGGCTTTCTTTCAGCCAAAAGTCTCAAAAGGGATTGTACTTCCTCATTTGAATTCTGTGAAGACTTCCGTACCTGGCTAGCAGTTTACCAGCCAGCCCATAGGATCCCTGGTCCTCCCCGACCCTGTCAAGTATCCATGTGGTGAACCCAACCCCGGCATCCCACCACTCTTCAACCTCCAGCAATGCCTGTGTGGTAGGAAGCATGGTTTCCACAGAGGTCCGCCATCTTAATCCCTGGAACCCGTTTCTACATGACTTTCCGTGGCAAAGGGAACTCTGCAGATGTGATTAACGGTTTTGAGATGGGGAAATTATACAGGCTTATCCAGGCAGGACCAGTGTAACCCAAAGGTACATAAGTGTAACCATAAGCACAAGGGTGCTTCTAAGTGAAGGAGGGAGGTGGGAGAGTCAGAATCAGAGAAGGGGGTGTGATGACAGGAGCAGTGTCAGAGTGACATGACACAAAAAAGACTTGACCGGCCATTGTTGGCTGGAAGATGGAGGAAGGGGCCATGAGCCAAAGAATGCGGGCAGCCTCCAGAAGCTGGAAAAGGCAAGGTAATGGATTCTCCCCCAGAGCCTCTGGAGGAAGTGAGGCCCTGCTGACTGACACCTTGGCGTTAGCCTAGTGAAACCCACTCTGGACTTCTGACCTCCAGACTGTGAGAATAAATTTATGTTTGCGACGCTAAATTTGTGGCAATGTCATAGCAGCCATAGGAAACGAATCAGACCATGTGTCTAGTCCAGCCCTCAGTAGAGCCACTGGCTGGGCCTCCTCATCCTGGGCACTCTGCCTTCCCCCAAATTCTCTAAGCAGACACTCACCCCTCCAGCCCACTAATCCCACCGTGCTGAGCTCAAGCTGGGTTTTTATTTTTGGTGGTGGTGTTTTTTTAAAAATGTTATTTATTTATTCGAGAAGGGGAGAGAGAAAGAGCACAAGCTGGGGGAGAGGTAGAGGGAGAAGCAGACATCCCACTGAGCAGGGAACCTGAGGTGGGGCTTGATCCCAGGACCCCGAGATCACGACCTGAGCTGAAGGCAGATGCTTAACCGACTGAGCCACCCAGGTGCCCCAAGCTCAAGCTGCTTTAGGTTCCCAGTGAGGGTAGGGCAGCCCTCCTCAGGGTGAGCAAGAAGACCAAACTCACTTCTGGAGGAAATGGGCAACTGGTTGGAAAGCCAAGGCAGGGGGCTTAGATTCAGGGGATGGGGTAAGACAAAGGCCCCATGACTGAGACAGTGACATAAGGGGACGAAGAAGAAGATAAAACCTGGTGACCAGAAATGACTATTAAATACAGGGCAGGCCCAGCAGCCTAGAGGATTTTGAGGCCCAAGACCTGAGCTCTGCATTCAGTATCCTCTGATGTTACCTTCTTAGGCCCAGGCTGGTCTCTGAGCCCAGGACAGTGCTGAGGCAGCAGTGGACATCAGAGTAGCTCCAGAAACAGGAGGGAAGGAGGAAGAAAGGAGGCAGGGAAGAGAGAGCAGGGCTTTCATTACAGAACTAAAGTCAGGAGGCCTTACAGAATTCTCTTCTGGCTCTCCCAGTGCCTGAATGCTCATTTGCAGGGGGCAGACAGAAGCAAAATTCCTCCACAGACAATCACGGTGGCCCCCTGGTAATGGAGAAGCCCCCTCCCCTGGGGTCAGGTTAGCCAGACGTCTTTGCTCCACAAGCCACAGGGCACGATGGAAAGCCTCTGCTGGCCAGAGGGAGAGCTCCTGGCCCCCTAGGAGCTTTTAAATAATGTTGTCATTCCATTTTTGCAACAGCTAATTCAGTGGCCTCCTGGCCTGAAGTTATTTCTTGGTGAGAAGTCAGGCACCTCACAGATGACATTCCCTCCTTCGGGTCTCTAGGAAACCAATCACTGCAGTGAAGCGTGAGGAACTTGTTAACTTAGGAAAATAAACTGGTTATGCCCACAGGACTCTTCTACGCACCCCGTAAGTACAGACACGGGGTCCTGCTAGGCGCAAAGCTGGAGCCTGGCAGTTTCTCAAGTGGGTAAACCAAGCTACTAATATCAAAGGCCTGGAGAGACATACAGATGCTATTTTTGGGGCAGCACTACCCTGCACCAAAAAAAAAGAAAAAATCATAAAAACAGTTCCATGACTCCGATCCCAGGTACCTCGGCAGAGCCAGTGTTCTGGAGAATTTTTTTTCCCATATACTTTTTCAAATAGCAGAGAATGGAAGAACAGCCAATTGCAAACAGTTCTCAGAATCCTTAGGCTTACTTTGGCAAGGAAAAGTCTATACGGATCCTGCCCACATTTCTCAATCGCAGCCCCACCCCTCTTTTTTTGTTTTGTTTTGGTTTTGTCCTCACCTCCTACTTTCCCACTTGGGAGACCCAAGCTCACTCAGAGATAAACACAGTTTCCCAAGGAGAAGGAGGAGGTGATCATCACCAAAACCACACAAAAAAGAGCTTCCTCCACCTGATCTACTGGAGACTCGAGGCCAGAAGCGAGTGCTTCTTTACCTGATGACACCAAAGGAGACAAGATGCCTGGAGTTCATAACCTGTTCTGTGATTTGGTCAAGATGGCCGCCCAGCCTTACCTGAGTCTCTCCTTCCCCATTTCCGCACAGCGGGGGCGGAGGAGGGCAACATGGTGCGTGTTCAATGGTGACCTGTGACAACATGCCAGGTCATAGGTCTAGCATTTTTTTAACCCTTCGTAAGCCTGGGGGTCATTCATCTAAAAACCATTTCCAACAATTGCGTTTCCCCAGCCTCCTGCCACACCTCAGGGAAACACTTCCCGCTGACTCGGAGGCTTGGAAGACCGCTTGACTTCTTAGTTAAATCTCACCCAGTAAAACAGTTCGGTCGGGAGGGAAAGCTGATTCTTAAGTATCAGAATAGCCTCGAACATTTCTCAGCAGCTTGAAGCATATATGATCTGACCTAGGCTGTTAAGAACTGCAAAAATACAACTTCCTGGGAACGAGAAACTCCATGGGCAATGAGAATCAGGTGGAGAACAACTGCAGGAAATCGTTAATAGCAAATTTAGGCCTGATTGCGCGAGGTCGGGCGCGGACAATAGATAAACCACATGTCGCTCGAACAGCTGCCACATTTTCCGTCCTATCGGCTATGCTGGAAACCCGTATGCACTATTCCAGATAGAACCTATCCTGCTAGCACAAAACCAGGATAACTGAATATAAAGCACACTCATTTCTTAGGAGACATTTAAGGCTTTATGAGTTTTCCACTAAAATACATGTTTCCAAAACAGACCTTTAAAAAGGCACCTGAATTTGAACTTCAATATTCACTTAAAAAAAAAAAAAAAGAAGAAGAAAATTGACGATTAATGAATGAAAGGGATGTCAATAAAAGTTTTGGGAGGGAAAGGAAAGAGCACCAAAGTTCTATTTTTCCACACAGAGCTCCTCTAACCCCTCCTTTCGTGTCAACCACTCTGAACAGACTGTCCTGTCCTAAAGGTCAGTGCTTTTGCAAAAGGCCTCGCCCACAAGTTCCCTGGACCAGAGGGGCTTCTCCACGGGCAGGAGCCGGGGTGTTCCTCCCCACCAGAGGACCAGCCTTCCCACTCACTCATCAGACCTGGCTGAAGGCAAGGATGGCCAAAGATCCAGAGCCCTAGCTTGCACCTGCCAGTTTCTTCTTCTAGGAAGGGGGCGTGCTTCCCTTCCGCCCGTTTTTCTTTCGTCTGGTGACCTGGGCTACATACCCAAAAGACTTCTTGCCCACCAGAAAGCCTGGGAATATTCATGAGAGCCAAGAGCACTTGGCAGAGTCGCATGCCAAGGCCCCTGTTGTGTGCTTCGCAAGCCACGCCTCCTTTAAGCCTCTCCACACGCCCACAGGAGGGGTTATCAAGACACTAGAAGGTTAAATAACTGACCCAAGGTCACCCGGTAAGAAGCCGAGCTGAACTCTGAACCTGGGCCTTCTCCTTCCAGATCCCACTCCACGACGTCGCGCTGTTCTCATAAACCCTAGCTTCCAGGCTTGGAAGTTCAAGGAGACCGCTCTCAGCCTCCAGGGTGGGACACGGCAGGAACCGACCGAGGAGGCATCCGGCTAGAAGTGGCTATAAAGCAACAGGCCAATGTTACGCGTGAGCAGCACCCCCAGCCCCGCCACAACCCACATTCCTGACAAAAGCAAAAGGAGAGCAAGAGATCTAAACCCCGACGAGATGTGGATCATAAAATTGCCGCTGGATTTACAGAAAAGGGGAAACAGCTCTAGCTCCTTCTCCTTCCCGTGGTTTCCAGCCTTCCCTTCTGTGTTAACAACAACAACAACAACAACAAAATACTAAGAATTCTTCAACAGGCCTTACTCATGATTCTGTATCTCAGAAGAAAGTAACACCCAAGTAGGTAAATGACTCCTTTGAACTGAAATGCCACTAACAAGTAAGCGGTGGGGGGGGGGGGGGGCTCCTCTGAGCGGAGGACTAAGGGTTTGGGAAGGTAGCAAGCACTTCTTCCAGTCCGTGGAGGTCCAGTAAAGGAATGCCAAGGTGAGTCACACGTGTACGCTGTAGATAAATCTGAGTGTTAGACATTACCGCTTACTTTCCCTGACCCCCCCCCCCAAAAAAGGCCTCTACACTCAAATAAATGTGGGAATTGCCATAGAACAGTGTTCATGGGCAAAAACCTGGTTAACATTGTTGAACCCCTAAAGGACCGAACCCTTGAAAAAACAGTAAAGATCACCAAAAAAGAACGTGGGGCGGGGAAGGAAGGCAGAGATGACGTCACCAACTGAAGGCAGAAGGCAGAATAGCTAGGCTCCTGCCAATTTCTGTCCTCTCCATTTGGGTCATTTGCATACATCTAATCTCCCTTCCGGACCTGTGAGTCCCTTCAGGGCAGGAAACGGCTCAAGCAGCCCCTCTTCTCCCCAGCTCAAACTCTGGGTGGGGGAGCTGCCCAGGGGGTGACCTGACTTCCCATTTCTGTTCTAACTGGAAGTCTGGGGCTAGCCTCCAGACCACTCCTCCACGCCCTGCCTCCCACTTCCCTAATCACCCCCAAAGGTGCAAACCTCTTTAATCAGCCTAATCTGGCCTACAAATCTCATCGCGGGCCTCCCCCTCCCCCTTCCTCCCCTTCCTGATCCCATTTGGAACACCTCTGCCCTCAAGAACCCTAGTCTTGGGGCGCCTGGCTGGCTCAGTTGGTAGAGCATGTGACTCTTGATGTCAGGGTTATGAGTTCAAGCCCGACGTTGGGAGTAGAGTTTACTTAAAACGATGCATTAAAAAAAAGGAACCCTAGTCTTTTGCCAGAACACAACACTACGTGCTCAGCCATTCCCTAGAATGTTCTCTCCACAGTAAGCCTGACTTAACTGAAAGCCGGTTTTATCCTGACAGCCCTCTCGGGATGAGGTTGCTCTTCTTCTTTTCCTCTCCCCTATCACCAAACACACTTTGCCTCCGATTCACTCCGGCTCAGAAACCTCAGCGCCATCTTGACTCCACCTCCTCTCCTCTTTCCCTCCCACTTCTTCCTTCCTCTCTTCTCCTCCCCCTTCAAGAATCCCCGATTCTATCACTGAAACACCTCTTACATCCTCCCCCTTATCTCCATTCTCACTGCCTCAGGTAAGCCTTTCTTATCTCTCTCTCCAGAACTGTGTAACTATATGTTAACTAGTGACCTGGCCTCCAGTTACCCAACACCTCGTCCAGCCTACATACTGCTGCCAGTGGATTTTCCCGAGTACCCACCGCATTCCCGGCACTGTGTGAGGCCCTGGGCATAGAGATGAATACACAGCCCCTGACTTCTTGGCTAATATCTAGAAAGGGCAAGAAACATCACCCCCTCCCCCATCTGTGATAGGCCCTTCTAGAATACCTTTGTTTCACCAGCTCCCTCTTTTTTTAAAACCTTTATGAATCACTTATACATTAGACACTTTCCATACACTATCTTCTTCTTTTATCTTCCTAAGAACCACACAAGGTGGGTACTATTTACCCCATTTCACAGATGAGGAAAATAAGATCTGGTTACGGGCCTCGTCTCACAAGGCAAGCAAGCTGGTGACCAAGGCCACATTTAGGCCCAGGTCTGACTCTTGAGCCTGGGCTCTTGCCTCCCATGTTTTAAGTAGGACAGCAAAATTCTGGAGAAGAGCCCAAATAGGATGACCATGATGGTGAAGAATTTCGAAACCAAGTCATATGAAAAAGAGAGGAAAGAAATGAAGTCTCTTTGGTTTTTGCGAAAAATGGCACGGTGCTGGGGCGCCTGGGGGGCTCAGGCGGTTAAGTGTCAGAATCTTGATCTCGGCTCAGGTCCCGATCTCAGGGTCCTGGGATGGAGCCCGTGTCAGGCTTGTGCTGGGTGTAGAACCTGCTTAAGATGCTCTCTCTCCTCGCCCTCTGCCCCCCCCCCCCCACAAAATGACATGGTGGATGTCTCCAAATATTTGAAAGGTTGTCATGCGAAAGAGGAAGCAAACATATTCTGTGTGGCTCCAAACAGCAGAGCTAGGTCTGGCTATGGCAGAACTTAATGGAGTAAATTTCAGTTCAAGAGCCTTTTCTAGCATACCCCTATACCCCTCCTAACAGGCAAGTAGCATTTAAGGAGAAGCCAAGTCTTCATCTGTCAGGGGTATATGTAGGGGGCAAGCCTGCCATGTGCCAGTGGTCTAGATCAGCATTTCTGGGCACATGAGAATCACCTTGAGTAGTTTTCAAAACACACGATGCCTGGCCCCACCCGGGACTTATCGAAACAGAGTCTTGGGGTTGAGACCGTTATTGCAAGAATTACAAACCAGGAAATACGTCTGTAAGAAGGTTCACTCAAATCCCCCAAAGAAGAAATACAAGTGGCTAAATCCACATATGACAAACTGTTGGAGAGTAACCGAAGAAATGCAAATTGGAATGGTGCTGTACCATCTACCTACCTCCTATCAGACTGCAAAGACTAAAAAATATTAATAACCAGTGTTGGCATGGGAGAGGGGAGATGAACATGTGCATATTCTGATAAACAGTGAATGCCAACAACTTTCTGCAGGGCGATTTGACAGTGTGTTCCAGGGGACGCTTTTTTCTTTTAATTAATCTATTTATTTTTAAATTCCAGTATAATTAACATACAGCATTATATTAGTTTCAGGTGTACAACACAGTGATTCAACAGTTCTATACATGACTCAGGGCTCATCACGGTAAGTCGGTAAGTATACTCTGACTTCTCACCCCCCCAACTCCCCTCAAGAGATTTTATTTATTTATTGGACAGAGACAGAGAGAGAGCACAAGCAGAAGCAGCGGCAGGCAGAAGGAGAGCGAGCAGCAGACTCCCCGCTGAACGGGGAGCCCGATGCGGGGCTTGATCCCAGGACCCCGGGATCATGACCTGAACCGAAGGCAGATGCTCAATGGACTAAGCCACCCAGGCATCCCATCAGAGGGCTTTTTAATGCTAAAAATGTGTCTAATATTGCAGCAAACAACTCCATTGCTGGAAATTTCCCCTGAAGGGACAATCTAGCAAGCTTGGAAACACCTGCTCAAAGATGTTCATCCGTTAATGTTTTATACCCGTGCTGTCTGAAAGAACTTGCTTCAGTGATGGGCACGTTCTCTGTCTGCACTGTCCTATTTGGCAGCCCCAAAGCCACATGTGACTACTGTGTATTTGAACGGTGGCAAGTGCAAAGGAGCCAATTTTTTTAAGTTAACATAAATGTAAATGGCCACAGGTGTCTAGGAGCTAGCACGACTCACGCCTCTAACACCACAAAACTAAAAACTACCAAATTATCGCACAACGAAGTATGATTACCTACCAGACACGCACAGTGGAAGTTTTGGCCATCATTAAACATGATTACGTGCATTTACATTAACTGAAGTGAAGAAACAAATGTTCATAGGATATTAAGTGAAAAAAATTATTTCAAAGTTTGTATATTTTTTCATCTTCTTTCATAGATAGATACACACATAGAGATCAAAGAGTCTTGACCTACACACGTTAGAATTTTAACAGTCTCCCTGCATAATGAGATGATTATTCTTGCCTGGTTTTCCACCTTTTCTACAACAAATATGCATTTACTATGTAACAAAGCAATAAACGTTTACAAAAGAAAGCTTAGGGGCACCTGGGTGGCTCAGTGGGTTAAGCCTCTGCCTTCGGCTCTGGTCATGATCTCAGGGTCCTGGGATCGAGCCCCACATCGGGCTCTCTGCTCAGCGGGGAGCCTGCTTTACCCTCTCTCTCTCTGCCTGCCTCTCTGCCTGCTTGTGATTTCTTTCTTTCTCTGCCAAATAAATAAGTAAAATCTTTAAAAAAAAAGAAGAAGAAGAAAGGAAAAGAAAGCTTAACAAGGGTTAGTCCAGGAAAAAGGCTCAACCCAGAGATTTCTTGTGCACATTTGTCTTAGGAAACAAATTCCACTATTTGGTGCTTCAAAGAGGGTTCACAGAATACTCCGCCCGGGGCTTTTGGACAGATCCTCCAGGGGTGACTTGCCCTGGGGCCCCCTAACCTGGAGCAGCCCACGGGAGCAGGGAGCCTCCTTCTTGTTAGGCACCAACACTTGGGGTAACCGTCCGCAGCTCATTCAGCCAGAGCCTAGCTAGGTCTGAGAACCAGAAATGCTTGGTCAAGAAGCCCATCGCCATGGGCTTTATTCTGCGTTGTTGTTTGGTCCTATATTAAGGAATCACCCACAACTTCCCTGGGTGGAGGGAGCAGGACAGCAGATTCGTTTCCAGGCCTTCCCTACATGTGAACCTAACACACACTCCAAGCAAAGGTAGTTGTATGCGGTGGGTTGGGGGGCAGTCAGCAGCTGCGGCCACTCTCAGCCATCCTCGGCTTTTGGAGAGTTTTTCTCTACCAGGGTTATTAGATGACATCCAGCAGGTGCCAGCTAAGGACATATCCTGCCTCCAGGGGCTAAAGCCCGGAACATCTAGCAACTCTTTCCAGATCCTTCTGCGCCCGAGGAATTGAGGGTAAGTTCCGCAGCAGTAGGCAAGCAGTATTTAAACACCTACCAAGCAATTTTTCCCAGGCTGACAGGAGGACTGCCCTTAAGGGCAGCTAGAACATGACAGGTTTCTGAATGACTTTGTGTCCCCCACCCCCCCCCCCCGGCAGAAACAGCTACAGCCTGAATTGTAACAAAAACACGGTTTCAACTCTGCATATTAAATGTGTATATATGTAAAAACTTCTCTTTTAATCACACACACTCTCAGGTTATAATATTCTCCCCAAACCTCTCCCAGGAAATCTCCGCCAATGGTTAATTCTATCATTATCCTTTTCCCTTGGTTAAAACTGACCTTCACATAAATGCCAAACCTAAAGGAAAATGCAGCAACCAGTCTCTTTCCCTGCCTGCTTCATTATTTAGTGAATAGAGGCGTGGGCATACTAATAACTGAATGAAAGTGTGAATCCTACATGCCTACATGCTATATACAGCCCAGGACCTCAGAGTTCTTCAAAACAGGGAGCAAAACGGAATGATGGTAGCCGCATGCCAACAAGGATACAATTGTAAAAATAATAATAATAAATTTTAAAAATCCAAAAAACCAAACAAAACCAACACCCATCTAAGCGGGAAATACTGTGTATTTGCCGTATATGCGTTCAGTCTGGAGGGTTTTCCAAGTTCTAGTGGGAAAGCCACCGGAGGATGGCGTGACCTGCTGTGGGAATGGTTCCCTCGTGAAATCCCACGAATACAGGCCTAACTCCTTTCATCGCACTTCGCTTTGCCCTGCTTTGCTGATAATTGCGTGTTTTACAAAGTGGGGATGTGTTGCAAACTGCCTCGAGCAAGTCTATCAGCACCATCTCTCCAAAACACCTGCTCACTTCACATCTGTGTCATTTTGGTTACACCTTGCAAGAGTTCAGACCTTTTCATTGTTATGGCACTTGCTACGGTGATCTGTGATCGGTGACTACGACTCACTGAAAGCTCCGATGATGGCTGGCTTTTTTTTTTTTTTTTTAGCACTGCAGTTATTTTTTTAATTAAGTCATCTAAGTTGTTTTTGAGACGCACTGCTATTGCACACTTAACAGACTACAGTATAGTGTAAACGTAACTTTTTGATGCACGGGTCAAGCAAAAATTTCATCTGGTTCGCTTTATCATGATAGCCACTCTCCGGCGGTGGTCTGGAACCGAACCCCCAGACCTCTGAGGTATTCCTGTGCGTGAGTCCGTATCGAAGCCCTAATGGGAGTGTCGTGGGTTTATAGCAGCAAGTGTAAATCCTACTTCAGCTGTCCCTAATAAACACTTTGGGGCTTAAATCAGAAAAAAATCACAAGTTGTAGCGGCAGCTGCAACACGGTCCACTTGCGTTCCAGACACCCATGGCTTTACTAACTCTGGTGACTGGCTCTTTGTGTCAGAAAAACAGGAGCCAAAGAAAGAGCCAGTTAGGAGAATCTACCCCTAAAGGTTGCTTCCTTGTTTCTTCATTGACCGAACTGCTTGCAAACAGCATGCGCCAAGATGCGAATAATCTAGGTGTCCTACTGACAAACACATACAAAGACCCAACCTGGGCTGCAACTAATAAGAACAAATGAAGAAAATGGCACCTGCATTCACATATAACTAGAGGGCACCTACCATTTTTCTTGAATGTGGGAGAAAGGCTCAACAGATATTCACGGGTTTGGATTCCTAGAATCTGTCCCCCATGTCACCCCTCATCAGCTCCCCAAATCTCCATGTGGATCACACACCAGAGTAGTAAATAAATACCATTCCAGTGCCTTGCCTGGTAAACATCTGTGCACTCAGTCCCAAGTAAACCAGGCTGGCAGCAGCTTCCAGATAAATCTGCTCCCACTAACAGTTTTTCCAGCTTTGTCACGGAGCCAGCAGTAAGGAAGAGGTAGCTGTACCTGTGGTATACAAAATTCTTTTAAAAGCCTCAAAGCCTGGGGCACTTGCATGGCCCAGTCTGTTAGGCGCCCTGACTCTTGATTTCTGCTCAGGTCGTGATTTCAGGGTCATGGGCTAGAGCCGTACTCAGTGGGGAATCTGCTGAAGATTCTCTCTCTCTCTCTCTCTCTCTCTCCCTCTACCTCTGGCCCTCCCTGCCATTCTCTCTCTCTCTCTCTAATAAATAGATAAATCTTAAAAAAAAAAAAAAGCAAGAATGTTAATATTAACGTTTTGCTGCTGAGGGTAGCAGGTTGAAGGCTGGTCAAATCCCACTGGACGTTTGCCGGGGCCCATTTCTACTCTTGAAACCATCTGTCCACATCACGGGCTCCCTTGGCACCATGCAGCAGAGGGCCAGCCACCCCAGCTCAAGCATTTTTTTTTTCCCCCATATTTAGGAAAGCATCTCCTGAGCGAGGCAGATTGAATCACTTGTTAGCAATCACCCAAGATGAGAGCCGGGTATAAATGCCCTACACATGGATTGCCTTCCTCTCTAAACTGGCTGTTATGGCAGCCGAGGTTCCAATCTGACCCTAACAGGACCTCATTCTAAAATCAGTGAGACACACAATAAGCCAAGTCCATTAAAACAACATTAAAGGTCTGGTTTTAGCTCTGCTAAACAGCAGGATTAAACTTTCAAGGGTCCAGCCACGATAGAGAGATTTCTTTAAAGTCACTTGGCTTTGCACAGTTGTAGCTATTAGGGATCAGATCTTTATCTCAAAGGTACACATTTTACCTTTGATCCTCCTCCAGAACTCCCACTAATGTCAACTTTCTCCACGGTTGGGATCAAGCCCCTGGCCTCCCTTTAATGTTGGCTTTATCGCAGATTCTACAAGATCAACAGAAAAATCACAAGAAAAAGCTGTGAAGTTCCCCTCCAATGATAAGTTGTTGGAACAAAAAGAGCCCACACGTAAATGGTGAAATTTAAACACAGCAGACGAGACGCTGTAAGGTAGAGGGAAAGGAGACACGAGAACGAAAAGCAACAACGAAAACCCAAAGTAACAAAACAAACACTAATGGCTTATTTGGGGTTTGCTCTCTAGTCCAAGAAATTGGCAACGAGTGTCTTGAAAACAGAAGGGGCGAGCGCCCGTTAGCACTGTCCGCTTTCCTCCTGAGCCAGACAATCCGGAGGGGGCTGAGGGTGCCATGGAGGGCTCCCAGGGGGTCAACGCGCTTTCAAATCCCCATCCCCCAGCCCTGCCGCCTCGGAGGCACCCCCGGGCTCTGACACCCACCACCCCCGCCGTCCTCCATCCCTGAACCCGCACACACCATCATCCCCCAAATACTGCCCCATCTCCTCGCCTCTGGAGCGCTCTTGGGTCCCAGGGGACACCCTCGCCCTGTGGCAACCGACCCCGCGCGCACTCGCCCCGGAACCCCGTTGTTTGCAATTCCCTCCCTCCGCGGCAGCAGCAGCAGCACCCGTTCGCCACCCATCACCACCCTCTCCCCAGTAGCGGGAGGAAGTCGCTCTGCTTCCTCTGTTCTCACCGCCCGCCCGAGCTTGGGAGCCCGGGGCTTTTTGGGTGGGGTTCTTTTTTTGTGTGTACACAATGTGTGTGTGTATGTGTGTGTGTGTGCACGCGCGCGCGCGCACGCGAGTGTGTGTGTGCAAAACGCTCATCGCATCCTTCCGCCGCGGCTCAGGTGTCCGCAGGAGGGAATCGGGATCTCGTCGCGCCCTGGTCCCTAGCTCTTTGTGCGGGCTCCAGGGCAGAGCGAGGTCCGCTCTCCAGCGCACACCCCCACCCCTCCCGGGGCCCGGGCCCGGGTTCCGAGCGTCCGCCTCCCGCGCAGCCGGCCGAGCCCCCGAACGCCCGTCGGGGTCCCACCGGGCGCACGCCTCCGCCGCACCGGGCGGCCGCCGCGCTGTCAGCGGGCGCCCGGGACTCGGACCCCGGCCGGCGGCGGCTGGTGCGCAAACTTACTGAAGCGGAGAAAGAGCCCGGGGCGCCGCGGGCGGCAGCCGCCAGCGCCGTTCCGGTCCCGGTGCCCGTGCCCGCGCCCGCGCGCAGAAAGCCACCCCGTCGCTCCCGCCCGGAGCGCGTCCTCCCGGGGCGCCCGGTGCCCCAGCCACTCACCAGCACCACGGAGCCCCGCACGGCCTCCGACACGCTCTGCCGGAGCTCGGCCGCCGTGCCGGGCTTGCTGAGCCGCTTGGTGAATTTGCGCACTTCGGCCATGGCAGCGGCGGACGGCTGGCGGCGGGCGCACTCACTGCCCCGGGCCGGGGCGGCCACGGCCGCGGCTGCTCCCTCTGTTTACCCGCCGGCCGACCGGCCACATCGCAGCTCGGCGGCGGCGCGGCTCCCGCGGCTCCTCCCTCCCAGCCGCGGCTCCTCCCTCGTTCCCTCCTTCCCTCCGCGGCTGGCCCGCGCGCTCCCTGTCCTGCCCCACGGCGGGGCCGCTCCCTCCCCTGGAGAGCCTGGGCTCGGCTCGCGGCGGGCCCCAGGAGGAGGGTGTGTCCGGCGAGGAAGGGTGTGTGCCGGGGGGAGGGCGAACCGAAGGGGGGGCGAGGGTCACGAGGGAAGAGGGGGGAAGTGGCAACCGCTCGGGCTCCGCCCGCAGCTGATGTTGCTGGTGCAGCCGCATCCGGGAGGGGAGATCGGGCTGCTTCGCTTTTCGCGCGCGCCTGTGTGTGTGTGTGGGGGGGGGGGGTGGTGCAACGAAATATCTCCAAGTGTGGGGCGTGTTCCACCCCAGTGCCCCTATCCCGCCCCAGCGGCTGCAGTGGCTGCAGGAGAGCCGGGGGACTCTTGCGTCGCCCCACCCCGCCAGCCCCCAGGGCCGCGGCGGCGAGGGACCGGGAAAGAACGTGGAGCGGCCGCCTATTGTGTGCTCTGCCGGGGAAGGGTCGCGCCGCTGTCGGTGGAGAGCTGGTGTTTTGCCAGAGCAGCTCGCCGGGGTCCTCCGCCCGCCCACACCTCTTTCTTGCCCAGGGGGTCCTGCGGCCAAGTGCGACCCGGGGAGGGAACAGGCTTGGGGAGTTGGAAACTTGCTGCGGCCGAACCCACTACCCCACCCCACCCCCACGAGGGCGGGGTAGAACTGGGTGGCGGGGTCTGAGCCTGTAGCAGGTTGTCTAGTTCAGCAGCGGCTGTGCGCTGGGGGTGGGGTGGAGTTGGTATCTGGAAGGCCCTGCCGGTCTTCTAGAAGCTTTCACATTGAGTCCCGCTATCACCTCTTCATCTCCTACTCCTTTCCTTATCCTCTTCACTTTCCGAGAAATTATTCTCCAAGAATCAAAGAACGTCTTCTAACCAGCTGTAAAACAAACATGCTTAAGACAGAAGTAAGAATGGGAATCTTAAAGTACTGGGGACCCTGAGAAAGCTCCCCGAGTGTAAAGTGAGAAGCTCCGCTGAAAACTTGGCAGTTTTCTGTCTGGTTACTTCATTTGTTGAGAGCTTGAACAAACGACAATTTCTGGTGAACCAGGCAGCCTTTCTAAGAAGGTTCCTACCACTGCCTTGGGGCACTTTCCCTTAACTTGAGAGACCAGTGACACCTACATGAAGGACTTCGTTAGGAAAACAAGGACATGGGTGATGGATTCCAGGAACCTGGGAAGGGTCCAGTCTCCTAGCAGCAAATCTATTTCAGCAGCCAATCCCATTAGTCCCCATAAAGCACAGAGAGAGGGTCTGAGAGGGCTTGGTACCTACCGGGAGTCCCATAAAGGCAGAGGCTTTGTGTCCCCAGTCTGGGCTTTGCACAGTGTCTGGATATAGGAGGTGTTCACTGTTGAATGTACCTAGATCAGCGCAAAATCACGCCCTGCGTTCCGTGGATGGCTGTGTGGCCCACACTGTTGGTTACTCGCACAACAGCCGTAACTCTTTATCCTTGCTGCGAGAACCCAGGTTTGCTTTGGGTATAGGGCAGAGTTGCAGGGCTTGGAGAAGGCAGGCCCAGGTCCCGATGAATTAGGACTGGTTAAAAAAAAATCATATTAAGGGGCACCTGGGTGACTCAGTTGGTCAGGCATCAGCCTTTGGCTCTGGTGGTGGTCCCGGGGTCCTGGGATCCAGCCCTGGTTTGGGCTCCTTTCTCGGCAGGGAGCCTGCTTCTCCCTCTCCCAATGCCTCTCCTCCCTGCTTTTGCTCTCTCTCCTCCTACTCTCTCTCTCTCTCTCAAATAAATAAATGAAATCTTTTTAAAACTCATGTGAGGGGCGCCTGGGTGGCTCAGTGGGTTAAGCCTCTGCCTTCGGCTCAGGTCATGATCCCAGGGTCCTGGGATCGAGTCCCGAATCGGGCTCTCTGCTTAGCAGGGAGCCTGCTTCCCTCTCTATCTCTCTGCCTGCCTCTCTGTCTACTTGTGATCTCTGTCTGTCAAATAAACAAATAAAATCTTTTAAGAAAATCATGTGAATCTCACTTTCCTTTACTAGGAGGAATGTCTTGACTCCCATTCAGTTTCGGCCAGTGGAATATAAAAGAGCAGTGTGAAAGGAAGCCTCCTGAGAAAGCGTTCCAACCCTTGATACAAAGAGACGGGCAGAGAGACCTCTGTCCCCTTTTCTTTTTGAGAGGGATGTTTTCTTGCCATGCATCTGCTCTTGGCAGCCATTTTACAACCATGAGGGAAGGCCAAGATTATCGCAGAGAAGCCAACCCAGAATCTGGATGGCATTGACCTTTTGAACCAACCCCAATACCGCCTGCCTCAGATTTCCTTTTTACGTGATAAAAGTAAACCCTTTAGGTTTATGAAACTTTTAGTGGAAATTCTGTTAACTTTCAGCCAAAAGCGTCTTTACTCCCACAGACTATGTCGTAGCCGCTGAAAGTGCCCAGAAGTAGAGAATGATAGGTTCAAGGCCCGAAAAAGGGAGCCCACTCAGGGCATTCAAAGGCAGAAAGGAAAAATGCCAGGGTGGCCAGAACACAGAAGGCAGGGGAGTGGTATGAGAGGCGGGCGGCCTGACAAGCAGACCAACCGTTTCTCCGGGACCTCCCCAGCCGTCAAGGGCAGTTGTCACTCTGATGGTGCGCAAACACCATCTGGTCATCTTGTGGGGTCCACACTCGTTCCTGAGGCCATAGGTTTTACTCTTCCGCGTTAGAGCTTCTGTTAAGTTACATAAACACGGAGCCTTGTGCTATGTACAGAGGGAGAATGAAAGATACAGTCAAGAAAAAATGAAAGTTTTTATTTTATTTTATTATTTTATTTTATTTTTAACACATTATTTGGCTGGTTTATTGTCACTGGACTCGAACATTTTTCTCTGTAGCTCAAGAGTCTCACCTGAGGGAAATACATGAAAGCAAGGGGGGGTGCCTACAAAATCTTGGGTAATGGTTTGTTGTTGTTGTTGTTGTTGAAATTCGAGTTAGTTAACATATGGTGTAGGGTTGGTCTCAGGAGTAGAATTGAGTGATTCATCCCTTACATAGGACACCCCATGCTCGTCCAGACAAGAATGTACTTATGATATAAGGTGGTATGTAATATAGACCATACTTGAGGTAAAGAGGCGGCTGAGATCACACCCGAGAAGGGTCTATGGAAGGCTCCTTGGAGGAGGAGGTGTTTGTGCTGGACCTGGAGGATGAGGAGGGTCCGGACATGAATATTCACACAGTAAAGGGAAATTGTAGAGGCCATCCTACAGCTTCCAATAGGACAAAGAGGTGACCTCTTTTCCACATTTATGAAATATTTGCAATTTCAGGGCAGCTGGGTGGCTCAGCTGGTTAAACATCAGCGGTCGGCTCAGGTCACAATCCCAGCATCCTCTGCAGAGTCTGCTTCTTCCTCTCCTTCTGCTTCTCCTACGTCGGCTCCCCCACTCTCACCTGGATTCACTCTCTCTCTCAAACAAATAATAAAATCTTTTTTTTTTTTTTTTAAAGATTTTATTTATTTATTTGACAGAGAGAGATCACAAGTAGGCAGAGAGGCAGGCAGAGAGAGAGGAGGAAGCAGGCTCCCCGCTGAGCAGAGAGCCCGATGCGGGCCTCGATCCCAGGACCCTGAGATCATGACCTGAGCCGAAGACAGCGGCTTAACCCACTGAGCCACCCAGGCGCCCGATAATAAAATCTTTTTAAAAATGAAAAACTTTTGTGCATCAAAGGGCATCATCATGAAGGTAAAGAAAAAACCCACAGAATAGGGGTTTAGTTTAGTATCCAGAATATACAAAGATCTCTTATAATTCAACAAGAAAAAGACAAGCCAATTAGAAAATGGGCAAAGGACTCGAGTAGACATTTCTACAAAGAAAATAACAAGTGCTGGACGGGACATGCAGAAATGGAATCCTCATACATTGCTAGTGGGAACAGAAAATGGTGCAGAGGCTATGGGGAAAACCATTTGGCAATTCCTAAAAAAAAAAAAAAAAAAAAAAAAAAAATTAAACATATTGGGGCACCTGACTAGCATGATCTGTAAAGTATGTGATTCTTGATTGAAGGGTCATGAACTTGAGCCCCACACTGGGTGTAGAGTTTACTTAAAGGAGAAAAACACACATAGAATTACCATACAATCAAGCAATTCCAATCCTAGGTATATATCCAAGAGAAATAAAAGAATATATCCATATAGATTCTTGTCCATAGTGTTGAGAGCAGTATTATTTGCAATAGCAGAAATGGAAAAAACCCACATGCCCATCGGTAGATGAACAGATAAAAAAAATTATGGTAGAGCCATAGAATGAAATATTATCAGCCGTAAGAAAGAATGAATTACTGATACATATTACACCGTGGATGAGCAATGAAAACACTGTGCTAAATGAAAGAAGCCAGACACAAAAGATCAAATATTGTATAGTCCTTTCTCTTTAAAGATTTTTATGAGAGAGAACACGAGCAGGGAGGAGAGGCAGAGGGAGAGGGAGAAGCAGGCTTCCCACTGAACAGGGAGCCTGATGCTGGGCTCAATCCCAGGACCCCGAGATCATGACCTGAGCATAAGGCAGACGCTTCACCAACTGAGTCTCTGTATGATTTTTTTTTATATGAAATACCCAGAAAAGGCAAATCCATAGAGATAGAAAGCAGTGGTTGCCAGGGGGTGTTGGATGGGGAAATGGGGAGTAATTACTTAACAGGTATGAGGTGTTCTTCTGGGATGATGAAAAAGTTTCGCAACTAGAGAGAGGTGGTGATGAATGTACTGAATTGCACATTTTTAAATGATTAACCACAGAGTATTATTCAACCTTAAAAAAAAAAAGAAGGAAATCCTGTCACATGCTATAGTATGGATGAACCTTGACATATTATGCTCAGTGAAATAAGCCAGTCATGAAAAAAAGAAAACAACTACTGTATGACTTCATTTATTTGAGACATCTAGAGTGGTCAAGATTATGGGAATAAAAAGTAGAAAGGCGGTTGTCAGGGGCTGTGGGGTGAGGAGGAAGAAATAGAAAGTTGTTCAATGGGTATAGAGTTTCAGTTTTGCTAGATAAAGAAGTTTCTAGAAATCTGTTTCACAACAATAAGACTATAGTTAACATTATTGAAGGGTACACTTAAAAATGGTTAAGAGGATGAATTTTATATTATGTGCTTTTATTCACAACTGATTTTTTTTTTAAGTACACTCCATGCCCAATATGGGGCTTGAACCCAATGACCTTGAGGTCCAGAGTCAGAATTAATTTTTTAATTTAAAAAATGGTTAACTGTATGTTATGTGGATTTCAGGTAAATAAAAAAATAGCACAGCAAAAAGACACGAGGATTAGTTATACAATATTTTTTTGCTTTTATGTATGTTGTATATAACATTTTCCATAATTAAAAATAGAGAAATTGAGGGGTGCCTGTGTGGCTCAGTCGTTTAAGCGCCAACCCTTGATTTCAGCTCAGGTCATGATCTCAGGGTCATGAGACAGGGCTCTGTGTTCAGCACCGAGTCTACTTGGGATTCTCTATCTCTTTCTCCCTCTGCCCCTCCTCCCGGGTGCACACACGCTGTCTTTCTCTCAAATAAATAAATGAAATTTTAAGAAAAAAAATAGAGAAACTGTGCTCCTTAAAACTGTAGCAACACTATACATGTTTTCTGTTTTCAGAAATTTCCTTAATCTGAAAGTCAAAAGTTAATCACAGCCAGATAAACTGCTTCTGTGTGTGGGTTTGGAGGGTATACAAAGGCCAGAAAAATAAATAAATAAATAAACTGACAAGGAGGCCAGAGAATGTTGTGAACCATGATGTCTAAGGGAACGTGTTCATAGGATTGTTCTTATTACGTGACCTTTCTGCCTTTTCAAATGGTTTGCTGTGCCCAGAAACTTCCGGAACTTCATAGATCACCAGGAGAAGGAAAACACGTTCGTCAGGGCCTTAATGCATAAGCAACGTTGACCAACTAAACATCTTACTGAACTGTGTAGTCCTCCCCAGTGAGTGCCGTTTCTGTGACATTCAGAAATACTTATTAAATACATGCACAGCCACGGCTGGCGTACCGAGCGACTCTAGAGAACACCGATGACATCCTGATTTGTGTGAATGGCACCCCCCTTGGAGATACACAGGGACAGTCTGTTCAGCCGGACCCAAGTGGCCTTGCACTGTATAAACTCATTCACCTGACTCCCCAGGGATACCGGGGTTGAGAGAGAAGTTATGAGCAAACAAAGAAAATAAACCCAAACCAGAGTCCTCTGGGGCTCAGAGGGTCTGAATCTCACCGAGGCAGAGTTATAGTAATTACAAGTGAACGTGCACGACGAGAGTCTTTGATTTCTCCAGACTCAGAAGCTGAATTGTCTAGAGCGAAATAGTAATGATTTCTGAAGCAGCTGAATTAAAGACTACTTACATGTTGTGAAACAGGGGGATTGTGTTCCTCCCTTTTCTCCAGCGAATCTATTCAAAATGGTTCCTTCAGATTAAGCTACAATTAAAACAAAATATAGGGGCTCAGTGGGTTAAAGCCTCTGCCTTCGGCTCAGGTCATGATCCCAAGGTCCTGGGGTTGAGCCCTGCCTTGGGCTCTCTGCTCAGCAGGGAGCCTGCTTCCCCCGCCCCCTTCTCTCTACCTACTTGTGATCTCTGTCTGTCAAATAAATAAAAAAAATCTTTAAAAGTATATATATAGTGGGGGATCGGGTAAATGTATCTGCATATATATTCATATATATAAAAAGCAAGTGTGCTTTATTGCTTACATGATAGCTCAATGAAGTTGAATGTATTTCTCTATGTAAAATATATATTTATATACTGTATATGTATTTATATAAACACACACACAGTGGTGCCTGGGTGGCTCAGTGGGTTAGGCCTCTGCCTTCAGCTCGGGTCATGATCTCAGGGTCCTGGGATTGAGCCCCGCATCAGGCTCTCCACTTAGCAGGGAGCCTGCTGCCTCCTCTCTCTTTCTCTCTCTCTCTGCCTGCCTCTCTGCCTACTTGTGATCGCTCTCTGTCAAATAAATAAATAAATTCTTACACACACACACAGATATATGTGTGTCAGTGTCGGCATGCCTGAAGGCATATATCATTTAAAATCTCCCACTAGCCAAGAGGCACCCGGCTGGCTCAGTCGGTAGAGCATGGGAGTCATGATCTCAGGGTCTTAAGTTTGAGCCTGATGTTGGGTGTGGAGACTACTAAAAATAAAGTCTTTAAGAAACCCAAATAAAAAAAGAGTCTTTAGGGGTGCCTATGTGGCTCAGTGGGTTAAGCCTCTGCCTTCAGCTCAGGTCATGGTCTCAGGGTCCTGGGATCGAGCCCCGCATAGGGCTCTCTGCTCAGCGGTGAGCCTGCTTCCCCCTCTCTCTCTGCCTGCCTCTCTGCCTACTTGTGATCTCTTTCTCTCTCTGTCAAATAAATAAATAAAATCTTTAAAAAAAAAAAAGAGAGAGAGTCTTTAAAAAACCTTCTACTAACCACAATCAAAAAGTAAAAAGAAAAAGCGAGGGGCAACTGGGTGGCTCAGTCCGTTGGGTGTTGGGCTCTTGATTTCAGCTCAGGTCATAATCTCATGGGTCGTTGGGTGGAGCCCTGAGCGCAGAGAGTGTGGGATTCTTTCCCTCTGTCCTTATCCTCGCTCTCACTTTCTCTTTCCCAAATAAATGAATAAATCTTTTAAAAGAGTAAAAAAAAAGGGGGGGGTAGCACCTGGGTGGCTCAGCCGTTCAGGTCACAACTCTTGCGTCCTGGAATCAAACCCTGTGATAGGTTCCCCGCTCAGCGGGGAGCCTGCTTCTCCCCCTCCCTCTGCCCCCAACTCTCCCACTCATGTGTGCTCTCTCTCTCTGTCTCAAATAAATAAATAAAATCTTAAAAAAAAAAAAAGCGAATGGTCTCCTTGCTTGTAACCTTGGCTCCTTCATTTTGCTCACTACAACTCAGCCAGCATGGCCCTGTTACAGTTGACCCTGGAACAATGTGAAGGTCAAGGCTGCTGACCCCCGCAAAGTTGAAAATCCACATAGAACTTTGACTCCCCCACAACTTAACTACCAATAGCTGCTGCTGACCACAGGAACATTCCGTTAACCCGTATTGTGTATGTGATATGTATTATACACTGTCTTCTTATGAATAAAGCAAGCAAGAAAATGTTAAGAAAGTCGGAAGGAAGAGACAATACATTTATAGTACTGTACTGTGTTTACTGGGAAAAAAAAAAACCATGTATAAGGGAACCTGTGCACTTCAAACCCATGTTGTTGGAGGTCCAACTGTAATACGAATATCAAATTATAGCAGCTCTGCTCAGAAGTTCTTTTTTTTTAAAGATTTTTAAAAAATATATTTATTAAAGAGAGAGAGAGAGCACACAGAGGATGAGTGAGAAGGAGAAGCAGACCCCCCCCTTTGGGCCAAAGCCCAATATGGGACTCAATCCCAGGACCCTGAGATCATGACCCGAGCTGAGGCAGACACCCAACTGACTGAGCCATCCAGGGGCCCCCAAGCTAAAGTTCTTACAACAATTTGTGCCGTCCAGCAACCTCTCGGACTTCCTCTGTACTCTCCCCCTGGGCAGCTCACACCAAGCTTACCAGCTTCCTGGCCTTTTCTCAGACACACCAGGCAAGCTTCAGCCTTAAGGCATTTGCACTTGCTGTCCCCTCTGTCTGGAATGCTGTTGCCCCAGACACCCACGTGGCACCTTCTTCCCCTCCGTTCAGCTTTGTTCAAATGCCACCTTCGCAGGGACACCTTCCCTGAACATCCTATTTAAAACTGCAACCTACACCCACCCCCAGACTCATTTTTTTCTCTTCCCTGTTTTATTTTCTTCCCACAGCACTTATTACCTAAATATTTTGTTTAGTGTTTGTCTCTCCCCTGGTAGATTATAAGCTCTATGCAAGCAACTTTTTGCCTGTTTTATTCATCACTGTAACCATAGCACTTAGAACAGTGTTTGACACGTGATAGGTACCCAACAAATATTTGTGGAATGGCTAACTAATAAAATTCCTATCCAGCAGACCTTGCTCATAATATGAAGAAAATATGCAATAAAAAGAGACAAAAAAAGACTCTTTTTTTTTTTTTAAGATTTTATTTTTGTTTATTTATTGGCACAGAGAGAGAGATCACAAGTAGGCAAAGAATCAGGCAGAGAGGGAGAGGGAAGCAGGCTCCCTGCTGAGCAGAGAGACTAATGCAGGCTCTCAGTCCCAGGACCTTAGGACCATGACCTGAGCTGAAGGCAGAGGCTTAACCCACTGAGCCACCCAGGTGCCCCACAAATGTGAGACTCTTAACTATTTAAAACAGACTGAGGGTTGCTGGAGGGGAGGTGGGTGGGGGGCTGGGGTAACGGGGTGATGGGCATGAAGGGGGGCATGTGATGGAATGAACCCTAGGTGTTTTAGGCAACTGACAAATTACTAAATTTTACCTGTGAAATTAATAAGACATTATATGTGAACTAAGTTGAATTTAAATAAAACAAAACAAAACAAAGACACAAATGCACTGTCCTTGTTTTGTTTTGTTTTTAAGATTTTTTTCAGATTTATTTATTTGTTTTAGGGGAGGGGAGGTGCAGAGGGAGAGGGAGAGAGGCACTCAAGCAGACTCTGCACTGAGTGTGGAGCCCAGTGCGGGGCTCAGTGCAGGGCTTAATCCCACAACCCTGAGATCAGGACCTTAGTTAAAACCAACAGTCAGGCGCTCCACCAACGGTGGCCCTTAAGATTTTATTTTTAAGTAATCTCTACACCCAACATGTGGCTCAAACTTACAACCCCAAGACCAAGAGTTATACCCTCCACCGACTGAGCCAGCCAGGCACCCCGTACTATTCTTGTGTTTAAACAAAACTTACAATTTCATTTTTAATTTAAACAATGTTTTTAACATTGGTTCTTGAATGTCATATTTCATTTTAAAAATCTTAAAAATAAAAATGTCTGAGCTTAGGGGCACCTGGGTGACTCAGTTGGTTTAAGCGACTGCCTTTGGCTTAGGTCATGATCCCAGGGTCCCGGGATCAAGTCCTGCATCAGCAGGGAGCCTGCTTCTCCCTCTGACCCTCCCCTTCTCGTGCTTGCTCTCTCTCTCTCTCTCTCATTCTCTGTCAAATAAATCAATAAAATCTTTTTTTCCAATAAAATCTTAAAAAAAAAAGAAATATCTGAGCTTAATATATTTTGTTCTTAATAAAATAGGGTCACCTGACTGGCTCAGTTTGTAGAGCATATGACTTTTGATCTGGAGTTGTGAGTTTGAGCCCCATGTTTTAAATTACTTTAAAAAAATAATAAAATCTTTAAAAGTGTACTTATTTGTTTACTTTGGAGAGAGAGAGAGAGAGTGACAAAGAGGGAGAGGGGCAGGGGGAGAGAGAGAATCTCAAAGTGGACTCCCCACTGAGTGTGGAGCCCGATGTGGGGCTTGATCCCAGGACCTTGAGATAATGACCTGAGCTGAAATCAACTGACTGAGCCACCCACCCAGGTCCCCTGGGTTTTTTAAAAACAAAGAAATAAAATAATAATAATTTAATCTTCTAAATGTGTTAGCATTGGCATTTTGGCATCTTATAAAATTTCTAAAGCATGCGAATCAAATCGTAATCCTTTCTTACAGCAAATAATTTGCCAGAAAATGTTTCTGTTGTTTGGTTGTCTGCTTGAATTCAAGTGGGTATTATATCTTGAGCTCCTGGTGGAGTTCCAGCCACACAAGATAATTTTTTTTTTTTTAAGATTTATTTATTTATTTATTTGACAGACAGAGATCACAAGTAGGCAGAGAAGCAGGCAGAGAGAGAGGAGGAAGCAGGCTCCCTGCCGAGCAGAGAGCCCGATGTGGGGCTCCATCCCAGGACCCTGAGATCATGACCTGAGCTGAAGGCAGGGGCTTTAACCCACTGAGCCGCCCAGGCACCCCAACATACATGATAATTTTAAGAGTGTCCCTTGTTCACATACGTGTGGGAAGTGCTGTTTGGTCTACTGTAGAAACTACTCCAGGAGCACCTTGATGGCTCAGTCAGTTAAGAGTCTGCCTTCAGCTCAGGTCATGATCCCGGGGTCCTGAGATTGAGACCCAAGTCCAGCCCCCTGCTCAGCGGGGGATCTACTTCTCCGTCTCCCTCTGCTCATCCCCCTGCTTGTGCTCTCTCTCGTTCACTGACTCTCTCAAATAAAATCTTTACAAATAAATAAATAAATAAAGTTTTAAAAAAGAAAAGGTAGAAACTATTCCATCTCCTTGGTCCTTTACCTAATTTTCTGGATGTCCTCCAGGTTGGTGACTTTACATAGTCGTGTGCTCTTCTCCAGATTTTTTTTTTAAGATTTTATTTATTTATTTATTTATTGGACAGAGAGAGAGAGATCACAACCAGTCAGAGAGGCAGGCAGAGAGAGAGGGGGGAAGCAGGCTCCCTGCCGAGCAGAGAGCCGGATCCGGAGCTCGATCCCAAGACCCTGGGATCATGACCTGAGCCGAAGGCAGAGGCTTTTTAACCCACTGAGCCACCCAGGCGCCCCTTCTGCAGATTTTTTAAAAAAGTATTTTTTAAAAAATTTAAGTAGTCTCCATACCCAAGATGGGGCTCCAACTCACGACCCTGAGAGCAAGAGTTGCAGGCTTCATAGACTGAGTCAGAGTGATGCCCCTGTTCTGATTTGCTCATGTAAGAAAGCCCGAATCTCTCCACACCAAGTGTTCTGCCATTATATTGTTTTTCCACGAGTAGTTAGGGAGAAATTTTCAATTTTCCCCTGTGAGAGGATTTATTTTTGTATCTAATCCTTAATGGTTATTGACTTTGGCTTCATATTTCTCTTGAAATGGCTAAAAATGTCAACAGAGTCAGTGTATTTTTGACTCCTTGTCCTCCTCAGAGTAGTACGTGTGAAAAGCTTTCTGCAATTTTCTTTTTTTAAACACTTTTCTAAGAAGTCTGTTTGTTTGTTTAAGTAATCTCTACACCCAATATGGGGCTCAAACTCACAACCTCGAGATCAAGAGTCATATGCTTCACCGACTGAGGCAGCCAGGTGTCCCCGGAAATTTTCTTTTTCTGCAACTTAAAATGGTAGTTCATTTGAAATTTCGAGGTTGGGATCATTCTAAATGTTAAATTCTTTCCTCATACCCTCCTTGCACAAGCTTAAAAATCACACAGATGTATAATATACATACCTATCATTATGTATGTGTATGTATATTTGTATATATTTGTTCTCTGTGGCAGAATTTGAACACTCCTAATTAGCATTGTCAGTGATCAAGATATAGTCCGTTATGTATATTTATTGCTGTGGTCTGAATGTCTGTGTCCCCCAAAATTTATGTTGAAATCCTAATGTTCAATGTGATGGTATTAGAATGTGGGGATTTTGGGGGGTGATTAGGTCATGAGAGTGGAGCCCTCACAGATGAGATTAGTGCTCTTATTTCCTTTTTTTTTTTTTTCTTTTTAGGATTGTATGTATTTATTTGAGAGAGACAGGCGGAGATAGTGAGCAGAGAGCCCGATGCGGGCTCGATCCCAGGACCCTCAGATCATGACCTGAGCCAAAGGCAGAGACTTAACCCACTGAGCCACCCAGGTGCCCCCTGTTCTCTCCCTCTTGACTCTCTTCTCCATTAAAGGCTCCTAAGAAAAAAGGAAAAAAAAAAAAAAAAAAAAAAAGACTGGTATGGCCCGCTCCCTGCGACACGAGAGGGTGAGGCCCGGGGCCCAAGTCCTGCTTTGCCACTCCCTGTTCGCAGGCCCTCTGGCTGCTCACATCCCAATGCGTGTTTCTTAGCTGGTTGTCCCACTGTGTCTTTAAGTCGAACATGCCAGAAATACAGCTCCTTATCTTCGACAAAGCCAGCTTCCCTAGCTTCTCATCTTCTGTCAATGACATCATCACCAGCCATGAAACCTGAGTCATCTTTGACTCCTTTTTTGACTTCACACCCACACTCACCTAGTCTTGTTGATTCTTTTAAAAAAAAAATGGTTTGAACTTATGAAATATTTCAAACACATAGAAAGGAGCAGAAAATAAACACCTGTTTAACCAAAGCTCAGACGTGACAAATCCTAATGTTTTGCCACACAGGTTTCAGAGTTTTTCTTTTTTCCTTAAAGCTCTTGTTCCGCGGGACACCTGGTTGACTCCTTCAGAAGAGCGTGTGACTCTTGATCTCAGGGTTGTGAGTTCGAGCACCGCTTGGGTGTAGAGAGGACTTAAATAAATAAAGTTAAAATAAATAAATAGAATTTTTGTTCCAGGTTTTTTTTAAATATATATAACGGTTTTGTTTCTTTAAGTCATCTCTATACCCAAGGCAGGGCTTGAACCCGTAGCCCCGAGATCAAGAGTCACATGCTCCTCCAACTGAGTCAGGCAGGAGCCCCTGTTTCAGTTTTACTGAGCTGTAATTGACGTACATCTCTGGATAAATTGAGGGTATAGGGCACAATGACTGGAAGTACGTATTTTGCAAAATGATTACCACAATAAGTTTAATTAATAGCCATCTCACCATATAGTTATGAAAAAAAATTTCAGAGTTTCTCAAGAAATAAAACATTGTTAATACAAAATGTCCTCTGTCCCTTTCCTCAATCCTATTCTCTGCTCCCTTAGAAGTAACCACTATCTAAATTCTGTGTACAACTTCCACACAAGGTTTGCTACTCTTGCTACATATGCATTTATCTAGTAACAATCTAGAGTATTGTATTGTGTATTTAAAAATTTTACAGAAATGGCATATTGTACCCAATGTCCTACAGATTGCTGTTCTAATTCAACATAATTATTTTTGAAAATTTTTAGATTTAAATTCAATTTCATTAACATATAGTGTATTATTAGTTTCAAAGGTAGAATTTAATGATTCATCATTTGCACGTAACATCAAGTGCTCTCCTTAATGCCCATCCCCCAGTAACCCCCATCCCCACCCAGCTCCCCTCCAGCAACCCTCAGTTTGTTTCCTAGAGTTAAGAATCTCTTGGGGCGCCTGGGTGGCTCGGTGGGTTTAGCGACCGCCTTTAGTTCAAGTCATGATCTCAGGGTCTTGGGATCAGGGTCTCACATTGGGCTCTCTGCTGAGCAGGGAGCCTGCTTCTCCCTCTCCTTCTGTTGCTTCCCCTGCTTGGGCTCTCACTCTTTCTGTCAAATAAATATCTTAAAAAAAAAAACTCTAATGGTTTGTCTCCCGCTCTGTTTTTATTTTTCCTTCCCTTCCCCTATGTTCATCTGTTTTTTCATCTATTTTTTATTTTTAGAGATTTTATTTATTTACTTGAGAGAGAGAGAGAGTGCATGCACAAGCAGGGGGAGCAGCCAAGGGAGAGGGAGAAGCAGGCTTCCCGCTGAGCAGGGACCCCCCCCACACACACACCCCCCGCCCCGCCAATGCAGGGCTCGATCCCAAGACCTTGAGATCATGACCTGAGCTGCAGGCAGACACTTAACTGACTGAGCCACCCAGGCATCCCTCATCTGTTTTGTTTTTTAAAATTGCACTTTTGACTGAAATCGTATGGTATTTGTCTTTCTCTGACTGAATTATTTCACTTAGCATAATACTTTCTAGTTTCTTCCACATCATTGCAAATGACAAGATTTCATTTTTTTCAATGGCTGAGTAATATTCCCTGGCATACATATACCACATCTTCTTTACCCATTCATCTATTGATGGACGTCTGGGACCCCAATGTTTATAGCAGCAATGCCCACAATACCCAAAATATGGAAAGAGCCCAAGTGTCGATCAACAGTAATTTTTGAGTGTTGTTCATATTAATACATGCATATATAGCTCATTCCTTTGAACTGTTGAAAGTGATTCCATTGTATGAATACGCTACAATTTGTTTACCTATTCTACTACTGACTCACAGATTTGCTTCAGTTTTTCACCATCGCCAATTATACTGGGGTGACTTTTTTTTGAAAATAGGGAATGCGGTGCACTTGGCTGGCTCAGTCAATGAAGCCCGCAACTCTTGGTCTGGGGGATGTGAGTTTGAGCTCCACACTGGATACAGAGATTACTTAAAAGTGAAATCTTTAGGAGCTCCTGATGAGTGGCTTAGTCGATTAAGCATTTGCCTTCTACTCAGGTCATTGTGTCGGGGTCCTCGGATTGAGCCCGATGTCAGGCTCCCCATTCAGCGAGGAGTCTGCTTCTCCCTCTCCTTCTGTCCCCCCCCCCTGTTTGTGTGCTCTTTCTCTCTCTCAGAGAAATAAAAAATCCTTAAACAGCAACAAAAATAAAAATTAAAAAATAAATAAATAAAATTGTTAAAAATAAAATATGGAACATTTCGTGAATTTCTGTGTCCTGCATGGGGCCATGCTAATCTTCTCTGTGTCAATACAGTTTCAGTGTATGTGTTGGCCAAGTGAGCAGTGGAACAACCCTTCTAGACGTGTTTTCTTGTGCGCCCAGGTAAGAGTTTCTCTGGAGTTGGAATAGCCGGGACCAGCCTCACCTTTCCCATGAACTAGCAATTTATGAAAATTCCTAATCATTGTTATGATTAGACATCCTTCGAAAAGCATTCACATTCTGTTCTCATGATGAAGTATTTCATTATTCTGGGATTTATTTTTGTCCATGGCCTGTGGTAGTGATCTAACATTATCAATGTCTTCCATTTGGACAACCAGTTTTTCCAGAACCATTTAATAAGCAGACCATCCTCTCTCCTCTTATTTATAAAGTCACCTTAGTCATGTAGCAAGTCTCCATATATGAGTGTGTCTGTCCTGGTTTCTCTGTTCCATTCCACTGAGACTCTTATCTGTCCCTGGGCCAATACCATAATGTCTTCATTGATGTATTTTTTAAAAATTTTTAAAAATATTTTATTTATTTATCTGACAGACAGAGATCACAAGTAGGCAGAGAGGCAGGCAGGGGTGGGGGGAAGTAGGCTCCGTGCTGAGCAGAGAGCTCGACGCGGGACTCCATCCCAGGACCCCGAGATCATGACCTGAGCCGAAGGCAGAGGCCTAACCCACTGAGCCACCCAGGTGCTCCCATTCCTGTATCTTTATAACAAGTCATCCTATCTGGTAAGGAAAAGTCACTCTTATTGTCCTTAAGAATGTGGGAGTCACTGACTCTTTTCTCTTCCATACAATTTGGCGGACCAGCTTATCAGATTTCACACACACACACACCCCTGCAGCGAATTTTACTGCAATTATATTAAATATATAGATCATTTGCGAAAGAATGGATCTCTTTATGATACTGTGTCTTCCCATCTTTGAATATAGTGTACCTCTCTCTTTAGTATTGTCATCTTCTAATTGTCATTAGAAAGGTTTTACATATCTTTTGTTAAATTTGCTGAAAATCTAGTTGTTTAATAGCTTTTGTCCTATTATGAGTACGTTTTTTTCTATTTTATTTTTTGATTAGTCCTACTTAGTATATAGAATCCTCTTGAATTTATATATATGTACACATGTGTATATATATATTTTTTTCTTTTTTCTTTTATTTATTTATTTATTTATTTATTTGACAGACAGAGATCACAAGCAGGCAAAGAGGCAGGCAGAGAGAGAGGAGGAACCAGGCTCCCTGCTGAGCAGAGAGCCCGATATGGGGCTCGATCCCAGGATCCTGAGATCATGACCCGAGCCGAAGGCAGCGGCCTAACCCACTGAGCCACCCAGGCACCCCTTTTTTTTTTTTTTTTCTTAAGTAAACTCTAAGCCCAACATGGGGCTTGAACTCAGAACCCTGAGTCACACATTCCACTGACTGAGCCAGCCAGGCACCTCCGCTATTTAACTGTTTAAAAGAAAGTCTATTTATCATTGTCTCACTCCATGCACATTAAAGAGTAAAAATAAATTAGCAAAAACCATTAAAATCCAGAAGATGGTCTAAGTGAATATTTATCTGATCTCTAGAAGGGGAAAATTGTTCTATGTATGGGGGCAGGGAAGCAAGAGACTGATTGTGTAAACCTCTGCAAATAAAAGGATTATGAATTAAAAGATTAACAATAAGCCAGGCCCAAGAATAATGTCCTCATTGCACGGAGATCTGACACTGTCTCTGCTAACCAACACAGAAAGACCCCAACAGAGAAATGACGTGCGCAAGACGGATCTGTTCGCTAAGGGGGAGATAAACATAATGAAGGACTGAAAAGTTGTTCAGCCCCACTAAAAATCCCAGGAAGGTAAATTAAAACAATAATTAAATGTCATTTCTTGCCTATCGAACTAGCAAACATTTTTTTGAAGTGAGACTGTCAGAAACTTCTATTCGTTGCCCGTGCTGCTTTTCAGTAAAGCGATGTGGGTGTTTGAAATACTCGTTCATGAATGCCCGTCACGTTTTCAACAGTTTCAACCTTTCTGTTAGGGTCGCCAGATTTAGCAAATACAAATCTAGGACACCTGGTTAACTTTGCACTTCAGATAAACAACAAATAATTCATTTTTTATTAACATATAACGTGTTATTTGTTTCAGGGGTACAGGTCTGTGAATCGTCAGGCTTACACATTTCACAGCACTCACCATTGCACATACCGTCCCCAGTGTCCATCACCCAGTCACCCCAACAGTTCCTCCCCGCTCAGCAGCCCTCAGTTTGTTTCCTGAGATTAAGAGTCTCCTACGGTTTGTCTCCCGCTCCAGTTTCCTCTTGTTTCATTTCTCCTTCCCTTCCCCCATGACCCGCTGTCTTGTTTCTCAAATTCCTCATACTAGTGAGATCATAGGATAATTGTCTTTCTCTGATTGACTTATTTCGCTCAGCATGACACCCTCTAGTTCCATCCACGTCGAACAACAAATCATTTTGAAGTGTAATGACGTCCCATCCATCCATTCAAATTTCTCTGAAATTTGAACTTAACCCGCATTTCATCTGGCAACCTCCTTTTTTTATATTTGTGGAAATTCCAAGTCTAGATAAGCCCTTTCTCAGATTCTCAGTGTGTCTTGCCGCTAGCCTGTAAGCCGGTGACCTCAGCTTCGCTTTCAGGAGACTGAGATTTGACGGTGAGGGTGGTAATTAAACCAGACTCTGCATGGAGCTTCTCTTTTTGCTGACATGGATGATGAAAGGAGAGATTCTGCTTTTTTCTGGGGCTGGCGACAGTGTAGGGCAGTGGGGTTTTTTATAGTGAGGTTCAAAGCCGCCGTATATGTACAACTCTGGGATGTGCCATTTACTTAGGTTATGCTCTGTTGCGTCATGCTTGTTCGCTGACCTGGTTTGGGGCATCTTTTCTGGCAGTTTAGATCTGATTTTCCAGTCCTGCCAACAATGCTGCGAAAAACTCAATATCCTTCGGTAAACTCCTTTTCGGCTTGACCTTCCAGAGTCAGCATCTATTGCTCCTGATTTCAAGAATCCTGACTGATCGGGGCCACCTGGCTGGCTCAGTCGGTGGAGCTTGTGATGCTTGATTTCCGGGCTGTGGGTTCGAGCCCCACATTGGATGTAGAGATTGATTACAAATAAAATCTTAAAGGGGCACCTGGGTAGCCGAGTTGTTAAGCGTCTGCCCTGGGCTCAGGTCATGATTCCAGGGTCCTGGGATTGAGCCCCAAATCGGGCTCCCTGCTCAGCGGGGAGTCTGCTTCTCCCTCTCCCACTCCCCCTGCTTGTGTTCCTTTCCTTACTGTGTCTCTGTCAATTAAATAAATGAAAATCTTTAAATCTTTAAATGAAAATCTTTAAATGTCCCCTTAAATGGGGACGTTGAGTCCCCATTCTAGGACATTTACTTACATTTACTCTGTACTGTGGATGAAAATTTGTGCACAAAGGTGTTCATCTAAGGGTTATTTAGAAAACGGAACAATTGGAAACAATCTAACTCAAACATCTAGTTCTAGAAACAGGTGCAATCATTAAATGGAATAGTTAGAGGAATATTTAAGGACATGGAAAATGCTATACTATTAACTGACAAAATCAAGATAAAAATGTACATATGTCTTATGATCTCTAGTGTGTAAAAACCAACCAAAAAAGGAAGGAAAAGAAGCTGGAAGAAAATACGCCCAAATGGGGTTGCTCTGGGTTATCAGCTTACTTTTATCCTGCTTTTTTATACTTTTCGATTTGTTACAGCGTGAGTAAGAATTATTCTTGTAGGAGCGCCTGTCGGGGTCAGTGGGGGGAGTGGGGAACTCTTGATTTCAAGATTTAGAGCTGGAGCCCCATGTTGGGTGTAGTGATTACTTAAAAATAAAATCTTTTTATTTATTTATTTTATATATTTTATATATTTTATATTTTTTATTTTATTTTATTTATTTATTTTATTAAGATTTTATTTATTTATTTGACAGAGA
>NC_081575.1:30914579-30921213 GCF_022355385.1 Mustela nigripes
CTGGGATCATGACCTGAGCTGAAGGCAGAGGCTTTAACCCACTGAGCCACCCAGGTACCCTTAAAAATAAAATCTTAAAAAAAAAAAAAAGAATTGCTCTTGTAGTCATAAAAAGAAATCTCTTCTCTAACCCGATTGGATAATCTATAGCCTACTGGGCAGACACCTTTGTGTTGTGCAAACAAACTGGGTGATTTCTGTGGGGGTGGGGATTCCATGGTAATGGGATTTTTATTATTTTTAAATTTATTTTATTTATATTTTTTAAAAAGCTTTTTTCTTTTTCTTTTTTTTTTAAAGATTTTATTTATTTATTTGACAGAGATCACAAGTAGGCAGAGAGGCAGGCAAAGAGAGAGGAGGAAGCAGGCTCCCCGTTGAGCAGAAAGCCCGATGTGGCCCCGATCCCAGGACCCTGGGATCATGACCTGAGCTGAAGGCAGAGGCTTAACCCACTGAGCCACCCTGGCGCCCAGAAGTTTTTATTTTTTTTCCTTTTCTTTTCCTTTCTTTTCTCTTCTTTTCTTTTCTTTTTTGACAGGGAGACACGGCGAGAGGGAACACAAGCTGGGGTAATGGCAGAGGGAGAAGCAGGCTTCCTGCGGAGCAGGGAGCCCAACGCAGGGCTCCATTCCAGGACCCTGGGATCATGACCTGAGCCGAAAGCAGACGCTTAACGACTGAGCCGCAGGTGCCCCTTATTTTTGTTCTTTTAAAGATTTATTTATTTTAGAGAGAGAGAGAGAGCACAAACCAGAGTAACAGAGGGAGAGGGAGAGAGAATCTGAAGCAGGCTGCACACTGAGCACAGAGCCCCACACAGGGCTCAATCCCATGACCCGAGATCACAACCCAAGCCAAAACCAAGAGTCGGATGCTCAACTGACTGCACCACGAGGCACCCCCATAGGAGTGGAATTTTAGAGTGACATCTCAAGTTAGGCCATGAGAACAGGATAGCAAAAGAGCTCACTGCTTCTTTCGATGCCATTCACAACAGAATTTCTTTCTTTCTTTCTTTTTTTCCTTAAAGATTTTGTTTATTTATTTATTATTTTCTTAACGATTTATTTGTTTATTTGAGTACCAGCAGGGGGAGGGGCAGAGGGAGAGGGAGAAGCAGGCTCCCCATTGAACAGGGAGCCTGAGGTGGGTTGGATCCCAGGACCCTGGGATCATGATCTGAGCTGAAGGCAGACGCTTAACAACTGAGCCACCCAGGCGCCCCACAACAGAACTTCCGGAAAAATACCTTCAAGCCTCTTGGAGAAATATCTCACTTGGCTTCTCATTGTTTGCTTTTTGTTTGCTTAACAGCCCCTGACTCCCTTCTGACATCCATTTTTGGAAATCCCTCCTGTATGAGGCAGAAAAATGTACCGAGGCTAATCTCAATGTCATAATACGGTTAAAGACATCAACAAAATGCATCTTCTTGGAGTGTACATTTTTATTAGATGATGAGTAACTTTAAACAGTATTTTAAAAAATTATTTTAAAATCTTATTTTTAAGTCATCTCTATACCCAACATGGACCTAGAACTCACAGTCCCAAGGTCAAGAGACACATGCTCCACTGAGCCAGCCAGGTGTCCCAAATGGCATTTTTACATTATAACAAACTTGGATATTTCATATTTTATCCACATATTTCACATGGATAAATCACAGTCATGGATTTTTAAAGTAAAACCCAACTTCAGTGAAACTTTATGCTTACAGCATTCATACACCTCTGCTTCGGAATATTTCTGTAGAAAAATGTGGCAAGTACAGAAGGGTGTACTTCTGCCTCTCAGGTAGGCATTCAATTTCTCCCCGTATCTGAGCCATATGGTTTCTTCACAGAACATCTCTGTCTGACTGTGTAGTGAGTCCAGAGGTGGGAGAGGCCAGTAACTGAGAATAAGGCTCAATTTATTGAACAACTTGGCATTTATGTGGAGTCAAGAAGTTGTGATATGTGTGTGTGTATATAAAATATGCAAATAATACATATTATTATATATAATATGTTATATTATATGTTATATTACATTATGTATATATATATATTGGAATATTATTCAGCCATGCAAAATGAAGAACTCTTGGGCGCCCAGGTGGCTCAGTCGGTTAAGTATCTGCCTTCGGCTCAGGTCATGATCCCAGGCCCCTGGGATCGAGCCCCACGTCAGCTCAGTGGGGAGTCTGCTTCTCCCTCTGCCTCTCTCTTTCTCTGTCTCTCATGAATAAATAAATACAATCTTTAAAAAAATGAAGAAATCCTACCATTTGTGACACAGGTAAAACCTCGAGGGCACTATTCTAAGTGAGATAAGTCAGACAAAGAAAGACAAATACAGCACGAGCTCATATGTGGAATCTAAAACAAAACAAAACAAACTCCAGACTCATAGGGGCACCTGGCTGGCTCAGTTCAGTGGAGCCTGAGCCCCTTGATCTCAGGGTTGTGAGTTCAAGCCCCACTCTCACAGAAAACCCAGACTCATAGAAAAGGAGATCAGATGACAAATGTAGAATAGGGAATATAGTTAATAATATTGTAGTAGGGGTGCCTGGGTGGCTCAGTCAGTTAAATGGATGATGTGTGATTTCAGCTCAGGTCACTGTCTCGAGGTCATGAGATCGAGCCTTGTATCTGACTCCGTGTGAGCAAGGAATCTGCTTAACTTTCTCTCTCTCTGTCTTTCTCCGCCCCCTCCCCCTGCTTGCACTCTCTTTCTCTAAAATAAATAAATAAATCTTAGAATAATAATAATAATATTATAGTAATGTCGTATGGTGACAGATAGTGACTACAATTATCGTGGTGAGCCCATAAGTAATACATAGAATTGTTGAATCAATATACTGTACTACTAAAACTAAACATACTATTTTGGGCTAATTACTCTCCAATTAAAAAAAGAGATCAAGGGCACCTGACTGGCTCAGTGGGTGGAGACAAGACTCTTGATCTTGGAGTCGTGAGTTTAAGCCCCACATTGGGCTCAGAGCTTACTTTAGAAAAAAAGAAAGAGAGATAGAGAGATCAGATTTGTAATTACAGGTGGGGGCAAGAGTGAGGAGGAATTGAAGGAAGGTGGTCAAACGGTACAAACTTCCAGTTATAAGATAAATAAGTACTAGGGACAGAATGTAACAGCGTGATGACAATGGTTAGCACTGCTGTGTGATAGAAAAATTCTTAAGGGAGTAAATCCTATTAGTTCTCATCACAAGAAGGATTTTTTCTCCTTTTTCCTTTTCTTCATTTTTTAAGATTCTTTTTTTATTTTTAAGTAATCTCTACACCCAATACGGCGCTCAAACTTACAACGCCAAGATCAAGAGTCCCACACTCTACCGACTGAGCCAGCCAGGCTCCCTTCTTTTCTTTTTATTGTGACTGTGAGAAGATGGATCCTAGCTCAACCTATTGTGGCACTCATTTCACAATAAGTGTAAATGAAGCCATCACGCCCTATGCCCTAAACTTATACAGTGACATATGTCAATTATTTTTTCTTTATTCCTTTTTATTTATTAAAGTAAGCTCTACACCTGAGGTGCCTGGGTGGCTCAGTCGGTTGGGCATCTGACTCTTGATTTCGGCTCACATTGTGATCTTGGGATCATGGGATCGAGCCCCACATTGGGCTCAGCATGGAGTCGGCTTGTCCCTCTCCCTCTACTCCTTACCCCTCCTCAAATAAATAATAAGTCAATAAGATATTCTAAAAACAATAAAGAAATAAAGAAAGTAAGCTCTATGTCCAACATAGGCCTCGACCTGGAGATCAAGAGTTCTGTGCTCTAGTGACAGAGCCAGTCAGGGCTCCAATGAATTTTTCAATAAAACTGGAAAAAAGATTCATTCAACACAACTAAGTAAATGGGTAATAATTATTTCTTTTCCTCCCTCAAAGCTTGCACAAAGAGGTTTTCTTCCTTGTCTACTTGGTTTATGTCCTCAAGTTCTTGTGCGAGACTGGGTAACAATGTTGTCTCTATTCAACTTTACTCGATATATGCCGGAAATCAAGTGTCACCCCAGAGGACTTTCTTATCAAGGCTTTCCAGATACATTCTATGATTGCAGAATCAGACCTAAATTCCAGCTTGTAGATTCCTCTTCTAGAATCTCTTAAGCAAACCTTTGTCCTTTTGTAATATTTTCCTTCAAACCCTCACAGTGACCTTTGTTCCCTGAAGTGATTGCAGGGGATTTCGGGCTGAACTGTGAAAACACTGAGATTTTTGGAGTGGAGGGTCATGTAGAAACGCCAGTGGAACACAGAGCATGCCATTCATTTGTCCATTATTTTAACAATATTTATTAGGTATCTACTATATATCCAACAGTAAAAAGGAATTTTATTTTGCTAAGTTGTTCTTAAAAAAAAAAAAAAAGAAGAAGAAGAAAAGAAGGCAACTCTTATGTATTAGGCACTGTTCTAGGTGCTGGGGATTCATTGGTGAGCCAAACCTAACACCAACCGAACCCTCAAGGAGGTCTTATCCAGTGCAAGTGGTAAGTCTTAATTAAGTAAGTCACAATGCATGACTGATTATAACCAGAATTACATAAAGAGGCCTTCACAGCCCTCTCAGCTCTTCTCTGGCATATGGACCAGAGTGCCTGGGATGTGAGATGATTCTTCTTGTCTCTACCTTCTCCCTACAATAGAATTATACATCTGCATCCTTTGCTGTGCAACGATGAAGCACACCACACCCGGTAGTGTAAGTGGAATACATTTCCCCATTGCATTGACTTTGACCTTGGTCCTATGTCTTATCTTGACCAAAGACTCCATTTGGCCCGTATTCAATGTTCTGAGCCCAGGCTGTAAGAGGTGTTGTATTTTTGTATTTTGGCTTTTGTGTTCTTGCATTTGGGCTTCCTTCTTGCAAAAGAGCAAGACTGGTCGTAAGTATCTGAGACGTGTGGGGCGGCTTCTGCAGCAAAAGCAGACAGCCCGTCAGTTCATGAATATTTATTGAGTACCTACTATATGCCAGGCACTGGGCTAGGGCCCGGGATTAAGGGGTTAGCAAAACCTGACCATGTTCTTATGACAATCACACACTACCTCTTTCTTTTGTTTGGCTGACATATTATTTTTTTCCTCATTCTTTCTGTTTCTTTCCTCCTTAAAGTGGAGCCAGCACAATGGACCAAGGACATGCCTGAGATCTCCATGTTGTTTGGTCTGGTCTTGAGTTTCCCCCTCCTGCCAGTCCACCAAGATTTTTTTTTAGCCTTTCTTGGGGCTCCTAGAACGGAGATATTACCATCAAATTTTCATTTCCAATGGCACGGAAAATCTGTCTCCTTTGGAAATGAAGGGTTTCCTTGCAAGTGTCCAAGAGCCAAAAAAGATTGGAAACTACCCATATTTTAAAATTACTTTCCAGTAACTGAGTGCTTTCAAGATGTTTCGTAAATGGAAGCAGAGTGTGCCTATGGCCTGGCTGTCGTCCAGCTGATCACAGGCATGCAAGGTAGAAGCCTTCCCACCTTTGTTCTGTGAGCAGGAGACTTTTCATTGCTCCCCAAGCTTTGAAAGAACTGATAGGGTCTCTGCTTGAAAGATACAAACTCGTTCAAAAGTTACAGCAGGGGCGCCTCGGGTGGGGGTTGCTCAGTCAGTTAAGCATCTGACTCTTGGTTTCGGCTCGGGTCCGGCTCTTGGGCGGATCGTGGAATCGAACCCCATGTCAGGCTCTGCGCTCAGCACAGAGTCTCCTTGTCCCTCTCCCTCTACTCCTCCCCCTGCTTGTTCTTGCCCTCGCTCTAAAAATAAATGAAAATATTTTTTAAAAGTTACAGCAAAAAGGGGCACCTGGGTGGCTCAATTGGTTAAGTGGCTGCCTTCAGCTCAGATCATGATCCCAGGATCCTGGGATCCAGCCCTGCATCGGGCTCCCTGCTCAGTGGGGAGTCTGCTTCCCCCTCTCCCTCTCTGCCTGCCGCCCTGCCTGCTTGTGATCTCTCTCTCTCTCTCTCTCTGTCAAATAAATAAATAAAACTTTAAAAAAAAGAAATGGGGTATTAGTTTCAGACCTGGTTCGAATCTCAACCCTTCCACTTAATAACCAGGTGATGTTGTGTAAGCTGTTTAACTTCTCTGAGCGTCGATTTCCTGATCCCAACCTCGATGGAACCTCTCTTGAAGCACTATTTTTAGGATTGAGATAATGCTCGCCATGGTGCCTGACCCATAGTAAGTGCTCAGTGATCGGTAACTGTCTCTGCTGAGAATTCATATATGTTGTCTGTGGTCAGAGAGATCTAAGGGGCATGGCCAGGATTTGCAACCACATCTTCTATTTTAAGCTTTGAAATTGAGAAATCATTCCAAAATTAGAGAAAAGTTGCAAAAATAAGAACGGTACAGAAAACTCCTATTACTATCTTTATAGCTCATGGGTACCTATGCTCTTTTTCGTACTCTTCTACACCCATTTGAGAAGTTATGTAATGTATGACCTATTACCCCTAAATATTTCAGTGTTTATTTCATAATTTAAGGATATTCTCGGAGGGCCTGGATGGCACTGTCAGTTAAGCTTCCCACTCTTGGTTTCAGCTCAGGTCGTGATCTCAGGATTATGAGCTCCGTACTTTGCTCAGAGTCTGCTTGA
>NC_081575.1:30921313-30923989 GCF_022355385.1 Mustela nigripes
TTTTTTTTTTAAAAGAATGGAGATATTCTTTTCCTTGACCACATTAACCAACTTCATTGAATTTAATATCGATACAATTTTTACGTAATCTGTCATCATGTTCCGATTTTGTCAACTGACCCGATGGTGTTTTTTATAATGTTACCCACCCTCCCCTAACAGGCTCCAGTCTAGGATCAGGTACGCATTTAATGGTGTTGTCTCTTCAATCTCCTTTAATCTGGAAACACTTCCACAGGCTTTGCTCTTATGACATTGACATTTTTTAAAGGTTTTTTTTTTTTTAATCATTTAAATAATCTCTACCCCCTACGCGGAGCTCAAACCCATGTCCCTGAAATCAGGAGTCGCATGGTCTACCAACTGGGCCAACCAGGAGCCACACGACATGGGCATTTTTGAAGAATACCTCATGCCCCTCTCCTCCCCCCCCCCCCCGCCTCCTTCAACAGAACATTCCTTATTTGGAGTTTGGTTGAAGTTTCTTCACCATTAATTCAGGTGATGTGGTCCCGGCTGGAATCTGATGATAGTGATGCTAGGTCCTACTTGGGGGACTCAGGACTGGAGACACGTAGCCATCTGCACCACACAGGTGGTGGTAATTTTGATCACTTGGGGAAGGTGTTGTTCCATTTCTTCCCTGTATAATTATTGTTTTACTGTGCAGTGAACAAGCGCTTTGTGGGGTAATGCTTTAAGACCATGCAAATATCCTACTCCTAATCGAAAGCCATTGATGGCCCTTGTCTGATATTTAATGTGCTGGTTACAAAATGCTGATTTTCCAACTCCCACACGCCTTCGCTTCACCAGCTGCATTCACAGTAAATGAGAGCCCTCCCTCCTAGTCTATTTTGTTTAGTTAGTTATACAGTTCCTTTTCTTATTGGTACAGACTCATGGCGTTCTATTTTTCCAATGTTTCATAATTTATTACTGTACTGAATTATTTTGATTCTCAGTTTGTCACAGATTTGGCCGACGGCCCTGTCAAGCTGGTTCCTGTCCTTGTGGCATACCCCAGTCATTTATTTTGAGCACTTCCTTAATTTCTGGCATAACAGTGTGTTCCTGGCTTATCTTGTGCCTACCTTGCCCAGTCCCGGAATCAGCCATTTCTCCAAGGAGCTCTGTGAGTTCAGTTTGTGACTCTTTCTTTTCTTTTTCTTTCTTTCCTATTTATTTATTTGACAGACAGAGATCACAGGTAGGCAGAGAGGCAGGCAGAGAGAGAGATAAAGGAGAGCAGGCTCCCTGCTGAGCAGAGAGCCCGATGTGGGGCTCGATCCCAGGACCCTGGGATCATGACCTGAGCCTAAGGCAGAGGCTTTAACCCACTGAGGCACCCAGGAGCCCCCTTTTTATTTATTTATTTTTTAAATATTTTATTTCTTCAGCTGAGAGAGAGAGAGAGAAGAGAGAAAACGCACAAGCAGGGCGAGAGACAGAAGGAGAGGGAGAAGCTGGCTCCCCACTGAGCAGAGAGCCCCACGCAGGGCTCAATCCCAGGACCCCAGGATCATGACCCGAGCTGAAGGCAGATGCTTAACTGACTGAGCCACCCAGGCATCCCCATTTATGGCTCTTTCTATCACACCACAATGGGGTCCGCCCTGCCAACACCAAGACAATGTTTGTGAGATTTTTATGGGAAGGTGCCTTTCAAGGGACCAAGATAATTTCTGGGGAGTGACGGAAGACAAGTTTGATTAGAAAGTTGTCTAGAGAGCTGAGATTTCTTGTGGTAAGCAAAGGGAAATCACTGAAAGTTCCTGATCAGAATTCTCAATTGGAAATCCCAGGAAGAAAAATGTGAAGGGCTGGTTTGGTGAAGATCGACATTTTTGGCTGGGGTTAGACTGTTTGGACATGGCATTGTTAATCAAGTATATTCTTTTTTTTCTCCCCCCTCCCAAGAGTTTTATTTTCTCCCCCCGCCAAGAGCCCCAATGTGGGACTCCAACTCACAACCCTGAGATCGAGAGACGCGTGCTGCCCTGACTGAGCCAGCCAGGTGCCCTGACAATCAGGTATATTCTTGGTTTCCTCAAATGGAATAAAAAGAACATTCTGCAAGACATAATTTCTTGGTGTAATCTAGCAGCACAACAGCTAAAATAAAGGAAACCAACAGAAATCCCTGTTTTGTTTTTGTCTGTGTAACATCACTGAATCACTTTTTTTGCGCGGTGGGTGGGATGTTGCGGGGGGGGGGGGGGGGGGGGGTCAGGACTAAACGCAAAAAATACAGGCAACTGTTTGGAGTCTCATCTCCTTTCTCTGGCTACCCTCTAGTGGACATGAACTGAAATGATACAATGGCTTGAAGACTAAACCACCAGCTAGGCGAGCTGGGTGCTGTGATCACCAGCTAGACCTGCAAGGACTTGAAGTACCATTGTGTCCAATCCCTTCTTTCTCAGATAGGGAAACTGAGGTCTGGGAGGGAGGAAGCTACTTGCTCAGTCATAAAGCTAATGGCAGAGTCAGAATATACTCTCTTTCCTGGTATCCACCATCATTTTAAGGAAATCCTTGAAACTCTTCTGTTTAAAAAACAAAACAGGGGCGCCTGGGTGGCTCAGTGGGTTAAGCCGCTGCCTTCGGCTCAGGTCATGATCTCGGAGTCCTGGGATCGAGTCCCACATCGGGCTCTCTGCTCAGCAGGGAGCC